>NW_027667925.1:0-296000 GCF_963924665.1 Micromys minutus | reverse complement strand
TGCAATTTTGCTCCAAAATACGGGGAATGTCTGCCTTTTTGCCTGAAAATAAAGGGAATGTATACCTTTTTGCCATAAAAAGAGAAATTTCTTCATTTTTACCCCAAAATAAGGGGATTTTCCGCCTTTTTGACTCAAAATAAGTGCAATTTCTGACTTTTTCCCAAAAATAAACGGAATTTCTGTTTTTTTACCCCAAAATAAGGGGAATTTCTGAATTTTTGCCCTGAAATGAGTTAAATTTCTAAAATTTTTTCCCAAAATAATTGAAATTTCTGCAATTTTGCCTCAAAATAAGGGGAATTTCTGTATTTTTGCCCCAAAATAAGATAAATTTCTGCATTTTTGCCCCTAAATAATGGGATTTTCAGCCTTTTTATCTCAAAATAATGGGAATTTCTGCATTTTTGCCACTAAATATTAGGAATTTATGCATTTTTGCTCTAAAATAAGGAATATTTCTGCCTTTCTTCCCTGAAATAAGTGAAATTTCTGCAATTTTGCCCCACAATAAGTGAAATTTCTGCAATTTTGCCCCAAAATAAGGGAAATTTCTGGAATTTTGCCCCAAAATAAGTGGAATTTCTGAGTTTTGCCCCAAAATAAGGAGAATTTTTGTCTTTTTGCCCCAACAAATAGGGAATTTCTGCCTTTTTGCCCCACAACTAGGGGAATTTCTGCAATTTTGCTTCAAAATACGGGTAATTTCTGCAGTATTTCCTGAAAATAAGAGGAATGTATAACTTTTGCCACAAAAAGGGAAATTTGTTCATTTTTGCCTCAAAATAAGAGGAATTTCTGTCTTTTTACCTCAAAATAAGTGAAATTTCTGCCTTTTTACCCAAAAATTAAAGGAATTTCTGTCTTTTTGCCCCAAAATAAAAGGAATTTTTGAATTTTGCCCTGAAATAAGTTAAATTCCTGCCTTTTTGCCACAAAATAAGGGGAATTTCTGAATTTTGCCACAAAATATTAGGAATTTCTGCCTTTTTGCCCCAAAATAAGGTAAATTTCAACCTTTTTTACCTGAAATAATTGAAATTTCTGCAATTTTGCCCCAAAATAATTGAAATTTCTTCAAATTTGTCCCAAAAAAAAGGAAATTTCTGGAATTTTGTCCCAAAATAAATGGAATTTCTGAGTTTTGCCCCAAAATAAGGAGAATTTCTTTCATTTTGCCACAACATATAGGAAATTTCTGCCTTTTTGCCCCACAATTAGGGGAATTTCTGCAATTTTGCTTCAAAATATGAGGAATTTCTGCTTTTTTGCCCGAAAAAAAGAAAAATGTTTACGTTTTGCCACAAAAAAGGGAAATTTCTTCATTTTTGCCCCAAAATAAGAGGAATTTCTGCCTTTTTTCCCTGAAATAAGTGAAATTTCTGCCTTTTTACCCAAAAATATACGGAATTTCTGTATTTTTGCCCCAAAATAAAAGGAATTTTTGAATTTTGCCCTGAAATAAGGTAAATTTCTGCAATTTTGCCCCAAAATAAAAGAAATTTCTGCCTTTTTGCCACAGAATAAGGAGAATTTCTGTCTTTTTTCCCAAAATAAGGGGAATTTCAGCCTTTTTACCTAATAATAAGGGGAATCTCTACATTTTTGCCCTAAAATATGGGGAATTTCTGTATTTTTACCCCAAAATAAAAAAATTTTCTGCAATTTTTTACCAAAATAAAAGTAATTTCTGCCTTTTTGCCCCAAAATAAGAGAAACTTCTGTGTTTTTTCCCTGAAATAAGTGAAATTTCTGTAATTTTGCCCCAAAATAAGGGAGATTTCTGCAATTTTGCCCCAAAATAATGGACATTTCTGGAATTTTGCACCAAAATAAGTGGAATTTCTGACTTTTTGCCCTGAAATCAGAAGAATTTCTGTCTTTTTGCCCCAAAATAATGTGAATTTCTGCATTTTCCCTCAAAATTAGGGGAATATGTGCAATT
This sequence comes from Micromys minutus, assembly GCF_963924665.1. Lineage (NCBI taxonomy): Eukaryota > Metazoa > Chordata > Mammalia > Rodentia > Muridae > Micromys > Micromys minutus. The sequence goes on along the minus strand of NW_027667925.1, from coordinate 294,055 downwards.
TGGCTTCAAAATACGGGAATTTTTTGCCTTATTGCACCAAAATAAAAGGAATTTATGTATTTTTGCACCAATATAAAGGGAATTTCTGAAATTTTACTCCAAAATACGGGGAATTTCTGCCTTATTGCCCGAAATAAAGTGGAATTTCTCCCTTTTTGCCCTGAAATATTTGAAATTTCCGCAATTTTACCCCAAAATAAGGGGAATTTCTGTTTTTGGCCCCAAAATTAGGAGAATTTCTGCTTTTTGCCCCAAATTAAGGCAAATTTCTGACTTTTTGCCCTGAAATAAGTGAAATTTCTGCAATTTTGCCCCAAAATAAGGGGAATTTCTGCCTTTTTGCCAAAATAAGGGGGATTTCAGCATTTTACCTTCAAATAAGGGGAATTTCTGCCTTTTTGCCACAAAATATGGGGAATTTCTGCCTTATTGCCCACAAATAAGGAAAAATTTTGCTTTTCTGCCCCAATTAATGGGAATTTCTGCCTTTTGCCACAAAGTAAAGGGAATTTCTGCCTCTTTGCCCTAAAATAACAGAAATTTCAGCCTTTTTACCCAAAATAAGGGGAATTTCTGCATTTTTCCCAAAATATGAGGAATTTCTGACTTTTTGTTCCAATATAAGGATAATTTCTTCAATTTTGTACCAAAATAAAAGAAATTTCTGCTTTTTGCCCCAAAATAAAAGTAATTTCTGACTTTTTGCCCTGAAATAAATGGAATTTCTGCAATTTTGCCCGAAAATAAGGGAAATTTGTTCCTTTTTGCCCCAAAATGAGGGGAATTTCTGCCTTTTAACCCCAAAATATGGGGAATTTCAGCATTTTACCTCAAAATAAGGGGAATATCAGCCTTTTTGCACCAAAATATGAAGAATTTCTGCCTTTTTGCCACAAAATAAGAAAAATTTCTGCAATTCTGTACTAAAATAAAAGCAATTTCTAAAATTTGGCCCCAAAATAAAGGAAATTTCTGATTTTTGCCCAGAAATAAGGAGAATTTTTGTATTTTTGCCCCCAAAAAAGGGAATTTCTGCTTTTTTGCCCCAAAATTAGGGGAGTTTCTGCAATTTTGCTTCAAAATACAGGGAATTTCTGACTCTTTTTCAGAAAATAAGGGGAACTTCTGCCGATTTGCCCCAAATAAAGGGAATTTCTGCATTTTTGCCCCAATATTTGGGGAATTTCTGCAATTTTGCTTTAAAATACGGAGAATTTCTGCCTTTTTGCCCAAAATTAAGGGGATTTTCTACTTTTTGCCTACAAACAAGGGAAATTTCTGCAATTTTATCCCAAAATAAAAGCAATTTCTGCCTTTATGCCCTCAAATAACGAGAATTTCTTCCTTTTTGCCCTGAAATATGTGAAATGTCTTCAATTTTACCCCAAAATAAGGTGAATTTCTACCTTTTTGCCCAAAAATAATGGGAATTTCTGACTTTTTGCCCCAAAATATGAAAAATTTTTGCTTTTTTTCTCTGAAATATGTGAAATTTCTGCAATTTTGCCTTAAAATAAAAGAAATTTCTGCAATATTTCCCCATAATAAAGGAATTTCTTGCAATTTTGCCCCAAAATAAAGGGAATTTTTGTTTTTTGTCCCCAAATAAGGGAAATTTCTGCAATTTTGCCCTAAAATAAAGGGAATTTCTGCCTTTTGCCCCAAAATAAGGAGAATTTTTGCCTTTTTGCCCCATAACTAAGAAAATTACTGCATGTTTTATCCCAAAATTAGGTGAATTTCTGCAATTTTGCTCCAAAATACTTGGATTTTCTGCGATTTTCGCAGAAAATAAGGGGAATTTCTGCCATTTTTGCCGCGAAATAAGTGAAATTTCTGCAGTTTTACCCCAAGATAAGGAGAATTTCTGCCATTTTGCCCCCAAATTAGGGGAATTTCTGCAATTTTGCTCCATAATACGGGGAATTTCTGCCTTTTTGCCCGAAAATAAAGGGAATGTATATCTTTTTGCCATAAAAAGTGAAATTTCTTCATTTTTACCCCAAAATAAAGGGATTTTCCGCCTTTTTGACTCAAAATAACTGCAATTTCTGAATTTTCCAAAAATAAATGGAATTTTTGTCTTTTTGCCCCAAAATAAGGGGAATTTCCAACTTTTTACCCTGAAATAAATAAAATTTCAAAAATTTTTCCCCAAAATAATTGAAATTTCTGTAATTTTGCCCCAAAATAATAAAAATTTCTGCCTTTTTGCCCCAAAATAAGGGAAATTTCTGCCTTTTTACCTCAAAAGAAGGGGAATTTCTGCATTTTTGCCACAAAATATAAGGAATTTCTGCCTTTTTGCCCCAAAATAAGAAAAATTTCTGCTTTTTTTCCCTGAAATAAGTGAATTTTCTGGAATTTTGGCCCAAAAAAATTGAAATTTCTGCAATTTTGTCCCAAAATAAGAAAAATTTCTGGAATTTTGCCCCAAAATAAGTGGAATTTTCGAGTTTTGCCCCAAAAAAAGGAGAATTTCTGTCTTTTTGCCCCAACATATAGGGAATTTCTGCCTTTTTGCCCCACAATTAGGGGAATTTCTGCAATTTTGCTCCAAAATACAGGGAATTTCTGCTTTTTTGCCCGAAAATAAGGGGAATGTTTACCTTTTGCCACAAAAAATGGAAATTTCTTCATTTTTGCCCCAAAATAAGAGGAATTTCTGCCTTTTTACGTCAAAATAAGTGAAATTTCTGCCTTTTTACTCAAAAATATACGGAATTTCTGTATTTTTACCCCAAAATAAATGCAATTTTTGAATTTTGCCCTGAAATAAGTGAAATTTCTCCAATTTTGCCTCAAAATAAGGGAAATTTCTGCTTTTTTGCCACAAAATGAGGGGAATTTCTGTCTTATTGCCCCAAAATAAAAGGAATTTCAGACTTTTTACCTAATAATAAGGGGAATCTCTCCTTTTTGCCCTAAAATATGGGGAATTTCTGTATTTTTGCCCCAAAATAAAAAAAATTTCTGCAATTTTGTACCAAAATAAAAGTAATTTCTGCCTTTTTGCCCCAAAATAAAAGAAATTTCTGCGTTTTTTCCATGAAATAAGTGAAATTTCTGTTATTTTGCCCCAAAATTTGGGAGATTTCTGCCATTTTGCCCCAAAATAAAGAAAATTTCTGGAATTTTGCCCCAAAATAAGGAGAATCTGTCTTTTTGCCCCAAAATAATGTGAATTTCTGCATTTTCCCTCAAAATTAGCGGAATATGTGCAATTTTGCTTCAAAATACGGGGAATTTCTGCTTTATTGCACCAAAATAACGGGAATTTTTGCATTTTTGCACCAATATAAGGGGAATTTCTGAAATTTTGCTCAAAATACGGGGAATTTTTGCCTTATTGCCCGAAATAAAGTGGAATTTCTGCCTTTTTGCCCTGAAATATTTGAAATTTCCGCAATTTTACCCCAAAATAAGGGGAATTTCTGATTTTGGCCCCAAAATTTGGAGAATTTCTGCTTTTTGCCCCAAATTAAAGCAAATTTCTGACTTTTTGCCCTGAAATAAGTGAAATTTCTGCAATTTTGCCCCAAAATAAGGGGAATTTCTGCCTTTTTGCCAAAATAAGGGGAATTTCATCATTTTACCTTCAAATAAGGGGAATTTCTGCCTTTTTACCACAAAATATGGGGAATTTCTGCCTTATTGCCCCCAAATAGAGAAAATTTTTGCTTTTCTGCCCCAATTAATGGGAATTTCTGCCTTTTTGCCACAAAGTAAAGGGAATTTCTGCCTTTTTGCCCCAAAATAATGGGAATTGTACACTTTTTACCCAAAAATAAGGGGAATTTCTGCCTTTTGCCCAAAATATGGGGAATTTCTGACTTTTTGTTCCAAAATAAGGAAATTTTCTCCAATTTTGTCCCAAAATAAAAGAAATTTCTGCTTTTTGCCCCCAAATAAAAGTAATTTCTGACTTTTTGCCCTGAAATAAATGAAATTTCTTCAATTTTGCCCAAAAATAAAAAAAATTTGTGCCTTTTTGCTTCAAAATGAGGGGAATTTCTGCCTTTTAATCCCAAAATATGGGGAATTTCAGAATTTTACCTCAAAATACGGGGAATTTCAGCCTTTTTGCACCAAAATATGGGGAATTTCTGCCTTTTTGCCACAAAATAAAAAAAATTTCTGCAATTCTGTACCAAAATAAAAGCAATTTCTAAAATTTTGCCCCAAAATAAGGGAAATTTCTGATTTTTGCCCCGAAATAAGGAGAATTTCTGTATTTTTGCCCCCAAAAAAGGGAATTTCTGCCTTTTTGCCCCAAAATTAGGGGAGTTTCTGCAATTTTGCTTCAAAATACAGGGAATTTCTGCCTCTTTTTCAGAAAATAAGGGGAACTTCTTCCGATTTGCCCCAAATAAAGGGAATTTCTGCATTTTTGCCCCACTATTTGAGGAATTTCTGCAATTTTGCTTTAAAATACAAGGAATTTCTGCCTTTTTGCCCAAAATTAAGGGGATTTTCTGCCTTTTTGCCCCCAAACAAGGGAAATTTCTGCAATTTTATCCCAAAATAAAAGGAATTTCTGCCTTTATTCCCTCAAATAATGGGAATTTCTGCCTTTTTGCCCTGAAATATGTGAAATGTCTTCAATTTTACCCCAAAATAAGGTGAATTTCTAACTTTTTGCCCCAAAATAATGGGAATTTCTGCCTTTTTGCCCCAAAATATGAAAATTTTTTGCTTTTTTTCTCTGAAATATGTGAAATTTCTGCAATTTTGCCTTAAAATAAAAGAAATTTCTGCAATTTTTCCCCTTAATGAAGGAATTTTTCAATTTTGCCCCAAAATAAAGGGAATTTTTGTTTTTTGTCCCCAAATAAAGGAAATTTCTGCAATTTTGCCCTAAAATAAGGGGAATTTCTGCCTTTTGCCCGAAAATAAGGAGAATTTCTGCTTTTTGCCCCAAAACAAAGAAAATTACTGCATGTTTTACGCCAATATTAGGTGAATTTCTGAAATTTTGCTCCAAAATACAGGGATTTTCTGTCTTTTTCACAGAAAATAAGGGGAATTTCTGCCATTTTGTCACGAAATAAGGGAAATTTCTGCAGTTTTACCCCAAAATAAGGGGAATTTCTGACTTTTTGCCCCAAAATTAGGGGAATTTCTGCAATTTTGCTCCAAAATACGGAGAATTTCTGCCTTTTTGCCCGAAAATAAAGAAAATTTATACCTTTTTGCCATAAAAAGGGAAATTTCTTCATTTTTACCCCAAAATAAGGGGATTTTCCGCCTTTTTTGGACAAATAAGTGTAATTTCTGACTTTTTTCCAAAAATAAATGGAATTTCTGTCTTTTTGCCCCCAAATAATGGGAATTTCCGACTTTTTGCCCTGAAATAAGTTAAATTTCAAAAATTTTTCCCCAAAATAATTGAAATTTCTGCAATTTTGCCCCAAAACAAGGGGAATTTCTGTATTTTTGCCCCAAAATAAGGGAAATTTCTGCCTTTTTGCCTCCAAATAAGGGGAATTTGAGCCTTTTTACCTCAAAATAAGGGGAATTTCTGCATTTTTGCCAGAAAATATTAGGAATTTCTGCATTTTTGCTCCAAAATAAGGAAAATTTCTGCCTTTCTTTCCTGAAATAAGTAAAATTTCTGCAATTTTACCCCAAAATAAGTGAAATTTCTGCAATTTTGCCCCAAAATAAGGGAAATTTCTTGAATTTTGCCCCAAAATAAGTGGAATTTCTGAGTTTTGCCCTAAAATAAGGAGAATTTCTGTCTTTTTGCCCCAACATATAGGAAATTTCTGCCTTTTTGCCCCACAATTAAAGGAATTTCTGCAATTTTGCTCCAAAATACGGAGAATTTCTGCTTTTTTTCCTGAAAATAAGGGAAATGTATACCTTTTGCCACAAATAAAGGAAATTTCTTCATTTTTGCCCCAAAAAGAGGAATTTCTGCCTTTTTATCTCAAAGTAAGGGAAATTTCTGCCTTTTTACCCAAAAATAAACGGAATTTCTGTCTTTTTACCCCAAAATAAAAGGAATTTTTGAATTATGCCCTGAAATTTGTGAAATTTCTGCAATTTTGCCCTAAAATAAAAGAAATTTCTTCTTTTTGCCACAAAAAAGGGGAATTTCTGTCTTTTTGCCCCAAAATAAGGGAAATTTCTGCCTTTTTGCCCCCAAATAAAGAGAATTTCAGCCTTTTTACCTCAAAATAAATGGAATTTCTGCATTTTTGCCACAAAATATTAGGAATTTCTGCCTTTTTGCTACAAAATAAGAAAAATTTCTGCCTTTTTTCCCTGAAATAAGTGAAATTTCTGCAATTTTGCCCCAAAATAAGTGAAATTTCTGCAATTTTGCCCCAAAATAAGGAAAATTTGTGGAATTTTGCCCCAAAATAAGTGGAATTTCTGAGTTTTGCCCCAAAATAAGGAGAATTTCTGTCTTCTTGCCCCAACAAATAGGGAATTTCTGCCTTTTTGCCCCACAACTAGGGGAATTTCTGCAATTTTGCTCCAAAATACGAAGAATTTCTGTATTTTTTACCAAAAATAAGGGGAATGTATACCTTTTGCCACAAAAAATAGGAAATTTCTTTATTTTTGCCCCAAAATAAGAGGAATTTCTGCCTTTTTACCTCAAAATAAGTGAATTTTCTGCCTTTTTACCCAAAAATAAACTGAATTTCTGTCTTTTTGCTCCAAAATAAAAGAAATTGTTGAATTATGGCCTGAAATTAGTGAAATTTCTGCAATTTTGCCCTAAAATAAAAGAAATTTTTGCCTTTGTGCCACAAAATAATGGGAATTTCTGTCTTTTTGCCCCAAAATAGGGAAAATTTCTGCCTTTTTGCCCCCAAATAAGGGAAATTTCAGCCTTTTTACCTCAAAATAAGGTGAATTTCTGCATTTTTGCCACAAAATACTAGGAATTTCTGCCTTTTTGCTCCAAAATAAGAAATTTTCTGCCTTTTTCCCCTGAAATAATGAAATTTCTGCAATTTTGCCCCTAAATAAGGGGAATTTCTGTCTTTTTGCCCCAAAGTAAGGGTAATTTCAGCCTTTTTACCTAATAATAAGGGGAATCTCTGCCTTTTTGCCCTAAAATATGGGGAATTTCTGTATTTTTGCCCCAAAATAAAGAAAATTTCTGCAATTTTGTACCAAAATAAAAGTAATTTCTCCCTTTTTGCCCCAAAATAAGAGAAATTTCTGCGTTTTTTCCATGAAATAAGTGAAATTTCTGCAATTTTGCCCCAAAATAATGGACATTTTTGGAATTTTGCCCCAAAATAAGGGGAATTTCTGACTTTTTGCTTGAAATAAGGAGAATTTCCGTCTTTTTGCCCCAAAATAATGTGAATTTCTGCATTTTCCCTCAAAATTAGGGGAATATGTGCAATTTTGCTTCAAAATACGTAAAATTTCTGCCTTATTGCACCAAAATAAAGGGAATTTGTGCATTTTTGCACCAATATAAGGGGAATTTCTGAAATTTTGCTCCAATATACGGGGAATTTCTGCCTTATTGCCTGAAACAAAGTGGAATTTCTGGCTTTTTTGCCCTGAAATATTTGAAATTTCCACAATTTTACCCCAAAATAAAGGGAATTTCTGTTTTTGGCCCCAAAATTAGGAGAATTTCTGCTTTTTGCCCCAAAATAATGCAAATTTCTGACTTTTTGCACTGAAATAACTGAAATTTCTGCAATTTTGCCCCAAAATAAGGGGAATTTCTGCTTTTTTGCAAAAATAAGGGGAATTTCAGCATTTTACCTTCAAATAAGGGGAATTTCTGCCTTTTTGCCACAAAATACGGGAAATTTCTGCCTTATTGCCCCCAAATAAGGAAAGTTTTTGCTTCTCTGCCCCAATTAACGGGAATTTCTGCCTTTTTGCCACAAAGCAAAGGGAATTTCTGCCTTTTTGCCCCAAAATAACGGGAATTTCAGCCTTTTTACCTCAAAATTATAAGAATTTCTGCCTTTTGCCCAAAATATGAGGAATTTCTGATTTTTGTTCCAAAATAAGGAAATTTTCTTAAATTTTGTACCAAAATAAAAGAAATTTCTGGTTTTTGCCCCAAAATAAAAGTAATTTCTGACTTTTTGCCCTGAAATAAATGAAATTTCTACAATTTTGCTAAAAAATAAGGGAAATTTGTGCCTTTTTGCCACAAAATTTGGGGAATTTCTGCCTTTTAACCCCAAAATATGGGGAATTTCAGCATTTTACCTCAAAATACAGGGAATTTCAGCCTTTTTGCACCAAAATATGGGGAATTTCTGCCTTTTCGCCACAAAATAAGAAAAATTTCTGCAATTCTGTACCAAAATAAAAGAAATTTCTTAAATTTTGCCCCAAAATAAGGGAAATTTCTGATTTTTGCCGCGAAATAATGAGAATTTCTGTATTTTTGCCCCCCCAAAAAGGGAATTTCTGCCTTTTTGCCCCAAAATGAGGGGAGTTTCTGCAATTTTGCTTCAAAATACAGGGAATTTCTGCCTCTTTTCCCGAAAATAAGGGGAACTTCTGCCGATTTGCCCCAAATAAAGGAAATTTCTGCATTTTTGCCCCAATATTTGGGGAATTTCTGCAATTTTGCTTTAAAATATGAGGAATTTCTGCCTTTTTGCCCAAAATTAAGGGGATTTTCTGCATTTTTGCCCTCAAACAATGGAAATTTCTGCAATTTTATCCCAAAATAATGGAAATTTCTGCCTTTTTGCCCCCAAATAACAGGAATTTCTGCCTTTTTGACCTGAAATATGTGAAATGTCTGCAATTTTATTCCAAAATAAGGTGAATTTATGCCTTTTTGCCCCAAAATAATGGGAATTTCTGCATTTTTGTCCCAAAATAAGAAAAATTTTTGCTTTTTTCTCTGAAATAAGTGAAATTTCTGCAATTTTGCCTTAAATTAAAAGAAATTTTTGCAATTTTTCCCCAAAATAATTGAAATATCTCCAATTTTGCCCCAAAATAAGGGGAATTTCTGTATTTTTGCCAAAAAATAAGGGAAATTTCTGCTTTTTTGCCCCCAAATAAGGTGAATTTCAGCATTTTAACTAAAAATAAGTTTTAATTTCTGCATTTTTGCCACAAAATATTAAGAATTTCTGCATTTTTGCTCCAAAATGAGGAAAATTTCTGCCTTTCTTGGCTGAAATAAGTGAAATTTCTGCAATTTTGCCCCAAAATAAGTGAAATTTCTGCAATTTTGCCCCAAAATAAAGGAAATTTCTGAAATTTGGCCCCAAAATAAGTGGAATTTCTGAGTTTTGCCCCAAAATAAGGAGAATTTCTGTCTTTTTTCCTCAACAAATAGGGGATTTCTGCTTTTGCCCAACAACTAGGGGAATTTCTGCAATTTTGCTCCAAAATACAGGGAATTTCTGCATTTTTCCCAAAAATAAAGAGAATGTATACATTTTGCCACAAAAAAGGGAAATTTCTTAATTTTTGCCCCAAAATAAGAGAAATTTCTGCCTTTTTACTTCAAAATAAGTGAAATTTCTGCCTTTTTACCAAAAAATAAATGGAATTTCTGTCTTTTTGCCCCAAAATAAAAGGTATTTTTGAATTATGCCATGAAATTAGTGAAATTTCTGCAATTTTGCCCTAAAATAAAAGAAATTTCTGCCTTTGTGCCACAAAATAATGGGAATTTCTGGCTTTTTGCCCCAAAATAGGGGAAATTTCTGCCTTTTTGCCCCTAAATAAGGGGAATTTCATCCTTTTTACCTCAAAATAAGTGAAATTTCTGCAATTTTTCCCCAAAATAAGTGAAATTTCTGCAATTTTGCCCCAAAATAAGGAAAATTTCTGGAATTTTGCCCCAAAATAAGTGTAATTTTTTGTTTTGCCCCAAAATAAGGAGAATTTCTGTCTTTTTGCCCCAACAAATAGGAATTTCTGCCTTTTTGCCCCACAACTAGGGGAATTTGTGCAATTTTGCTCCAAAATACGGGGAATTTCTGCTTTTTTTCCCGAAAATAAAGGGAATGTATACCTTTTGCCACAAAAAAGGGAAATTTCCTAATTTTTGCCCCAAAATAAAAGGAATTTCTGCCTTTTTGCCTAAAAATAAGTGAAATTTCTGCCTTTTTACCCAAAGATAAACGGAATTTCTGTCTTTTTGCCCCAAAATAAAAGGAATCTTTGAATTATGCCCTGAAATAAGTGAAATTTCTGCAATTTTGCCACAAAATAAGGGAAATTTCTGCCTTTTTGCCACAAAATAAGAGGAATTTCTGCATTTTTGCCACAAAATATTAGGAATTTCTGCCTTTTTGCCCTAAAATAATGAAAATTTCTGCATTTTTTCCTGAAATAAGTGAAATTTCTGCAATTTTGCGCCAAAATAATTGAAATTTCTGCAATTTTGTCTCAAAATTAGGGAAATTTCTGGAATTTTGCCCCAAAATATGTGGAATTTCTGAGTTTAGCCTCAAAATAAGGTTAATTTCTGTCTTTTTGCCACAACATATAGGGAATTTTTGCCTTTTTGCCCCACAATTAGGGTAATTTCTGCAATTTTGCTCCAAAATACGGGGAATTTCTGCATTTTTGCCACAAAATAAGGGGAATTTCTGTCTTTTTGCCCCAAAATTAGGGGAATCTCAGCCTTTTTACCTAATAATAAGGGGAATCTCTGCATTTTTTGCCCTAAAATATGGGGACTTTCTGTATTTTTGTCCCAAAATAAAGAAATTTTCTGCAATTTTGTACCAAAATAAAAGTAATTTCTGCCTTTTTGCTGCAAAATAAGAGAAATTTCTGCGTTTTTTCTCTGAAATAATTAAAATTTCTGTAATTTTGCCCTAAAATAAGGGAGATTTCTGCAATTTTGCACCAAAATAATGGACATTTCTGAAATTTTGCCCCAAAATAAGTGGAATTTCTGACTTTTTGCCCTGAAATAAGGAGAATTTCTGTCTTTTTGCCCAAAAATAATGTGAATTTCTGCATTTTCCCTCAAAATTAGGGGAATATGTGCAATTTTGCTTCAAAATACGGGGAATTTCTGCTTTATTGCACCAAAATAAAGGGAATTTCTGCCTTTTTGCACCAATAAAAAGGGAATTTCTGAAATTTTGCTCCAAAATACGGGGAATTTTTGCCTTAATGCCCGAAATAAAGTGGAATTTCTGCCTTTTTGCACTGAAATATTTGAAATTTCTGCAATTTTACCCCAAAATAAGGGGAATTTCTGTTTTTGGCCCCAAAATTAGAAGAATTTCTGCTTTTTGCCCCAAAATAAGGCAAATTTCTGACTTTGCCCTGAAATAAGTGAAATTTCTGCAATTTTGCCCGAAAATAAGGGGAATTTCTGCCTTTTTGCCAACATGAGGGGAATTTCAGCATTTTACCTCCAAATAAGGGGAATTTCTGCCCTTTTGCCACAAAATATGGGTCATTTCTGCCTTATTGCCCCTAAATAAGGAAAATTTTTGCTTTTCTGCCCCAATTAACGGGAATTTCTGCCTTTTTGCCACAAAGTAAAGGGAATTTCTGCCTTTTTGCCCCAAAATAACGGGAATTTCAGCCTTTTTACCACAAATAAAGGGAATTTCTGCCTTTTGCCCAAAATATGGGGAATTTCTGACTTTTTGTTCCAAAATAAGGAATATTTCTTCAATTTTGAACCAAAATAAACAAAATTTCTGCTTTTTGCCCCAAAATAAAAGTAATTTCTGACTTTTTGCCCTGAAATAAATGAAATTTCTGCAATTTTGCCCCAAAATAAGGAAAATTTGTGGAATTTTGCCCCAAAATAAGTGGAATTTCTGAGTTTTGCCCCAAAATAAGGAGAATTTCTGTCTTCTTGCCCCAACAAATAGGGAATTTCTGCCTTTTTGCCCCACAACTAGGGGAATTTCTGCAATTTTGCTCCAAAATACGAAGAATTTCTGTATTTTTTACCAAAAATAAGGGGAATGTATACCTTTTGCCACAAAAAATAGGAAATTTCTTCATTTTTGCCCCAAAATAAGAGGAATTTCTGCCTTTTTACGTCAAAATAAGTGAAATTTCTGCCTTTTTACTCAAAAATATACGGAATTTCTGTATTTTTACCCCAAAATAAATGCAATTTTTGAATTTTGCCCTGAAATAAGTGAAATTTCTCCAATTTTGCCTCAAAATAAGGGAAATTTCTGCTTTTTTGCCACAAAATGAGGGGAATTTCTGTCTTATTGCCCCAAAATAAAAGGAATTTCAGACTTTTTACCTAATAATAAGGGGAATCTCTCCTTTTTGCCCTAAAATATGGGGAATTTCTGTATTTTTGCCCCAAAATAAAAAAAATTTCTGCAATTTTGTACCAAAATAAAAGTAATTTCTGCCTTTTTGCCCCAAAATAAAAGAAATTTCTGCGTTTTTTCCATGAAATAAGTGAAATTTCTGTTATTTTGCCCCAAAATTTGGGAGATTTCTGCCATTTTGCCCCAAAATAAAGAAAATTTCTGGAATTTTGCCCCAAAATAAGGAGAATTTCTGTCTTTTTGCCCCAAAATAATGTGAATTTCTGCATTTTCCCTCAAAATTAGCGGAATATGTGCAATTTTGCTTCAAAATACGGGGAATTTCTGCTTTATTGCACCAAAATAACGGGAATTTTTGCATTTTTGCACCAATATAAGGGGAATTTCTGAAATTTTGCTCAAAATACGGGGAATTTTTGCCTTATTGCCCGAAATAAAGTGGAATTTCTGCCTTTTTGCCCTGAAATATTTGAAATTTCCGCAATTTTACCCCAAAATAAGGGGAATTTCTGATTTTGGCCCCAAAATTTGGAGAATTTCTGCTTTTTGCCCCAAATTAAAGCAAATTTCTGACTTTTTGCCCTGAAATAAGTGAAATTTCTGCAATTTTGCCCCAAAATAAGGGGAATTTCTGCCTTTTTGCCAAAATAAGGGGAATTTCATCATTTTACCTTCAAATAAGGGGAATTTCTGCCTTTTTACCACAAAATATGGGGAATTTCTGCCTTATTGCCCCCAAATAGAGAAAATTTTTGCTTTTCTGCCCCAATTAATGGGAATTTCTGCCTTTTTGCCACAAAGTAAAGGGAATTTCTGCCTTTTTGCCCCAAAATAATGGGAATTGTACACTTTTTACCCAAAAATAAGGGGAATTTCTGCCTTATGCCCAAAATATGGGGAATTTCTGACTTTTTGTTCCAAAATAAGGAAATTTTCTCCAATTTTGTCCCAAAATAAAAGAAATTTCTGCTTTTTGCCCCCAAATAAAAGTAATTTCTGACTTTTTGCCCTGAAATAAATGAAATTTCTTCAATTTTGCCCAAAAATAAAAAAAATTTGTGCCTTTTTGCTTCAAAATGAGGGGAATTTCTGCCTTTTAATCCCAAAATATGGGGAATTTCAGAATTTTACCTCAAAATACGGGGAATTTCAGCCTTTTTGCACCAAAATATGGGGAATTTCTGCCTTTTTGCCACAAAATAAAAAAAATTTCTGCAATTCTGTACCAAAATAAAAGCAATTTCTAAAATTTTGCCCCAAAATAAGGGAAATTTCTGATTTTTGCCCCGAAATAAGGAGAATTTCTGTATTTTTGCCCCCAAAAAAGGGAATTTCTGCCTTTTTGCCCCAAAATTAGGGGAGTTTCTGCAATTTTGCTTCAAAATACAGGGAATTTCTGCCTCTTTTTCAGAAAATAAGGGGAACTTCTTCCGATTTGCCCCAAATAAAGGGAATTTCTGCATTTTTGCCCCACTATTTGAGGAATTTCTGCAATTTTGCTTTAAAATACAAGGAATTTCTGCCTTTTTGCCCAAAATTAAGGGGATTTTCTGCCTTTTTGCCCCCAAACAAGGGAAATTTCTGCAATTTTATCCCAAAATAAAAGGAATTTCTGCCTTTATTCCCTCAAATAATGGGAATTTCTGCCTTTTTGCCCTGAAATATGTGAAATGTCTTCAATTTTACCCCAAAATAAGGTGAATTTCTAACTTTTTGCCCCAAAATAATGGGAATTTCTGCCTTTTTGCCCCAAAATATGAAAATTTTTTGCTTTTTTTCTCTGAAATATGTGAAATTTCTGCAATTTTGCCTTAAAATAAAAGAAATTTCTGCAATTTTTCCCCTTAATGAAGGAATTTTTCAATTTTGCCCCAAAATAAAGGGAATTTTTGTTTTTTGTCCCCAAATAAAGGAAATTTCTGCAATTTTGCCCTAAAATAAGGGGAATTTCTGCCTTTTGCCCGAAAATAAGGAGAATTTCTGCTTTTTGCCCCAAAACAAAGAAAATTACTGCATGTTTTACGCCAATATTAGGTGAATTTCTGAAATTTTGCTCCAAAATACAGGGATTTTCTGTCTTTTTCACAGAAAATAAGGGGAATTTCTGCCATTTTGTCACGAAATAAGGGAAATTTCTGCAGTTTTACCCCAAAATAAGGGGAATTTCTGACTTTTTGCCCCAAAATTAGGGGAATTTCTGCAATTTTGCTCCAAAATACGGAGAATTTCTGCCTTTTTGCCCGAAAATAAAGAAAATTTATACCTTTTTGCCATAAAAAGGGAAATTTCTTCATTTTTACCCCAAAATAAGGGGATTTTCCGCCTTTTTTGGACAAATAAGTGTAATTTCTGACTTTTTTCCAAAAATAAATGGAATTTCTGTCTTTTTGCCCCCAAATAATGGGAATTTCCGACTTTTTGCCCTGAAATAAGTTAAATTTCAAAAATTTTTCCCCAAAATAATTGAAATTTCTGCAATTTTGCCCCAAAACAAGGGGAATTTCTGTATTTTTGCCCCAAAATAAGGGAAATTTCTGCCTTTTTGCCTCCAAATAAGGGGAATTTGAGCCTTTTTACCTCAAAATAAGGGGAATTTCTGCATTTTTGCCAGAAAATATTAGGAATTTCTGCATTTTTGCTCCAAAATAAGGAAAATTTCTGCCTTTCTTTCCTGAAATAAGTAAAATTTCTGCAATTTTACCCCAAAATAAGTGAAATTTCTGCAATTTTGCCCCAAAATAAGGGAAATTTCTTGAATTTTGCCCCAAAATAAGTGGAATTTCTGAGTTTTGCCCTAAAATAAGGAGAATTTCTGTCTTTTTGCCCCAACATATAGGAAATTTCTGCCTTTTTGCCCCACAATTAAAGGAATTTCTGCAATTTTGCTCCAAAATACGGAGAATTTCTGCTTTTTTTCCTGAAAATAAGGGAAATGTATACCTTTTGCCACAAATAAAGGAAATTTCTTCATTTTTGCCCCAAAAAGAGGAATTTCTGCCTTTTTATCTCAAAGTAAGGGAAATTTCTGCCTTTTTACCCAAAAATAAACGGAATTTCTGTCTTTTTACCCCAAAATAAAAGGAATTTTTGAATTATGCCCTGAAATTTGTGAAATTTCTGCAATTTTGCCCTAAAATAAAAGAAATTTCTTCTTTTTGCCACAAAAAAGGGGAATTTCTGTCTTTTTGCCCCAAAATAAGGGAAATTTCTGCCTTTTTGCCCCCAAATAAAGAGAATTTCAGCCTTTTTACCTCAAAATAAATGGAATTTCTGCATTTTTGCCACAAAATATTAGGAATTTCTGCCTTTTTGCTACAAAATAAGAAAAATTTCTGCCTTTTTTCCCTGAAATAAGTGAAATTTCTGCAATTTTGCCCCAAAATAAGTGAAATTTCTGCAATTTTGCCCCAAAATAAGGAAAATTTGTGGAATTTTGCCCCAAAATAAGTGGAATTTCTGAGTTTTGCCCCAAAATAAGGAGAATTTCTGTCTTCTTGCCCCAACAAATAGGGAATTTCTGCCTTTTTGCCCCACAACTAGGGGAATTTCTGCAATTTTGCTCCAAAATACGAAGAATTTCTGTATTTTTTACCAAAAATAAGGGGAATGTATACCTTTTGCCACAAAAAATAGGAAATTTCTTTATTTTTGCCCCAAAATAAGAGGAATTTCTGCCTTTTTACCTCAAAATAAGTGAATTTTCTGCCTTTTTACCCAAAAATAAACTGAATTTCTGTCTTTTTGCTCCAAAATAAAAGAAATTGTTGAATTATGGCCTGAAATTAGTGAAATTTCTGCAATTTTGCCCTAAAATAAAAGAAATTTTTGCCTTTGTGCCACAAAATAATGGGAATTTCTGTCTTTTTGCCCCAAAATAGGGAAAATTTCTGCCTTTTTGCCCCCAAATAAGGGAAATTTCAGCCTTTTTACCTCAAAATAAGGTGAATTTCTGCATTTTTGCCACAAAATACTAGGAATTTCTGCCTTTTTGCTCCAAAATAAGAAATTTTCTGCCTTTTTTCCCTGAAATAATGAAATTTCTGCAATTTTGCCCCTAAATAAGGGGAATTTCTGTCTTTTTGCCCCAAAGTAAGGGTAATTTCAGCCTTTTTACCTAATAATAAGGGGAATCTCTGCCTTTTTGCCCTAAAATATGGGGAATTTCTGTATTTTTGCCCCAAAATAAAGAAAATTTCTGCAATTTTGTACCAAAATAAAAGTAATTTCTCCCTTTTTGCCCCAAAATAAGAGAAATTTCTGCGTTTTTTCCATGAAATAAGTGAAATTTCTGCAATTTTGCCCCAAAATAATGGACATTTTTGGAATTTTGCCCCAAAATAAGGGGAATTTCTGACTTTTTGCTTGAAATAAGGAGAATTTCCGTCTTTTTGCCCCAAAATAATGTGAATTTCTGCATTTTCCCTCAAAATTAGGGGAATATGTGCAATTTTGCTTCAAAATACGTAAAATTTCTGCCTTATTGCACCAAAATAAAGGGAATTTGTGCATTTTTGCACCAATATAAGGGGAATTTCTGAAATTTTGCTCCAATATACGGGGAATTTCTGCCTTATTGCCTGAAACAAAGTGGAATTTCTGGCTTTTTTGCCCTGAAATATTTGAAATTTCCACAATTTTACCCCAAAATAAAGGGAATTTCTGTTTTTGGCCCCAAAATTAGGAGAATTTCTGCTTTTTGCCCCAAAATAATGCAAATTTCTGACTTTTTGCACTGAAATAACTGAAATTTCTGCAATTTTGCCCCAAAATAAGGGGAATTTCTGCTTTTTTGCAAAAATAAGGGGAATTTCAGCATTTTACCTTCAAATAAGGGGAATTTCTGCCTTTTTGCCACAAAATACGGGAAATTTCTGCCTTATTGCCCCCAAATAAGGAAAGTTTTTGCTTCTCTGCCCCAATTAACGGGAATTTCTGCCTTTTTGCCACAAAGCAAAGGGAATTTCTGCCTTTTTGCCCCAAAATAACGGGAATTTCAGCCTTTTTACCTCAAAATTATAAGAATTTCTGCCTTTTGCCCAAAATATGAGGAATTTCTGATTTTTGTTCCAAAATAAGGAAATTTTCTTAAATTTTGTACCAAAATAAAAGAAATTTCTGGTTTTTGCCCCAAAATAAAAGTAATTTCTGACTTTTTGCCCTGAAATAAATGAAATTTCTACAATTTTGCTAAAAAATAAGGGAAATTTGTGCCTTTTTGCCACAAAATTTGGGGAATTTCTGCCTTTTAACCCCAAAATATGGGGAATTTCAGCATTTTACCTCAAAATACAGGGAATTTCAGCCTTTTTGCACCAAAATATGGGGAATTTCTGCCTTTTCGCCACAAAATAAGAAAAATTTCTGCAATTCTGTACCAAAATAAAAGAAATTTCTTAAATTTTGCCCCAAAATAAGGGAAATTTCTGATTTTTGCCGCGAAATAATGAGAATTTCTGTATTTTTGCCCCCCAAAAAAGGGAATTTCTGCCTTTTTGCCCCAAAATGAGGGGAGTTTCTGCAATTTTGCTTCAAAATACAGGGAATTTTTGCCTCTTTTCCCGAAAATAAGGGGAACTTCTGCCGATTTGCCCCAAATAAAGGAAATTTCTGCATTTTTGCCCCAATATTTGGGGAATTTCTGCAATTTTGCTTTAAAATATGAGGAATTTCTGCCTTTTTGCCCAAAATTAAGGGGATTTTCTGCATTTTTGCCCTCAAACAATGGAAATTTCTGCAATTTTATCCCAAAATAATGGAAATTTCTGCCTTTTTGCCCCCAAATAACAGGAATTTCTGCCTTTTTGACCTGAAATATGTGAAATGTCTGCAATTTTATTCCAAAATAAGGTGAATTTATGCCTTTTTGCCCCAAAATAATGGGAATTTCTGCATTTTTGTCCCAAAATAAGAAAAATTTTTGCTTTTTTCTCTGAAATAAGTGAAATTTCTGCAATTTTGCCTTAAATTAAAAGAAATTTTTGCAATTTTTCCCCAAAATAATTGAAATATCTCCAATTTTGCCCCAAAATAAGGGGAATTTCTGTATTTTTGCCAAAAAATAAGGGAAATTTCTGCTTTTTTGCCCCCAAATAAGGTGAATTTCAGCATTTTAACTAAAAATAAGTTTTAATTTCTGCATTTTTGCCACAAAATATTAAGAATTTCTGCATTTTTGCTCCAAAATGAGGAAAATTTCTGCCTTTCTTGGCTGAAATAAGTGAAATTTCTGCAATTTTGCCCCAAAATAAGTGAAATTTCTGCAATTTTGCCCCAAAATAAAGGAAATTTCTGAAATTTGGCCCCAAAATAAGTGGAATTTCTGAGTTTTGCCCCAAAATAAGGAGAATTTCTGTCTTTTTTCCTCAACAAATAGGGGATTTCTGCTTTTGCCCAACAACTAGGGGAATTTCTGCAATTTTGCTCCAAAATACAGGGAATTTCTGCATTTTTCCCAAAAATAAAGAGAATGTATACATTTTGCCACAAAAAAGGGAAATTTCTTAATTTTTGCCCCAAAATAAGAGGAATTTCTGCCTTTTTACTTCAAAATAAGTGAAATTTCTGCCTTTTTACCAAAAAATAAATGGAATTTCTGTCTTTTTGCCCCAAAATAAAAGGTATTTTTGAATTATGCCATGAAATTAGTGAAATTTCTGCAATTTTGCCCTAAAATAAAAGAAATTTCTGCCTTTGTGCCACAAAATAATGGGAATTTCTGGCTTTTTGCCCCAAAATAGGGGAAATTTCTGCCTTTTTGCCCCTAAATAAGGGGAATTTCATCCTTTTTACCTCAAAATAAGTGAAATTTCTGCAATTTTTCCCCAAAATAAGTGAAATTTCTGCAATTTTGCCCCAAAATAAGGAAAATTTCTGGAATTTTGCCCCAAAATAAGTGTAATTTTTTGTTTTGCCCCAAAATAAGGAGAATTTCTGTCTTTTTGCCCCAACAAATAGGAATTTCTGCCTTTTTGCCCCACAACTAGGGGAATTTGTGCAATTTTGCTCCAAAATACGGGGAATTTCTGCTTTTTTTCCCGAAAATAAAGGGAATGTATACCTTTTGCCACAAAAAAGGGAAATTTCCTAATTTTTGCCCCAAAATAAAAGGAATTTCTGCCTTTTTGCCTAAAAATAAGTGAAATTTCTGCCTTTTTACCCAAAGATAAACGGAATTTCTGTCTTTTTGCCCCAAAATAAAAGGAATCTTTGAATTATGCCCTGAAATAAGTGAAATTTCTGCAATTTTGCCCCAAAATAAGGGAAATTTCTGCCTTTTTGCCACAAAATAAGGAGAATTTCTGCATTTTTGCCACAAAATATTAGGAATTTCTGCCTTTTTGCCCTAAAATAATGAAAATTTCTGCATTTTTTCCTGAAATAAGTGAAATTTCTGCAATTTTGCGCCAAAATAATTGAAATTTCTGCAATTTTGTCTCAAAATTAGGGAAATTTCTGGAATTTTGCCCCAAAATATGTGGAATTTCTGAGTTTAGCCTCAAAATAAGGTTAATTTCTGTCTTTTTGCCACAACATATAGGGAATTTTTGCCTTTTTGCCCCACAATTAGGGTAATTTCTGCAATTTTGCTCCAAAATACGGGGAATTTCTGCATTTTTGCCACAAAATAAGGGGAATTTCTGTCTTTTTGCCCCAAAATTAGGGGAATCTCAGCCTTTTTACCTAATAATAAGGGGAATCTCTGCATTTTTTGCCCTAAAATATGGGGACTTTCTGTATTTTTGTCCCAAAATAAAGAAATTTTCTGCAATTTTGTACCAAAATAAAAGTAATTTCTGCCTTTTTGCTGCAAAATAAGAGAAATTTCTGCGTTTTTTCTCTGAAATAATTAAAATTTCTGTAATTTTGCCCTAAAATAAGGGAGATTTCTGCAATTTTGCACCAAAATAATGGACATTTCTGAAATTTTGCCCCAAAATAAGTGGAATTTCTGACTTTTTGCCCTGAAATAAGGAGAATTTCTGTCTTTTTGCCCAAAAATAATGTGAATTTCTGCATTTTCCCTCAAAATTAGGGGAATATGTGCAATTTTGCTTCAAAATACGGGGAATTTCTGCTTTATTGCACCAAAATAAAGGGAATTTCTGCCTTTTTGCACCAATAAAAAGGGAATTTCTGAAATTTTGCTCCAAAATACGGGGAATTTTTGCCTTAATGCCCGAAATAAAGTGGAATTTCTGCCTTTTTGCACTGAAATATTTGAAATTTCTGCAATTTTACCCCAAAATAAGGGGAATTTCTGTTTTTGGCCCCAAAATTAGAAGAATTTCTGCTTTTTGCCCCAAAATAAGGCAAATTTCTGACTTTGCCCTGAAATAAGTGAAATTTCTGCAATTTTGCCCGAAAATAAGGGGAATTTCTGCCTTTTTGCCAACATGAGGGGAATTTCAGCATTTTACCTCCAAATAAGGGGAATTTCTGCCCTTTTGCCACAAAATATGGGTCATTTCTGCCTTATTGCCCCTAAATAAGGAAAATTTTTGCTTTTCTGCCCCAATTAACGGGAATTTCTGCCTTTTTGCCACAAAGTAAAGGGAATTTCTGCCTTTTTGCCCCAAAATAACGGGAATTTCAGCCTTTTTACCTCAAATAAAGGGAATTTCTGCCTTTTGCCCAAAATATGGGGAATTTCTGACTTTTTGTTCCAAAATAAGGAATATTTCTTCAATTTTGAACCAAAATAAACAAAATTTCTGCTTTTTGCCCCAAAATAAAAGTAATTTCTGACTTTTTGCCCTGAAATAAATGAAATTTCTGCAATTTTGCCCCAAAATAAGGAAAATTTGTGGAATTTTGCCCCAAAATAAGTGGAATTTCTGAGTTTTGCCCCAAAATAAGGAGAATTTCTGTCTTCTTGCCCCAACAAATAGGGAATTTCTGCCTTTTTGCCCCACAACTAGGGGAATTTCTGCAATTTTGCTCCAAAATACGAAGAATTTCTGTATTTTTTACCAAAAATAAGGGGAATGTATACCTTTTGCCACAAAAAATAGGAAATTTCTTTATTTTTGCCCCAAAATAAGAGGAATTTCTGCCTTTTTACCTCAAAATAAGTGAATTTTCTGCCTTTTTACCCAAAAATAAACTGAATTTCTGTCTTTTTGCTCCAAAATAAAAGAAATTGTTGAATTATGGCCTGAAATTAGTGAAATTTCTGCAATTTTGCCCTAAAATAAAAGAAATTTTTGCCTTTGTGCCACAAAATAATGGGAATTTCTGTCTTTTTGCCCCAAAATAGGGAAAATTTCTGCCTTTTTGCCCCCAAATAAGGGAAATTTCAGCCTTTTTACCTCAAAATAAGGTGAATTTCTGCATTTTTGCCACAAAATACTAGGAATTTCTGCCTTTTTGCTCCAAAATAAGAAATTTTCTGCCTTTTTTCCCTGAAATAATGAAATTTCTGCAATTTTGCCCCTAAATAAGGGGAATTTCTGTCTTTTTGCCCCAAAGTAAGGGTAATTTCAGCCTTTTTACCTAATAATAAGGGGAATCTCTGCCTTTTTGCCCTAAAATATGGGGAATTTCTGTATTTTTGCCCCAAAATAAAGAAAATTTCTGCAATTTTGTACCAAAATAAAAGTAATTTCTCCCTTTTTGCCCCAAAATAAGAGAAATTTCTGCGTTTTTTCCATGAAATAAGTGAAATTTCTGCAATTTTGCCCCAAAATAATGGACATTTTTGGAATTTTGCCCCAAAATAAGGGGAATTTCTGACTTTTTGCTTGAAATAAGGAGAATTTCCGTCTTTTTGCCCCAAAATAATGTGAATTTCTGCATTTTCCCTCAAAATTAGGGGAATATGTGCAATTTTGCTTCAAAATACGTAAAATTTCTGCCTTATTGCACCAAAATAAAGGGAATTTGTGCATTTTTGCACCAATATAAGGGGAATTTCTGAAATTTTGCTCCAATATACGGGGAATTTCTGCCTTATTGCCTGAAACAAAGTGGAATTTCTGGCTTTTTTGCCCTGAAATATTTGAAATTTCCACAATTTTACCCCAAAATAAAGGGAATTTCTGTTTTTGGCCCCAAAATTAGGAGAATTTCTGCTTTTTGCCCCAAAATAATGCAAATTTCTGACTTTTTGCACTGAAATAACTGAAATTTCTGCAATTTTGCCCCAAAATAAGGGGAATTTCTGCTTTTTTGCAAAAATAAGGGGAATTTCAGCATTTTACCTTCAAATAAGGGGAATTTCTGCCTTTTTGCCACAAAATACGGGAAATTTCTGCCTTATTGCCCCCAAATAAGGAAAGTTTTTGCTTCTCTGCCCCAATTAACGGGAATTTCTGCCTTTTTGCCACAAAGCAAAGGGAATTTCTGCCTTTTTGCCCCAAAATAACGGGAATTTCAGCCTTTTTACCTCAAAATTATAAGAATTTCTGCCTTTTGCCCAAAATATGAGGAATTTCTGATTTTTGTTCCAAAATAAGGAAATTTTCTTAAATTTTGTACCAAAATAAAAGAAATTTCTGGTTTTTGCCCCAAAATAAAAGTAATTTCTGACTTTTTGCCCTGAAATAAATGAAATTTCTACAATTTTGCTAAAAAATAAGGGAAATTTGTGCCTTTTTGCCACAAAATTTGGGGAATTTCTGCCTTTTAACCCCAAAATATGGGGAATTTCAGCATTTTACCTCAAAATACAGGGAATTTCAGCCTTTTTGCACCAAAATATGGGGAATTTCTGCCTTTTCGCCACAAAATAAAAAAAATTTCTGCAATTCTGTACCAAAATAAAAGAAATTTCTTAAATTTTGCCCCAAAATAAGGGAAATTTCTGATTTTTGCCGCGAAATAATGAGAATTTCTGTATTTTTGCCCCCCAAAAAAGGGAATTTCTGCCTTTTTGCCCCAAAATGAGGGGAGTTTCTGCAATTTTGCTTCAAAATACAGGGAATTTCTGCCTCTTTTCCCGAAAATAAGGGGAACTTCTGCCGATTTGCCCCAAATAAAGGAAATTTCTGCATTTTTGCCCCAATATTTGGGGAATTTCTGCAATTTTGCTTTAAAATATGAGGAATTTCTGCCTTTTTGCCCAAAATTAAGGGGATTTTCTGCATTTTTGCCCTCAAACAATGGAAATTTCTGCAATTTTATCCCAAAATAATGGAAATTTCTGCCTTTTTGCCCCCAAATAACAGGAATTTCTGCCTTTTTGACCTGAAATATGTGAAATGTCTGCAATTTTATTCCAAAATAAGGTGAATTTATGCCTTTTTGCCCCAAAATAATGGGAATTTCTGCATTTTTGTCCCAAAATAAGAAAAATTTTTGCTTTTTTCTCTGAAATAAGTGAAATTTCTGCAATTTTGCCTTAAATTAAAAGAAATTTTTGCAATTTTTCCCCAAAATAATTGAAATATCTCCAATTTTGCCCCAAAATAAGGGGAATTTCTGTATTTTTGCCAAAAAATAAGGGAAATTTCTGCTTTTTTGCCCCCAAATAAGGTGAATTTCAGCATTTTAACTAAAAATAAGTTTTAATTTCTGCATTTTTGCCACAAAATATTAAGAATTTCTGCATTTTTGCTCCAAAATGAGGAAAATTTCTGCCTTTCTTGGCTGAAATAAGTGAAATTTCTGCAATTTTGCCCCAAAATAAGTGAAATTTCTGCAATTTTGCCCCAAAATAAAGGAAATTTCTGAAATTTGGCCCCAAAATAAGTGGAATTTCTGAGTTTTGCCCCAAAATAAGGAGAATTTCTGTCTTTTTTCCTCAACAAATAGGGGATTTCTGCTTTTGCCCAACAACTAGGGGAATTTCTGCAATTTTGCTCCAAAATACAGGGAATTTCTGCATTTTTCCCAAAAATAAAGAGAATGTATACATTTTGCCACAAAAAAGGGAAATTTCTTAATTTTTGCCCCAAAATAAGAGGAATTTCTGCCTTTTTACTTCAAAATAAGTGAAATTTCTGCCTTTTTACCAAAAAATAAATGGAATTTCTGTCTTTTTGCCCCAAAATAAAAGGTATTTTTGAATTATGCCATGAAATTAGTGAAATTTCTGCAATTTTGCCCTAAAATAAAAGAAATTTCTGCCTTTGTGCCACAAAATAATGGGAATTTCTGGCTTTTTGCCCCAAAATAGGGGAAATTTCTGCCTTTTTGCCCCTAAATAAGGGGAATTTCATCCTTTTTACCTCAAAATAAGTGAAATTTCTGCAATTTTTCCCCAAAATAAGTGAAATTTCTGCAATTTTGCCCCAAAATAAGGAAAATTTCTGGAATTTTGCCCCAAAATAAGTGTAATTTTTTGTTTTGCCCCAAAATAAGGAGAATTTCTGTCTTTTTGCCCCAACAAATAGGAATTTCTG
This sequence comes from Micromys minutus, assembly GCF_963924665.1. NCBI lineage: Eukaryota > Metazoa > Chordata > Mammalia > Rodentia > Muridae > Micromys > Micromys minutus. Next base: position 269,478 of record NW_027667925.1, on the reverse strand, counting down.
CCTTTTTGCCCCACAACTAGGGGAATTTGTGCAATTTTGCTCCAAAATACGGGGAATTTCTGCTTTTTTTCCCGAAAATAAAGGGAATGTATACCTTTTGCCACAAAAAAGGGAAATTTCCTAATTTTTGCCCCAAAATAAAAGGAATTTCTGCCTTTTTGCCTAAAAATAAGTGAAATTTCTGCCTTTTTACCCAAAGATAAACGGAATTTCTGTCTTTTTGCCCCAAAATAAAAGGAATCTTTGAATTATGCCCTGAAATAAGTGAAATTTCTGCAATTTTGCCCCAAAATAAGGGAAATTTCTGCCTTTTTGCCACAAAATAAGGAGAATTTCTGCATTTTTGCCACAAAATATTAGGAATTTCTGCCTTTTTGCCCTAAAATAATGAAAATTTCTGCATTTTTTCCTGAAATAAGTGAAATTTCTGCAATTTTGCGCCAAAATAATTGAAATTTCTGCAATTTTGTCTCAAAATTAGGGAAATTTCTGGAATTTTGCCCCAAAATATGTGGAATTTCTGAGTTTAGCCTCAAAATAAGGTTAATTTCTGTCTTTTTGCCACAACATATAGGGAATTTTTGCCTTTTTGCCCCACAATTAGGGTAATTTCTGCAATTTTGCTCCAAAATACGGGGAATTTCTGCATTTTTGCCACAAAATAAGGGGAATTTCTGTCTTTTTGCCCCAAAATTAGGGGAATCTCAGCCTTTTTACCTAATAATAAGGGGAATCTCTGCATTTTTGCCCTAAAATATGGGGACTTTCTGTATTTTTGTCCCAAAATAAAGAAATTTTCTGCAATTTTGTACCAAAATAAAAGTAATTTCTGCCTTTTTGCTGCAAAATAAGAGAAATTTCTGCGTTTTTTCTCTGAAATAATTAAAATTTCTGTAATTTTGCCCTAAAATAAGGGAGATTTCTGCAATTTTGCACCAAAATAATGGACATTTCTGAAATTTTGCCCCAAAATAAGTGGAATTTCTGACTTTTTGCCCTGAAATAAGGAGAATTTCTGTCTTTTTGCCCAAAAATAATGTGAATTTCTGCATTTTCCCTCAAAATTAGGGGAATATGTGCAATTTTGCTTCAAAATACGGGGAATTTCTGCTTTATTGCACCAAAATAAAGGGAATTTCTGCCTTTTTGCACCAATAAAAAGGGAATTTCTGAAATTTTGCTCCAAAATACGGGGAATTTTTGCCTTAATGCCCGAAATAAAGTGGAATTTCTGCCTTTTTGCACTGAAATATTTGAAATTTCTGCAATTTTACCCCAAAATAAGGGGAATTTCTGTTTTTGGCCCCAAAATTAGAAGAATTTCTGCTTTTTGCCCCAAAATAAGGCAAATTTCTGACTTTGCCCTGAAATAAGTGAAATTTCTGCAATTTTGCCCGAAAATAAGGGGAATTTCTGCCTTTTTGCCAACATGAGGGGAATTTCAGCATTTTACCTCCAAATAAGGGGAATTTCTGCCTTTTTGCCACAAAATATGGGTCATTTCTGCCTTATTGCCCCTAAATAAGGAAAATTTTTGCTTTTCTGCCCCAATTAACGGGAATTTCTGCCTTTTTGCCACAAAGTAAAGGGAATTTCTGCCTTTTTGCCCCAAAATAACGGGAATTTCAGCCTTTTTACCTCAAATAAAGGGAATTTCTGCCTTTTGCCCAAAATATGGGGAATTTCTGACTTTTTGTTCCAAAATAAGGAATATTTCTTCAATTTTGAACCAAAATAAACAAAATTTCTGCTTTTTGCCCCAAAATAAAAGTAATTTCTGACTTTTTGCCCTGAAATAAATGAAATTTCTGCAATTTAGCCCGAAAATAAGGGAAATTTGTGCCTTTTTGCCCCAAAATGAGGGGAATTTCTGCCCTTTAACCCGAAAATATGGGGAATTTCAGCATTTTACCTCAAAATAAGGGGAATTTCAGCCTTTTTGCACCAAAATATGGGGAATTTCTGCCTTTTTGCTACAAAATAAAAAAAAATTTCTGCAATTCTGTTCCAAAATAAAAAAAATTTCTAAAATTTTGCCCCAAAATAAGGGAAATTTCTGATTTTTGCCCCGAAATAAGGAGAATTTTGGTATTTTTGCCCCAAAAAAAGAAGAATATCTGCCTTTTTGCCCCAAAATTACGGGAGTTTCTGCAATTTTGCTTTAAAATACAGAGAATTTCTGCCTCTTTTCCCAAAAATAAGGGGAACTTCTGCTGATTTGCCCCAAATACAGGGAATTTCTGCATTTTTGCCCCAATATTTGGGGAATTTCTGCAATTTTGCTTTAAAATACAAGGAATTTCTGCCTTTTGCCCTCAAATAACAGGAATTTCTGCCTTTTGCCCCGAAATATGTGAAATGTCTGCAATTTTACCCCAAAATAAGGTGAATTTCTGCCTTTTTGCCCCAAAATAATGGAAATTTCTGCATTTTTGCTTCAAAACAAGAAAAATTTTTGCTTTTTTTCTCTGAAATAAGTGAAATTTCTGCAATTTTGCCTTAAAATAAAAGAAATTTCTGCAATTTTTCCCCATAATAAAGGAATTTTCTGCAATTTTTCCCCAAAATAATGGGAATTTCTGTTTTTTGTCCCCAAATAAGGGAAATTTCTGCAATTTTGCCCTAAAATAAGGGGAATTTCAGCCTTTTGCCCCAAAATAATGGGAATTTCTGCCTATTTGCCCCAAAACAAACAAAATTACTGCATGTTTTATGCCAAAATTAGGTGAATTTCTGCAATTTTGCTCCAAAATACAGGGATTTTCTGCCTTTTTCGCAGAAAATAATGGGAATTTCTGCCATTTAGCAGCAAAATAAGTGAAATTTCTGCAGTTTTACCCCAAAATAAGGGGAATTTCTCCCTTTTTGCCCCAAAATTAGGGGAATTTCTGCAATTTTGCTCCAAAATACGGGGAATTTCTGCCTTTTTGCCCGAAAATAAAGGGAATGTATAACTTTTTGCCATAAAAAGGGAAATTTCTTCATTTTTACCCCAAAATAAGGGGATTTTCCGCCTTTTTGACTCAAAATAAGTGCAATTTCTGACTTTTTCCCAAAAATAAACGGAATTTCTGTTTTTTTGCCCCAAAATTAGGGGAATTTCTGAATTTTTGCCCTGAAATGAGTTAAATTTCTAAATTTTTTTCCCAAAATAATTGAAATTTCTGCAATTTTGCCCCAAAATAAGGGGAATTTCTGTATTTTTGCCCCAAAATAAGATAAATTTCTGCATTTTTGCCCCCAAATAATGGGATTTTCAGCCTTTTTACCTCAAAATAATGGGAATTTCTGCATTTTTGCCACTAAATATTATAAATTTACGCATTTTTGCTCTAAAATAAGGAATATTTCTGCCTTTCTTCCCTGAAATAAGTGAAATTTCTGCAATTTTGCCCCAAAATAAGTGAAATTTCTGCAATTTTGCCCCAAAATAAGGGAAATTTCTGCCTTTTTGCCCCAAAATAAAAAATTTTTGCTTTTTTTCTCTGAAATAAGTGAAATTTCTGCAATTTTGCCCCAAAATAAGGAAAATTTCTGCCTTTTTTCCCTGAAATAAGTGAAATTTCTGCAATTTTGCCCCAAAATAAGTGAAACTTCTGCAATTTTGCCCCAAAATAAGGGAAATTTCTGGAATTTTGCCCCAAAATAAGTGGAATTTCTGAGTTTTGCCCCAAAATACGGAGAATTTCTGTCTTTTTGCCCCAACAAATAGGAAATTTCTGCCTTTTTGCCCCACAACTAGGGGCAAATTTTGCTTCAATTTCTGCAATTTTGCTTCAAAATACGGGTAATTTCTGCATTATTTCCTGAAAATTAGGGGAATGTATACCTTTTGCCACTAAAAAGGGAAATTTCTTCATTTTTGCCTCAAAATAAGAGGAATTTCTGCCTTTTTACCTCAAAATAAGTGAAATTTCTGCCTTTTTACCCAAAAATTAACGCAATTTCTGTCTTTTGCCCCAAAATAAAAGGAATTTTTGAATTATGCCCTGAAATAAGTTAAATTTCTGCCTTTTTGCCACAAAACAAGGGGAATTTCTGCATTTTGCCACAAAATATTAGGAATTTCTGCCTTTTTGCCCCAAAATAAGGAAAATTTCTGCCTTTTTTACCTGAAATAAGTGAAATTTCTGCAATTTTGCCCCAAAATAATTGAAATTTCTGCAAATTTGTCCAAAAATAAGGGAAATTTCTGGAATTTTGTCCCAAAATAAGTGGAATTTCTTAGTTTTGCCCCAAAATAAGGAGAATTTCTTTTTTTGCCACAACATATAGGAAATTTCTGCCTTTTTGCCCCACAATTAGGGGAATTTCTGCAATTTTGCTTCAAAATACGAGGAATTTCTGCTTTTTTGCCCGAAAATAAGGGGAATGTTTACGTTTTGCCACAAAAAAGGGAAATTTCTTCATTTTTGCCCCAAAATAAGAGGAATTTCTGCCTTTTTACCTCAAAATAAGTGAAATTTCTTCCTTTTTACCCAAAAATATACGGAATTTCTGTATTTTTGCCCCAAAATAAAAGGAATTTTTGAATTTTGCCCTGAAATAAGTGAAATTTCTGCAATTTTGCCCCAAAATAAAAGAAATTTCTGCCTTTTTGCCACAAAATAAGGGGAATTTCTGTCTTTTTTTCCCAAAATAAGGGGAATTTTAGCCTTTTTACCTAATAATAAGGGGAATCTCTACATTTTTGCCCTAAAATATGGGGAATTTCTGTATTTTTGCCCCAAAATAAAGAAATTTTCTGCAATTTTTTACCAAAATAAAAGTAATTTCTGCCTTTTTGCCCCAAAATAAGAGAAATTTCTGTGTTTTTTCCCTGAAATAAGAGAAATTTCTTTAATTTTGCCCCAAAATAAGGGAGATTTCTGCAATTTTGCCCCAAAATAATGGACATTTCTGGAATTTTGCACCAAAATAAGGGGAATTTCTGACTTTTTGCCTTGAAATAAGGAGAATTTCTGTCTTTTTGCCCCAAATCAATGTGAATTTCTGCATTTTCCCTCAAAATTAGGGGAATATGTGCAATTTTGCTTCAAAATACGGGGAATTTCTGCCTTATTGCACCAAATAAAGGGAATTTCTGCCTTTTTGCACCAATGAAAAAGGAATTTCTGAAATTTTGCTCCAAAATACGGGGAATTTCTGCCTTATTGCCCGAAATAAAGTGGAATTTCTGCCTTTTTGCCCTGAAATATATAAAATTTCCGCAATTTTATCTCAAAATAAGGGCAATTTATATTTGGCCCCAAAATTAAGAGAATTTCTGTTTTTGCCCCAAAATAAGGGAAATTTCTGACTTTTTGCCCTGAAATAAGTGAAATTTCTGCAATTTTGCCCCAAAATAAGGGGAATTGCTGCCTTTTTTTCCAAAATAAGGGGAATTTCATCATTTTACCTCCAAATAAGGGGAATTTCAGACTTTTCACCTCAAAATAAGGGGAATTACTGCCTTTTGTCAAAATATGGGGAATTTCTGACTTTTTGTTCCAAAATAAGTAAAATTTCTTCAATTTTGTACCAAAATAAAAGAAATTTCTGCTTTTTGCCCCAACGTAAAAGTAATTTCTGACTTTTTGCCCTGAAATAAATTAAATTTCTGCAATTTTGCCCGAAAATAAGAGAAATTTGTGCTTTTTTGCCCCAAAATGAGGGGAATTTCTGCCTTTTAACTCCAAAATATGGGGTATTTCAGCATTTTACCTCAAAATAAGGGGAATTTCAGCCTTTTTGCAACAAAATATGGGGAACTTCTGCCATTTTGCCACAAAATAAGAAAAATTTCTGCAATTCTGTACCAAAATAAAAGAAATTTCTAAAATTTTGCCCCAAAATAAAGGAAATTTCTGATTTTTGCCCCAAAATAATGAGAATTTCGGTATTTTTGCCCCAAAATATAGGGAATTTCTGCCTTTTGGCCCCAAAATTAGCGGAGTTTCAGAAATTTTGCTTCAAAATACAGGGAATTTCTGCCTTTTTTCCCGAATATAAGGGGAACTTCTGCCAATTTGCTTCACATAAAGGGAATTTCTGCATTTTTGCCCCAATATTAAGGGAATTTCTGCAATTTTGCTCCAAAATACGAGGAATTTCTGCCTTTTTGCCCGAAATTAAGGAGATTTTCTGCCTTTTTGCCCCCAATCAAGGGAAATTTCTGCAATTTTATACCAAAATAAGGGGAATTTCTGCCTTTTTGCCCCCAAATAACGGGAATTTCTGCCTTTTGCCCTGAAATATGTGAAATGTCTGCAATTTTACCCCAAAATATGGTGAATTTCTGCCTTTTTGCCCCAAAATAATGGGAATTTCTGCATTTTTGCCTCAAAATAAAAAAAATTTTTGCATTTATTCTCTGAAAGAAGTGAAATTTCTGCAATTTTGCCTTAAAATAAAAGAAATTTCTGCAATTTTTCCTCATAATAAAAGAATTTTCTGCAATTTTGCCCCAAAATAAAGGGCATTTCTGTTTTTTGTCCCCAAATAAGGGAAATTTCTGCAATTTTGCCTTAAAATAAGGAGAATTTCTGCTTTTTGCCCCAAAATAATGGGAATTTCTGCCTTTTGCCCCCAAACAAAGAAAATTACTGCATGTTTTACCCCAAAATTAGGTGAATTTCTGCAATTGTGCTCCAAAATACGGGGAATTTCTGCCTTTTTGCCCGAAAATAAAGGGAATGTATACCTTTTTGCCATAAAAAGGGAAATTTCTTCATTTTTACCCCAAAATAAGGAAATTTTCCGCATTTTTGCCTCAAAATAAGTGCAATTTCTGACTATTCCCCAAAAATAAACGGAATTTCTGTCTTTTTGCCCCAAAATAAGGGGAATTTCTGACTTTTTGCTCTAAAATAAGTTAAATTTCTAAAATTTTTCCCCAAAATAAGGGAAATGTCTGCTTTTTGCCCCAAAATAAGGGGAATTTCTGCATTCTTGCCCCAAAATAAGGGAAATTTCAGCCTTTTTTCATCAAAATAAGGGGAATTTCTGCCTTTTGCCCCAAAGTATGGGGAATTTCTGCCTTTTTGCCCCAAAATAAGAAAAATTTCTGCAATTTTGTACCAAAATAAAAGAAATTTCTGCCTTTTTGCCCCAAAATACGAAAAATTTCTGCCTTTTTTCCCTGAAATAATTGAAATTTCTGCAATTTTGCCCCATAATAAGGGAAATTTCTGCAATTTTGCCCCAAAGTAAAGGAAATTTCTGCAATTTTGCCACAAATAAGGGGAATTTCTGAGTTTTTGCCCTTGAAAAACGGAGATATTCTTTCTTTTTGCACCAAAATAAGGAGAATTTCAGACTTTTTCCCCTAAAATTATGAGATTTTCTGCAATTTTGCTTCAAAATACGGGGAATTTCTGCCTTTTAGCTCCAAAATAAAGGGAATTTCTGCATTTTTCCTCAAAATTAGGGGAATTTCTGCATTTTACCTCTAAATAAGGGGAATTCCTGCATTTTGCCACAAAATATGGGGAATTTCTGCCTTTATGTTCCAAAATAAGGAAATTTTCTTCAATTTTGTACCAAAATAAAAGAAATTTCTGCTTTTTGCCCCAAAATAAAAGTAATTTCTGACTTTTTGCCCTGAAATAAATGAAATTTTTGCAATTTTGCCGGAAAATAAGGGAAATTTGTGCCTTTTTGCCCCAAAATGAGGGGAATTTCTGCCTTTGAACCCATAATATGGGGAAATTCAGCAGTTTACTTCAAAATAAGGGGAATTTCAGCCTTTTTGCACCAAAATATGGGGAATTTCTGCCTTTTTGCCACAAAATAAGAAAAATTTCTGCAATTCTGTACCAAAATAAAAGAAATTTCTAAAATTTTGCCCCAAAATAAGGGATATTTCTGATTTTTTCCCCCAAATAAGGAGAATTTCTGTATTTTTGCCACAAAATAAAGGGAATTTCTGCCTTTTTGCCCCAAAATTAGGGGAGTTTCTGCAATTTTGCTTCAAAATACAGAGAATATCTGCCTCTTTTCCCGAAAATAAGGGGAACGTCTGCCGATTTGCCCCAAATAAAGGGAATTTCTGCATTTTTGCCCCAATATTAGGGGAATTTCTGCAATTTTGCTTCAAACTACGGGGATTTTCTTCCTTTTTGCCCCCCAAAAAGGGAAATTTCTGCAATTTTATCCCAAAATAAAATGAATTTCTGCATTTTTGCCCCCAAATAAGGGGAATTTCTGCCTTTTTGCCCTGAAATATGTGAAATGTCTGCAATTTTACCCCAAAATAAGGTGAATTTCTGCCTTTTTGCCCCAAAATAATGGGAATTTCTGCGTTTTTGCCCCAAAATAAGAAAAATTTTTGCTTTTTTTCTCTGAAATAAGTGAAATTTCTGCAATTTTGCCTTAAAATAAAGGAAATTTCTGCAATTTTTTTCCATAAAAAAGGAAATTTCTGCAATTTTGCCCCAAAATAAAGGGAATTTCTGTTTTTTGTCCCCAAATAAGGGAAATTTCTGCAATTTTTCCCTAAAATAATGGGAATTTCTGCCTTTTGTCCCAAAACAAAGAAAATTACTGCATGTTTTATCCTAAAATTAGGTGAATGTCTGCAAGTTTGCTCCAAAATACAGGGATTTTCTTCTTTTTTGCCAAAAATAAGGGGAATTTCTGCAAAATAAGTGAAATTTCTTCAGTTTTACCTCAAAATAAGGGGAATTTTTGCCCTTTTGCCCCAAAATGAGGGGAATTTCTGCCTTTTGCCCCAAAATATGAGGAATTTCAGCATTTTACCACAAAATAAGGGAAATTTCAGCCTTTTTGTTCCAAAATACTGGTCATTTCTGCCTTTTTGCCCAAAATTAAGTGGAATTTCTGCCTTTTTTTTAGCCAAAAATTAGGGATTTCATCTTTTTGCCCCAAAATAAAAGGAATTTCTGCGATTTTGCCCTAAAATATTTGAAATTTCTGCAATTTTACCCAAAAATAAAAAGAATTTCGGCCCTTTTGCCCCAAAATAAGGGGAATTTCAGCCTTATTACCTCGAAATAAGAGAAATTTCTGCCATTTGCCCCAAAATAAGGGGCATTTCTGCCTTTTTGCCAAAAAATAAAGAAAATTACTGCATGTTTTACCCCAAAATTAGGTAAATTTCTGCAATGTTGCTCCAAAGTACGAGGATTTTCTGCCTTTATCGCCGAAAATGAGGGGAATGCATACCTTTTTGCCAAAAAAAGGATAATTTCATCATTTTTGCCCCAAAATAAGGGGAATTTCTACCTTTTTGCCTCTAAATAAGTGGAATTTCTGTCTTTTTCTCCCAGAACAAAGGGAATTTCTGTCTTTTTTGCCCCAAAATAAGGGGAAATTCTGACTTATTACCCTGAAATAAGTGAAATTTCTTCAATTTTGCCCCAAAATAAGGAAAATTTCTGCTTTTGCCCCCAAAAAAGGAGAATTTCAGCTTTTTTACCTCGAAATAAAGGGAATTTCTGCAATTTTGCTCCAAAATACGGGGAATTTCTGCCTTTTTGCCCGAAAATAAGGGGAATGCATACCCTTTTGCTATAAAAAAGGGAAATTTCTTCATTTTTGCCCCAAAATAAGGGGAATTTCAGCCTTTTTACCTCAAAATAAGGGGAATTTCTGCATTTTTGTCACAAAATATTAAGAATTTCTGCCTTTTTGCCCTAAAATAAAGAAAATTTCTGCCTTTTTTTCCTGAAATAAGTGAAATTTCTGCAATTTTGACCCAAAATAATGGAAATTTCTGCAATTTGGCACCAAAATAAGGGAAATTTCTGGAATTTTGCCCCAAAATAAGTGGAATTTCTGAGTTTTGCCCCAAAATAAGGGGAATTTCTGATTTTTGGCCCAACATATAGGGAATTTCTGCCTTTTTGCCCAACAACTAGGGGAATTTCTGCAATTTTGCTCCAAAATATAGGGAATTTCTGCATTTTTGCCAGAAAATAAGGGGAATGTATACCTTTTGCCACAAAAAAAGGAAATTTCTTCATTTTTGCCCCAAAATAAGAGGAATTTCTTCCTTTTCCCCTCAAAATAAGTGAAATTTCTGTCTTTTTACCCAAAAATAAACGGAATTTCTGCCTTTTTGCCCCAAATAAGGGAAATTTTTGAATTTTTTCCCAGAAATAAGTAAAATTTCTGCAATTTTGCCCCAAAATAAGAGAAATTTCTGCCTTTTTGCCACAAAATAAGGGGAATTTCTGTCTTTTTGCCCCAAAATAAGGGGAATTTCAGCATTTTTCCTCATAATAAGGGGAATCTTTGCATTTTTGCCCCAAAATATGGGGAATTTCTGCATTTTTGCTCCAAAATAGAGAAATTTTCTGCAATTTTGTACCAAAATACAAGAAATTCCTGCCCTTTTGCCCTAAAACAAGAGAAATTCCTGTCTTCTTATTCTGAAATAATTGAAATTTCTGCAATTTTGAACAAAATAAGAAAAATTTCTGCAATTTTGCCACAAAATAAGGGATATTTCTGCAATTTTGCCCCAAAATAAGGAGAATTTCTGTCTTTTTTCCCCAAAATTATGTGTATTTCTGCATTTTCACTCTAAATTAGGGGAACTTGTGCAATTTTGCTTCAAAATACGGGGAATTTGAGCCTTATTGCACCAAAATAAAGGGAATTTCTGCATTTTTCACCAATATAAGGGGAATTTCTGAAATTTTGCTCCAGAGTACGGGGAATTTCTGCCTTATAGCACAAAATTAAGTGGAATTTCTGCATTTTTGCCCTGAAATATTTGAAATTTCTGCAATTTTACCCCAAAATATAGGGAATTTCTGTTTTTGGCCCCAAAATTAGGGGAATTTCTGCTTTTTGCCCCAAAATAAGGCAAATTTCTGACTTTTTGCCCTGAAATAAGTGAAATTTCTGCAATTTTGCCCCAAAATAAGGGGAATATCTGCCTTTTTGCCCAGAATAAGGGGAATTTCAGGATTTTACCTCCAAATAAGGGGAATTTCTGCCTTTTTGCCACAAAATATGGGGAATATCTGCCTTATTGCCCCCAAATAAGGAAAATTTCTGCTTTTCTGCCCCAATTAACGGGAATTTCTGCCTTTTTGCTGCAAAGTAAAGGGAATTTCTGCCTTTTTGCCCCAAAATAAGAGGAATTTCATCCTTTTAACCTCAAAATAAGGGGAATTTCTGCCTTTTGCCCCAAATTATGGGGAATTTCTGCCTTTTTGTTCCAAAATAAGAAAAATTTCTTCAATTTTGTACCAAAATCGAAGAAATTTCTGCTTTTTGTCCCAAAAAAAAATTTCTGACTTTTTGTCCTGAAATAAATGAAATTTCTGCAATTTTGCCCGAAAATAAGAAAAATTTCTGCCTTTTTGCCACAAAATATAAAAAAATTTCTGCCTTCTTGCCACAAAATAAGAAAAATTTCTGCAATTCTGTACCAAAATAAAAGAAATTTCTCCAATTTTGACCCAAAATAAGGGAAATTTCTTCAATTTTGCCCCAAAATAAGGAGAATTTCTGTATTTTTGCACCAAAATAAAGGGAATTTCTGCCTTTTTGCCCCAAAATTAGGGGAGTTTCTGCAATTTTGCTTCAAAATACAGGGAATTTCTGCCTCTTTCCCCGAAAATAAGAGGAACTTCGGCCTTTTTGCCCCAAATAAAAGGAATTTCTGCATTTTTGCCCCAATATTAGGGGAATTTCTGCAATTTTGCTCCAAAATACAGGGAATTTTTGCATTTTTGCCCGAAATTAAGGGGATTTTCTGCTTTTTGCACCCAAATAAGGGAAATTTCGGCAATTTTATCCCAAAATAAGGGGAATTTCTGCTTTTTTGCCCCAAAATAAAGAAAATTTCGGCATTTTTGCCCCAAAATAAGAAAAAATTTTGCTTTTGTTCTCTGAAATAAGTGAAATTTCTGCAATTTTGCCCTAAAATAAGAGAAATTTCTGCAATTTTTCCCCATAATAAAGGAAATTTCTACAATTTTCTCCAAATTAAGGGAATTTCTGTTTTTTGCTCCCAAATATAAGAAATTTCTGCAATTTTGCCCTAAAATAAGGGGAATTTCTGACTTTTTCCCCAAAATAAGGAGAATTTCTGCCGTTTAGCCCCAAAATAAAGGGAATGTCTTAATTTTCCCCCAATATTAGGGGAATTTCTGCGTTTTACATCTAAATAAGGGGAATTTCTGGATTTTACCCCCAAAAATGGGGAATTTCTGCCTTTTTGTTCCAAAATAAAAATAAATTTCTTAAATTTTGTACCATAATAAAAGAAATTTCTGCTTTTTGCCCCAAAATAAGGGAAATTTCTGACTTTTTACCCTGAAATAAATGAAATTTCTGCAATTTTGCCTGAAAATAAGAGAAATTTGTGCCTTTTTGCCCCAAAATGAGGGGAATTTCTGCCTTTTTGCACCAAAATATGGGGAATATCTGCCTTTTTGCTCCAAAATAAAGGAAATTTCTGCATTATTGCACCAATATTAGAGGAATTTCTGCAATGTTGCTCCAAAATACGGGTCATTTCTGCCTTTTTGCCCGAAATTAAGTGAAATTTCTGCCTTTTTGTCCCAAAATAAGTGAAATATCTGCAATTTTACCCAAAAATAAGGGATTTGATATTTTTGCCCCAAAATAAGTGGAATTTCTATCATTTTGCCATGAAATATTTGAATTTTTTTCAATTTTACCCCAAAATAATAAGAATTTCTGCCTTTTTGCCCCAAAATAAGGGGAATTTCAGCCTTATTACCTCAAAATAAGGGGAATTTCTGCCTTTTGCCACAAAATATGGGAAATTTCTGCCTTTTTGTTTCAAAATAAGGAAAATTTCTTCAATTTTCTACCAAAATAGAAGAAATTTCTGATTTTTGCCCCAAAATAAAAGGAATTTCTGACTTTTTGTCCTGAAATAAATGAAATTTCTCCAATTTTGCCTGAAAATAAGAAAAATTTCTGCCTTTTTCCACAAAATATATAAAATTTCTGCCTTCTTGCCACAAAATAAGAAATATTTCTGCAATTCTGTACCAAAATAAAAGAAATTTCTCCAATTTTGCCCCAAAATAAGAGAAATTTCTGCAATTTTGCCCCAAAATAAGGGAAATTTCTTCAATTTTGCCCCAAAATAAGGGGAATTTCTGATTTTTTCCCCGAAATAAGGAGAATTTCTGTATTTTTGCCCCAAAATAAAGGGAATTTCTGAATTTTTGCCCCAAAATTAGGGGAGTTTCTGCAATTTTGCTTCAAAATACAGGGAATTTCTGATTCTTTCCCCGAAAATAAGAGGAACTTCTGCGTTTTTAGCCCAATGAAAGGAATTTCTGCATTTTTGCCCCAATATTAGGGGAATTTCTGCAATTTTGCTCCAAAATACGGGGAATTTTTGCCTTTTTACCCGAAATTAAGGGGATATTCTGCCTTTTTGCTCCCAAATAAGGGAAATTTCGGCAATTTTATCACAAAATAAGGGGAATTTCTGCTTTTTTGCCAAAAATAAAGGAAATTTCTGCATTTTTGCCCCAAAATAAGAAAAAATTTTGCTTTTTTTCTAAGAAATAAGTGAAATTTCTGCAATTTTGCCCTAAAATAAGAGAAATTTCTGCAATTTTTCCCCATAGTAAAAGAAATTTCTGCAATTTTCCCCAAATTAAGGGAATTTCTGATTTTTACCGCCAAATAAAAGAAATTTCTGCAATTTTGCCCTAAAATAAGGGGAATTTGTGACTTTTTCCCCAAAATAAGGGGAATGTCTGCCTTTTAGCCCCAAAATTAAGGGAATTTCTTCATTTTCCCATAATATTAGGGGAATTTCTGCGTTTTTCCTCTAAATAAGGGGAATTTCTGGATTTTACAGCAAAAAATGGGGAATTTCTGACTTTTTGTTCCAAAAAAAAAAAAATTTCTTAAATTTTGTACCATAATAAAAGAAATTTCTGCTTTTTGCCCCGATATAAGGGGAATTTCTGACTTTTAACCCTGAAATAAATGAAATTTCTGCAATTTTGCCTGAAAATAAGGGAAATTTTTGCCTGTTTGCCCCAAAATGAGGGGAATTTCTGCATTTTGCCCCAAAATATGAGGAATTTCAGAATTTTACCTCAAAATAAGGGGAATTTCAGTCTTTTTGCACCAAAATATGGGGAATATCTGCCTTTTTGCTCCAAAATAAAGGGAATTTCTGCATTATTGCACCAATATTAGAGGAATTTCTGCAATTTTGCTCCGATATACGGGTCATTTCGGCCTTTTTGCCTGAAATTAAGTGGAATTTCTGCCTTTTTGTCCCAAAATAAGTGAAATATCGGCAATTTTAGCCAAAAATAAGGTATTTAATCTTTTTGCCCCAAAATAAAAGGAATTTCTGCCATTTTGCCCTGAAATATTTGAAATTTTTTTAATTTTACCCCAAAATAAAAAGAATTTCCGCCTTTTTGCCTCAAAATAAGGGGAATTTCAGCCTTTTTACCTCAAAATAAGGGGAATTTCTGCCTTTTGCCACAAAATATGGGGAATTTCTACCTTTTTGTTCCAAAATAAGGAAAATTTCTTCAATTTTGTACCAAAATAGAAGAAATTTCTTCTTTTTGCCCCAAAATAAAAGGAATTTCTGACTTTTTGTCCTGAAATAAATGAAATTTCTGCAATTTTGCCCGAAAATAAGAAAAATTTGTGCCTTTTTGCCACAAAATATAAAAAATTTCTGCCTTCTTGCCACAAAATAAGAAAAATTTCTGCAATTCTGTACCAAAATAAAAGAAATTTCTCCAATTTTGCCCCAAAATAAGGAAAATTTCTGCAATTTTGCCCCAAAATAAGGGAAATTTCTTCAATTTTGTCTCAAAATAAGAAGAATTTCTGTATTTTTGCCCCTAAATAAATGAAATTTCTGATTTTTTGGCCCAAAATTAGGAAAGTTTCAGCAATTTTGTTTCAAAATACAGAAAATTTTTGCCTCTTTCCCAGAAAATAAGGGGAATTTCTGCCTTTTTGCCACAAGTAAAAGGAATTTCTGCATTTTTGCCCCAATATTTGGGGAATTTCTGCAATTTTGCTCCAAAATACGGGGAATTTTTGCCTTTTTCCCCGAAATTAAAGGGATTTTCTGCCTTTTTGCCCCCAAATAAGGGAAATTTCGGCAATTTTATCTTAAAATAAGGGGAATTTCTGCTTTTTTGCCAAAAAATAAAGAAAATTTCTGCATTTTTGCCCAAAAATAAGAAAAATTTTTGCTTTTTTTCTCTGAAATAAGTGAAATTTCTGCAATTTTGCCCTAAAATAACAGAAATTTCTGCAATTTTTCCCCAAATTAAGGGAATTTCTGTTTTTTATCACCAATTAAAGGAAATTTCTACAATTTTGCCCTAAAAAAAGGGGAATTTGTGACTTTTTCCCCAAAATAAGGGGAATTTCTGCCTTTTAGCCCCAAAATAAAGGGAATTTCTTCATTTTCCCCCAATATTAGAGGAATTTCTGCGTTTTCCCTCTAAATAAGGAGAATTTCTGGATTTTACCCTAAAAAATGGGGAATTTCTGCCTTTTTGTTCCAAAAAAAAATAGAAAATTTCTTAAATTTTGTATCATAATAAAAGAAATTTCTGCTTTTTGCCCCAAAATAAGAGGAATTTCTGACTTTTTACCCTGAAATAAATGAAATTTCTGCAATTTTGCCTGAAAATAAGGGAAATTTGTGCCTTTTTGCCTCAAAATGAGGGAAATTTCTAACTTTTGCCCCAAAATATGAGGAATTTCAGCATTTTACCTCAAAATGAGGGGAATTTCAGCCTTTTTGCACCAAAATATGGGGAATATCTGCCTTTTTGTTACAAAAAAAGAAAATTTCTTAAATTTTTTACCATAATAAAAGAAATTTCTGCTTTTTGCCCCAAAATAAGGGGAATTTCTGATTTTTGCCCCGAAATAAGGAGAATTTCTGTATTTTTGCCCCAAAATAAAGGGAATTTCTGCATTTTTGCCCCAAAATTAGGGAAGTTTCTGAAAATTTGCTTCAAAATACAGGTAATTTCTGCCTCTTTCCCCAAAAATAAGTGGAACTTCTGCCTTTTTGCCCCAAATAAAAGTAATTTCTGCATTTTTGCCCCAATATTAGGGGAATTTCTGCAATTTTGCTCCAAAATACGGGGAATTTTTGCCTTTTTGCCCGAAATTAAGGGGATTTTCTGCCTTTTTGCCCCCAAATAAGGGAAATTTCGGCAATTTTATCCCAAAATAAGGGGAATTTCTGCTTTTTTGCCCAAAAATAAAGGAAATTTCTGCATTTTTGCCCCAAAATAAGAAAAATTTTTGCTTTTCTTCTTTGAAATAAGAGCAATTTCTGCAATTTTTCCCCATAATAAAGGAAATTTCTGCAATTTTCCCCAAATTAAGGGATTTCTGTTTTTTACCGCCAAATAAAAGAAATTTCTGCAATTTTGCCCTAAAATAAGGGGAATGTGTGACTTTTTCCCCAAAATAAGGGAAATGTCTGCCTTTTAGCCCCAAAATAAAGGGAATTTCCTCATTTTCCCCCAATATTAGGGGAATTTCTGCGTTTTACATCTAAATAAGGGGAATTTCTGGATTTTACCCCAAAAAATGGGGAATTTCTGCCTTTTTGTTCCAAAAAAAGAAAATTTCTTAAATTTTTTACCATAATAAAAGAAATTTCTGCTTTTTGCCCGAAAAGAAGGGGAATTTCCCTCTTTTTACCCTGATATAAATGAAATTTCTGCAATTTTGCCTGAAAATAAGGAAAATTTGTGCCTTTTTGCCCCAAAATATGAGGAATTTCAGCATTTTACCTCAAAATGAGAAGAATTTCAGCCTTTTTGCACCAAAATATGGGGAATATCTGCTTTTTTGCTCCAAAATAAAGGGAATTTCTGCATTATTGCACCAATATTAGAGGAATTTCTGCAATTTTGCTCTAAATACGGGTCATTTCTGCCTTTTTGCCCGACATTAAGTGGAATTTCTGCCTTTTTGTCCCGAAATAATTGAAATATCTGCAATTTTACCCAAAAATAAGGGATTTCATCTTTTTGCCCAAAAATAAGGAGAATTTCTGCCATTTTGCCCTGAAATATTTGAAATTTCTACAATTTTACCCCAAAATAAAAGAATTTCTGCCTTTTTGCCCCAAAATAAGGGGAATTTCAGACTTATTACCTCAAAATAAGGGGAATTTCTGCCTTTTCGCCCCAAAATATAAGAAATTTCTGCCTTTTTGCTGCAAAATAAGGAAAATTTCTGCAATTTTGCCCCAAAGTAAGGGGACTTTCTCCCTTTTGGCCCCTAAATAAAGGAAATTTCAACCTTTTTACCTGAAAATAAGTGAAATTTCTGCAATTTTGCCCCAAATAAAGGAAATTTCTGCAATTTTGCCCAAAAATAAAGGAAATTTCTGGAATTTTGCCCCAAAATAAGGGGAATTTCTGATTTTTGCCCCAAAATAAAGAGAATTTCTGCCTTTTGCCCCAAATTTAGGGGAATTTCTGCAATTTTGCTCCAAAACAAGGGGAATTTCTGCCTTTTTTCCCGAAAATAAGGGGAATGCAAACCTTTTTGCCATAATAAAGGGAAATTTCTTGATTTTTGCCCCAAAATGAGGGGAATTTCTTCCTTTTTGCCACTAAATAAGTGGAATTTCTGTCTTTTCCCCCAAAACAAAAAGAATTTCTGTCTTTTTTTGCCCCAAAATAAGGGGAATTTCTGACTTATTACCCTCAAATAAGTGAAATTTCTTCAATTTTGCCCCAAAATAAGGGGAATTTCTGACTTTTTACCCCCAAATAAGGGGAATTTCAGACTTTTTACCTCAAAATAAGGGGAATTTCTGCATTTTTGCAACAAAATATTAGGAATTTCTGCCCTTTTGCCCTAAAATAAGGAAAATTTCTGCCTTTTATTCCTGAAATAAGGGAAATTTCTGCAATTTTGCCCCCAAAAAACGGAAATTTCTGCATTTTGCCTTAAAATAAGGGAAATTTCTGGAATTTTGCCCCAAAATAAGTGGAATTTCTGAGCTTTGCCCCAAAATAAGAATTTCTGTCTTTTTGCCCTAACATATAGGGAATTTCTGCCTTTTTGCCCCACAATTAGGGGAATTTCTAGAATTTTGCTCCAAAATACGGGGAATTGCTGCCTTTTTGCCCGAAAATTAAAAGAATGCAAACCTTTTTGCCATAAAAAATGGAAATTTTTTCATTTTTGCCCCAAAATAAGGGGAATTTCTGCCTTTTTGCATCTAAATAAGTGGAATTTCTTTTTCCCCCAAAACAAAGGGAATTTCTGTCTATTTTGCCCCAAAATAAGGGGAATTTCTGACTTATTACCCTGAAATAAGTGAAATTTCTTCAATTTTGCCCCAAAATAAGGAAAATTTCTTCCTTTTTGCCCGCAAATAATTGGAATTTCAGCCTTTTTACCTCAAAATAAAAGGAATTTCTGAATTTTTGCAACAAAATATTAGGAATTTCTGCACTTTTGCTCTAAAATATGAAAAATTTCTGCGTTTTTTTCCTGAAATAAGGAAATTTCTGCAATTTTGACCCAAAATATGGAATTTCTGCAATTTTGCCCCAAAATAAGTGAAATTTCTGGAATATTGCCCCAAAATAAGTGGAATTTTTGAGTTTTGCCCCATAATAAGGAGAATTTCTGTCTTTTTGCCCCAACATATAGGGAATTACTGCCTTTTTGCCCCACAACTAGGGGAATTTCTGCAATTTTGCTCCAAAATACGGGGAATTTCTGCTTTTTTGCCCGAATATAAGGGGAATGTATATCTTTTGCCACAAAAAAGAGAAATTTCTTCATTTTACCCAAAATAATAGGAATTTCTGTATTTTTACCCCAAAATAAATGGAATTTCTGTATTTTTGCCCCAAAATAAGGGGAATTTTTGAATTTTGCCCTGAAATAAGTTAAATTTCTGCAATTTTGCCACAAAATAAGAGAAATTTCTGCCTTTTTGCCACAAAATAAGGGGCATTTCTGTCTTTTTGCCCCAAAATAAGGGGAATTTCAGCCTTTTTACCTCATAATATGGGGAATCTCTCCTTTTTTGCCCCAAAATATAGGGAGTTTCTGCACTTTTGCCTCAAAATAATGAAAATTTCTGCAATTTTCTACAAAAATAAAAGAAATTTCTTCCCTTTTGCCCCAAAACAAGAGAAATTCCTGTCTTCTTTCCCTGAAATAAGTGAAATTTCTGCAATTTTGCTCAAAATAAGAAAAATTTCTGCAATTTTGCCCCAAAATAAGAGGAATTTCTGAGTTTTGGCCCTGAAATAAAGAAAATTTCTGTCTTTTTGCCCCAAAGTAATGTGTATTTCTGCATTTTCCCTCAAAATTAGGAAAATTTGTGCAATTTTGCTTCAAAATACAAAGGATTTCAGCCTTATTTCACCAAAATAAAGGGAATTTCTGCATTTTTGCACCAATATAAGGGGAATTTCTGAAATTTTGCTCCAAAATACGGGAAACTTCTGCCTTATAGCCCGAAATTAAGTGGAATTTCTGCCTTTTTACCCTGAAATATTTGAAATTTCTGCTATTTTACCCCAAAATAAGGGGAATTTCTGTTTTTGGCCCCAAAATTAGGGGAATTTCTGCTTTTTGCCCCAAAGTAAGGCAAATTTCTGACTTTTTGCCCTGAAATAAGTGAAATTTCTGCAATTTTGCCCCAAAATAAGGCGAATTTCTGCCTTTTTGCCAAAATAAGGGGATATTCAGCATTTTACCTCCAAATAAAAGGAATTTCTGCCTTTTTGCCACAAAATATGGCGAATTTCTGCCTTATTGCTTCCTAAGAAGGAAAATTTCTGCTTTTCTGCCCCAATTAACAGGAATTTCTGCCTTTTTGCCACAAAGTAAAGGGAGTTTCTGCCTTTTTGCCCCAAAATAAGGGGAATTTCAGCCTTTTTACCTCAAAAAAAAAAAAGAATTTCTGCCTTTTGCCCCAAAATATGGGGAATTTCTGCCTTTTTGTTCTAAAATAATGAAAATTTCTTCAATTTTGTACTAAAATAAAAAAAATTTCTGCTTTTTGCCCCAAAATAAAAGGAATTTCTGACTTTTTGTCCTGAAATAAATAAAATTTCTGCAATTTTGCCTGAAAATAAGAAAAATTTGTGCCTTTTTGCCACAAAATATAAAAAATTTCTGCCTTCTTGCCACAAAATAAGAAAAATTTCTGCAATTCTGTACCAAAATAAATTTCTCCAATTTTGCCCCAAAATAAGGGAAATTTCTGCAATTTTGCCCCAAAATAAGGGAAATTTCTTCAATTTTGCCCCAAAATAAGGGGAATTTCTGACTTTTTGCCCCAAAATAAGGAGAATTTCTGTATTTTTGCCCCAAAATAAAGGGAATTTCTTCCTTTTTGCCCAAAAATTAGGGGAGTTTCTGCAATTTTGCTTCAAAATACAGGGAATTTCTGCCTCTTTACCCGTAGACAAGGGGAACTTCTGCCATTTTGCCCCAAATAAAAGGAATTTCTGCATTTTTGCCCCAATATTAGGGGAATTTCTGCAATTTTGCTCCAAAATACGGGGAATTTCTGCCTTTTTGCCCGAAATTAAGGGGATTTTTCTGCCTTTTTGCCCCCAAATAAGAGAAATTTCTGCAATTTTATCCCAAAATAAGGGGAATTTCTGCCTTTTTGCCCCAAAATAAGGGGAATTTCTGCTTTTTGCTTTGAAATATGTGAAATTTCTGCAATTTTATCCCAAAATAAGAGAAATTTCTGCCTTTTTGCCCCAAAATAAGGGAAATTTCTGCATTTTTGCCCCAAAATATAAAAAAAATTTGATTTTTTTCCCTGAAATAAGTGAAATTTCTGCAATTTTGCCCTAAAATAAGGGAAATTTCTGCAATTTTTCCTCATAATAAAGGAAATTTATGCAATTTTTCCCCAAAATAAGGGGAATTTCTCTTTTTTGCCCCAAAATAACTGAAATTTCTGCAATTTAGCCCTAAAATGAGGGGAATTTCTGCCTTTTGCCCCAAAATAAGGGGAATTTCTGCTTTTTTGCCCCAAAATAAAGAAAATTACTGCATGTTTTACCCCAAAATTAGGTGAATTTCTGCAATTTTGCTCAAAATATGGGGATTTTCTGCCTTTTTCAACAAAAATAAGGGGAATTTCTGCCATTTTGCCACGAAATAAGTGAAATTTCTGCAGTTTTACCCCAAAATAAGGAAAATTTCTGCCTTTTTGCCCCAAAATAAGGGGAATTTTAGCCTTTTTTCCTCAAAATAAGGGGAATTTCTGCCTTTTACCCCAAAATATGGGGAATTTCTGCATTTTTGTTCCAAAATAAGGAAAATTTCTTCAATTTTGTACTAAAATAAAAGAAATTTCTGCTTTTTGCCCCAAAATAAAAGGAATTTTTGACTTTTTGTCCTGAAATAAATGAAATTTCTGCAATTTTGCCTGAAAATAAGAAAAATTTGTGCCTTTTTGCCACAAAATATAAAAAATTTCTGCCTTCTTACCACAAAATAAGAAAAATTTCTGCAATTCTGCACCAAAATAATTTTCTTTAATTTTGCCCCAAAATAAGGGAAATTTCTGCAATTTTGCCCCAAAATAAGGGAAATTTCTTCAATTTTGCCCCAAAATAAGGAGAATTTCTGACTTTTTGCCCCGAAATAAGGAGAATTTCTTTATTTTTGCCCAAAAATAAAGGGTATTTCTTCCTTTTTGCCCAAAAATTAGGGGAGTTTCTACAATTTTGCTACAAAATACAGGGTATTTCTGCCTCTTTACCCGAAAACAATTGGAACTTCTTCTTTTTGCCCCAAATAAAAAAAAATTTTGCATTTTTGACCCAATATTAGGGGAATTTCTGCAATTTTGCTCCACAATACAGGGAATATCTGGCTTTTTGCCCGAAATTAAGGGGATTTTCTACCTTTTTGCCCCGAAATAAGGGAAATTTCTGCAATTTTATCCCAAAATAAGGGGAATTTCTGCTTTTTTGCCCCAAAATAAGGGGAATTTCTGCATTTTTGCCCCAAAATATGAAAAAATTTTGATTTTTTTCTCGGAAATAAGTGAAATTTCTGAAATTTTGCCCTAAAATAAGGGAAATTTCTGCAATTTTTCCTCATAATAAAGGAAATTTATGCAATTTTTCCCCAAAATAAGGGGAATTTCTGTTTTTTGCCCCAAAATAACTGAAATTTCTGCAATATTGCCCTAAAATAAGGGGAATTTTTGCCTTTTGCCCCAAAATAAGGGGAATTTCTGCCTTTTTGACCCAAAATAAGGGGAATTTCAGCCTTTTTACCTCAAAAAAAGGGAATTTCTGCCTTTTGCCCCAAAATATGGGGAATTTCTGCCTTTTTGTTCCAAAATAAGGAAAATTTCTTCAATTTTGTACTAAAATAAAAGAAATTTCTGCTTTTTGCCCCAAAATAAAAGGAATTTCTGACTTTTTGTCCTGAAATAAATGAAATTTCTGCAATTTTGCCTGAAAATAATAAAAATTTTTGCCTTTTTGCCACAAAATATAAAAAATTTCTGCCTTCTTGCCACAAAATAAGAAAAATTTCTGCAATTCTGTACCAAAATAATAGAAATTTCTCCAATTTTGCCCCAAAATAAAAAAAATTTCTTCAATTTTGCCCTAAAATAATGGGAACTTCTGACTTTTTGCTCTGAAATAAGGAGAATTTCTGTATTTTTGCCCCAAAATAAAGGGATTTTCTTCCTTTTTGCCCAAAAATTAGGGGAGTTTCTGCAATTTTGCTTCAAAATACAGGGAATTTCTGCCTCTTTACCCGAAAACAATTGGAACTTCTGCCATTTTGCCCCAAATAAAAGGAATTTCTGCATTTTTGCCCCAATATTAGGGGAATTTCTGCAATTTTGCTCCAAAATATGGGGAATTTCTGCCTTTTTGCCCGAAATTAAGGGGATTTTCTGTCTTTTTGCCCCCAAATATGGAAAATTTTTGCAATTTTATCCCAAAATAAGGCGAATTTCTGCCTTTTTGCCCCAAAATAAGGGGAATTTCTGCCTTTTGCCCTGAAATATGTGAAATTTCTGTAATTTTATCCCAAAATAAGGGGAATTTCTGCCTTTTTGCCCCAAAATAAGGGAAATTTCTGCATTTTTGCCCCAAAATATAAAAAAAATTTGATTTTTTTCCCTGAAATAAGTGAAATTTCTGCAATTTTGCCCTAAAATAAGGGAAATTTCTGCAATTTTTCCTCATAATAAAGGAAATTTATGCAATTTTTCCCCAAAATAAGGGGAATTTCTCTTTTTTGCCCCAAAATAACTGAAATTTCTGCAATTTAGCCCTAAAATGAGGGGAATTTCTGCCTTTTGCCCCAAAATAAGGGGAATTTCTGCTTTTTTGCCCCAAAATAAAGAAAATTACTGCATGTTTTACCCCAAAATTAGGTGAATTTCTGCAATTTTGCTCAAAATATGGGGATTTTCTGCCTTTTTCAACAAAAATAAGGGGAATTTCTGCCATTTTGCCACGAAATAAGTGAAATTTCTGCAGTTTTACCCCAAAATAAGGAAAATTTCTGCCTTTTTGCCCCAAAATAAGGGGAATTTTAGCCTTTTTTCCTCAAAATAAGGGGAATTTCTGCCTTTTACCCCAAAATATGGGGAATTTCTGCCTTTTTGTTCCAAAATAAGGAAAATTTCTTCAATTTTGTACTAAAATAAAAGAAATTTCTGCTTTTTGCCCCAAAATAAAAGGAATTTTTGACTTTTTGTCCTGAAATAAATGAAATTTCTGCAATTTTGCCTGAAAATAAGAAAAATTTGTGCCTTTTTGCCACAAAATATAAAAAATTTCTGCCTTCTTACCACAAAATAAGAAAAATTTCTGCAATTCTGCACCAAAATAAATTTCTTTAATTTTGCCCCAAAATAAGGGAAATTTCTGCAATTTTGCCCCAAAATAAGGGAAATTTCTTCAATTTTGCCCCAAAATAAGGAGAATTTCTGACTTTTTGCCCCGAAATAAGGAGAATTTCTTTATTTTTGCCCAAAAATAAAGGGTATTTCTTCCTTTTTGCCCAAAAATTAGGGGAGTTTCTACAATTTTGCTACAAAATACAGGGTATTTCTGCCTCTTTACCCGAAAACAATTGGAACTTCTTCTTTTTGCCCCAAATAAAAAAAAATTTTGCATTTTTGACCCAATATTAGGGGAATTTCTGCAATTTTGCTCCACAATACAGGGAATATCTGGCTTTTTGCCCGAAATTAAGGGGATTTTCTACCTTTTTGCCCCGAAATAAGGGAAATTTCTGCAATTTTATCCCAAAATAAGGGGAATTTCTGCCTTTTTGCCCCAAAATAAGGGGAATTTCTGCATTTTTGCCCCAAAATATGAAAAAATTTTGATTTTTTTCTCGGAAATAAGTGAAATTTCTGAAATTTTGCCCTAAAATAAGGGAAATTTCTGCAATTTTTCCTCATAATAAAGGAAATTTATGCAATTTTTCCCCAAAATAAGGGGAATTTCTGTTTTTTGCCCCAAAATAACTGAAATTTCTGCAATATTGCCCTAAAATGAGGGGAATTTTTGCCTTTTGCCCCAAAATAAGGGGAATTTCTGCCTTTTTGCCCCAAAATAAGGGGAATTTCAGCCTTTTTACCTCAAAAAAAGGGAATTTCTGCCTTTTGCCCCAAAATATGGGGAATTTCTGCCTTTTTGTTCCAAAATAAGGAAAATTTCTTCAATTTTGTACTAAAATAAAAGAAATTTCTGCTTTTTGCCCCAAAATAAAAGGAATTTCTGACTTTTTGTCCTGAAATAAATGAAATTTCTGCAATTTTGCCTGAAAATAAGAAAAATTTTTGCCTTTTTGCCACAAAATATAAAAAATTTCTGCCTTCTTGCCACAAAATAAGAAAAATTTCTGCAATTCTGTACCAAAATAATAGAAATTTCTCCAATTTTGCCCCAAAATAAAAAAAATTTCTT
Organism: Micromys minutus; assembly: GCF_963924665.1. Lineage (NCBI taxonomy): Eukaryota > Metazoa > Chordata > Mammalia > Rodentia > Muridae > Micromys > Micromys minutus. The sequence continues at coordinate 244,564 of NW_027667925.1, read as the reverse complement.
CAATTTTGCCCTAAAATAATGGGAACTTCTGACTTTTTGCTCTGAAATAAGGAGAATTTCTGTATTTTTGCCCCAAAATAAAGGGATTTTCTTCCTTTTTGCCCAAAAATTAGGGGAGTTTCTGCAATTTTGCTTCAAAATACAGGGAATTTCTGCCTCTTTACCCGAAAACAATTGGAACTTCTGCCATTTTGCCCCAAATAAAAGGAATTTCTGCATTTTTGCCCCAATATTAGGGGAATTTCTGCAATTTTGCTCCAAAATATGGGGAATTTCTGCCTTTTTGCCCGAAATTAAGGGGATTTTCTGTCTTTTTGCCCCCAAATATGGAAAATTTTTGCAATTTTATCCCAAAATAAGGCGAATTTCTGCCTTTTTGCCCCAAAATAAGGGGAATTTCTGCCTTTTGCCCTGAAATATGTGAAATTTCTGTAATTTTATCCCAAAATAAGGGGAATTTCTGCCTTTTTGCCCCAAAATAAGGGAAATTTCTGCATTTTTGCCCCAAAATATAAAAAAAATTTGATTTTTTTCCCTGAAATAAGTGAAATTTCTGCAATTTTGCCCTAAAATAAGGGAAATTTCTGCAATTTTTCCTCATAATAAAGGAAATTTATGCAATTTTTCCCCAAAATAAGGGGAATTTCTCTTTTTTGCCCCAAAATAACTGAAATTTCTGCAATTTAGCCCTAAAATGAGGGGAATTTCTGCCTTTTGCCCGAAAATAAGGGGAATTTCTGCTTTTTTGCCCCAAAATAAAGAAAATTACTGCATGTTTTACCCCAAAATTAGGTGAATTTCTGCAATTTTGCTCAAAATATGGGGATTTTCTGCCTTTTTCAACAAAAATAAGGGGAATTTCTGCCATTTTGCCACGAAATAAGTGAAATTTCTGCAGTTTTACCCCAAAATAAGGAAAATTTCTGCCTTTTTGCCCCAAAATAAGGGGAATTTTAGCCTTTTTTCCTCAAAATAAGGGGAATTTCTGCCTTTTACCCCAAAATATGGGGAATTTCTGCCTTTTTGTTCCAAAATAAGGAAAATTTCTTCAATTTTGTACTAAAATAAAAGAAATTTCTGCTTTTTGCCCCAAAATAAAAGGAATTTTTGACTTTTTGTCCTGAAATAAATGAAATTTCTGCAATTTTGCCTGAAAATAAGAAAAATTTGTGCCTTTTTGCCACAAAATATAAAAAATTTCTGCCTTCTTACCACAAAATAAGAAAAATTTCTGCAATTCTGCACCAAAATAAATTTCTTTAATTTTGCCCCAAAATAAGGGAAATTTCTGCAATTTTGCCCCAAAATAAGGGAAATTTCTTCAATTTTGCCCCAAAATAAGGAGAATTTCTGACTTTTTGCCCCGAAATAAGGAGAATTTCTTTATTTTTGCCCAAAAATAAAGGGTATTTCTTCCTTTTTGCCCAAAAATTAGGGGAGTTTCTACAATTTTGCTACAAAATACAGGGTATTTCTGCCTCTTTACCCGAAAACAATTGGAACTTCTTCTTTTTGCCCCAAATAAAAAAAAATTTTGCATTTTTGACCCAATATTAGGGGAATTTCTGCAATTTTGCTCCACAATACAGGGAATATCTGGCTTTTTGCCCGAAATTAAGGGGATTTTCTACCTTTTTGCCCCGAAATAAGGGAAATTTCTGCAATTTTATCCCAAAATAAGGGGAATTTCTGCCTTTTTGCCCCAAAATAAGGGGAATTTCTGCATTTTTGCCCCAAAATATGAAAAAATTTTGATTTTTTTCTCGGAAATAAGTGAAATTTCTGAAATTTTGCCCTAAAATAAGGGAAATTTCTGCAATTTTTCCTCATAATAAAGGAAATTTATGCAATTTTTCCCCAAAATAAGGGGAATTTCTGTTTTTTGCCCCAAAATAACTGAAATTTCTGCAATATTGCCCTAAAATGAGGGGAATTTTTGCCTTTTGCCCCAAAATAAGGGGAATTTCTGCCTTTTTGCCCCAAAATAAGGGGAATTTCAGCCTTTTTACCTCAAAAAAAGGGAATTTCTGCCTTTTGCCCCAAAATATGGGGAATTTCTGCCTTTTTGTTCCAAAATAAGGAAAATTTCTTCAATTTTGTACTAAAATAAAAGAAATTTCTGCTTTTTGCCCCAAAATAAAAGGAATTTCTGACTTTTTGTCCTGAAATAAATGAAATTTCTGCAATTTTGCCTGAAAATAAGAAAAATTTTTGCCTTTTTGCCACAAAATATAAAAAATTTCTGCCTTCTTGCCACAAAATAAGAAAAATTTCTGCAATTCTGTACCAAAATAATAGAAATTTCTCCAATTTTGCCCCAAAATAAAAAAAATTTCTTCAATTTTGCCCTAAAATAATGGGAATTTCTGACTTTTTGCTCTGAAATAAGGAGAATTTCTGTATTTTTGCCCCAAAATAAAGGGATTTTCTTCCTTTTTGCCCAAAAATTAGGGGAGTTTCTGCAATTTTGCTTCAAAATACAGGGAATTTCTGCCTCTTTACCCGAAAACAATTGGAACTTCTGCCATTTTGCCCCAAATAAAAGGAATTTCTGCATTTTTGCCCCAATATTAGGGGAATTTCTGCAATTTTGCTCCAAAATATGGGGAATTTCTGCCTTTTTGCCCGAAATTAAGGGGATTTTCTGTCTTTTTGCCCCCAAATATGGAAAATTTTTGCAATTTTATCCCAAAATAAGGCGAATTTCTGCCTTTTTGCCCCAAAATAAGGGGAATTTCTGCCTTTTGCCCTGAAATATGTGAAATTTCTGTAATTTTATCCCAAAATAAGGGGAATTTCTGCCTTTTTGCCCCAAAATAAGGGAAATTTCTGCATTTTTGCCCCAAAATATAAAAAAAATTTGATTTTTTTCCCTGAAATAAGTGAAATTTCTGCAATTTTGCCCTAAAATAAGGGAAATTTCTGCAATTTTTCCTCATAATAAAGGAAATTTATGCAATTTTTCCCCAAAATAAGGGGAATTTCTCTTTTTTGCCCCAAAATAACTGAAATTTCTGCAATTTAGCCCTAAAATGAGGGGAATTTCTGCCTTTTGCCCCAAAATAAGGGGAATTTCTGCTTTTTTGCCCCAAAATAAAGAAAATTACTGCATGTTTTACCCCAAAATTAGGTGAATTTCTGCAATTTTGCTCAAAATATGGGGATTTTCTGCCTTTTTCAACAAAAATAAGGGGAATTTCTGCCATTTTGCCACGAAATAAGTGAAATTTCTGCAGTTTTACCCCAAAATAAGGAAAATTTCTGCCTTTTTGCCCCAAAATAAGGGGAATTTTAGCCTTTTTTCCTCAAAATAAGGGGAATTTCTGCCTTTTACCCCAAAATATGGGGAATTTCTGCCTTTTTGTTCCAAAATAAGGAAAATTTCTTCAATTTTGTACTAAAATAAAAGAAATTTCTGCTTTTTGCCCCAAAATAAAAGGAATTTTTGACTTTTTGTCCTGAAATAAATGAAATTTCTGCAATTTTGCCTGAAAATAAGAAAAATTTGTGCCTTTTTGCCACAAAATATAAAAAATTTCTGCCTTCTTACCACAAAATAAGAAAAATTTCTGCAATTCTGCACCAAAATAAATTTCTTTAATTTTGCCCCAAAATAAGGGAAATTTCTGCAATTTTGCCCCAAAATAAGGGAAATTTCTTCAATTTTGCCCCAAAATAAGGAGAATTTCTGACTTTTTGCCCCGAAATAAGGAGAATTTCTTTATTTTTGCCCAAAAATAAAGGGTATTTCTTCCTTTTTGCCCAAAAATTAGGGGAGTTTCTACAATTTTGCTACAAAATACAGGGTATTTCTGCCTCTTTACCCGAAAACAATTGGAACTTCTTCTTTTTGCCCCAAATAAAAAAAAAATTTGCATTTTTGACCCAATATTAGGGGAATTTCTGCAATTTTGCTCCACAATACAGGGAATATCTGGCTTTTTGCCCGAAATTAAGGGGATTTTCTACCTTTTTGCCCCGAAATAAGGGAAATTTCTGCAATTTTATCCCAAAATAAGGGGAATTTCTGCCTTTTTGCCCCAAAATAAGGGGAATTTCTGCATTTTTGCCCCAAAATATGAAAAAATTTTGATTTTTTTCTCGGAAATAAGTGAAATTTCTGAAATTTTGCCCTAAAATAAGGGAAATTTCTGCAATTTTTCCTCATAATAAAGGAAATTTATGCAATTTTTCCCCAAAATAAGGGGAATTTCTGTTTTTTGCCCCAAAATAACTGAAATTTCTGCAATATTGCCCTAAAATGAGGGGAATTTTTGCCTTTTGCCCCAAAATAAGGGGAATTTCTGCCTTTTTGCCCCAAAATAAGGGGAATTTCAGCCTTTTTACCTCAAAAAAAGGGAATTTCTGCCTTTTGCCCCAAAATATGGGGAATTTCTGCCTTTTTGTTCCAAAATAAGGAAAATTTCTTCAATTTTGTACTAAAATAAAAGAAATTTCTGCTTTTTGCCCCAAAATAAAAGGAATTTCTGACTTTTTGTCCTGAAATAAATGAAATTTCTGCAATTTTGCCTGAAAATAAGAAAAATTTTTGCCTTTTTGCCACAAAATATAAAAAATTTCTGCCTTCTTGCCACAAAATAAGAAAAATTTCTGCAATTCTGTACCAAAATAATAGAAATTTCTCCAATTTTGCCCCAAAATAAAAAAAATTTCTTCAATTTTGCCCTAAAATAATGGGAATTTCTGACTTTTTGCTCTGAAATAAGGAGAATTTCTGTATTTTTGCCCCAAAATAAAGGGATTTTCTTCCTTTTTGCCCAAAAATTAGGGGAGTTTCTGCAATTTTGCTTCAAAATACAGGGAATTTCTGCCTCTTTACCCGAAAACAATTGGAACTTCTGCCATTTTGCCCCAAATAAAAGGAATTTCTGCATTTTTGCCCCAATATTAGGGGAATTTCTGCAATTTTGCTCCAAAATATGGGGAATTTCTGCCTTTTTGCCCGAAATTAAGGGGATTTTCTGTCTTTTTGCCCCCAAATATGGAAAATTTTTGCAATTTTATCCCAAAATAAGGCGAATTTCTGCCTTTTTGCCCCAAAATAAGGGGAATTTCTGCCTTTTGCCCTGAAATATGTGAAATTTCTGTAATTTTATCCCAAAATAAGGGGAATTTCTGCCTTTTTGCCCCAAAATAAGGGAAATTTCTGCATTTTTGCCCCAAAATATAAAAAAAATTTGATTTTTTTCCCTGAAATAAGTGAAATTTCTGCAATTTTGCCCTAAAATAAGGGAAATTTCTGCAATTTTTCCTCATAATAAAGGAAATTTATGCAATTTTTCCCCAAAATAAGGGGAATTTCTCTTTTTTGCCCCAAAATAACTGAAATTTCTGCAATTTAGCCCTAAAATGAGGGGAATTTCTGCCTTTTGCCCCAAAATAAGGGGAATTTCTGCTTTTTTGCCCCAAAATAAAGAAAATTACTGCATGTTTTACCCCAAAATTAGGTGAATTTCTGCAATTTTGCTCAAAATATGGGGATTTTCTGCCTTTTTCAACAAAAATAAGGGGAATTTCTGCCATTTTGCCACGAAATAAGTGAAATTTCTGCAGTTTTACCCCAAAATAAGGAAAATTTCTGCCTTTTTGCCCCAAAATAAGGGGAATTTTAGCCTTTTTTCCTCAAAATAAGGGGAATTTCTGCCTTTTACCCCAAAATATGGGGAATTTCTGCCTTTTTGTTCCAAAATAAGGAAAATTTCTTCAATTTTGTACTAAAATAAAAGAAATTTCTGCTTTTTGCCCCAAAATAAAAGGAATTTTTGACTTTTTGTCCTGAAATAAATGAAATTTCTGCAATTTTGCCTGAAAATAAGAAAAATTTGTGCCTTTTTGCCACAAAATATAAAAAATTTCTGCCTTCTTACCACAAAATAAGAAAAATTTCTGCAATTCTGCACCAAAATAAATTTCTTTAATTTTGCCCCAAAATAAGGGAAATTTCTGCAATTTTGCCCCAAAATAAGGGAAATTTCTTCAATTTTGCCCCAAAATAAGGAGAATTTCTGACTTTTTGCCCCGAAATAAGGAGAATTTCTTTATTTTTGCCCAAAAATAAAGGGTATTTCTTCCTTTTTGCCCAAAAATTAGGGGAGTTTCTACAATTTTGCTACAAAATACAGGGTATTTCTGCCTCTTTACCCGAAAACAATTGGAACTTCTTCTTTTTGCCCCAAATAAAAAAAAAATTTGCATTTTTGACCCAATATTAGGGGAATTTCTGCAATTTTGCTCCACAATACAGGGAATATCTGGCTTTTTGCCCGAAATTAAGGGGATTTTCTACCTTTTTGCCCCGAAATAAGGGAAATTTCTGCAATTTTATCCCAAAATAAGGGGAATTTCTGCCTTTTTGCCCCAAAATAAGGGGAATTTCTGCATTTTTGCCCCAAAATATGAAAAAATTTTGATTTTTTTCTCGGAAATAAGTGAAATTTCTGAAATTTTGCCCTAAAATAAGGGAAATTTCTGCAATTTTTCCTCATAATAAAGGAAATTTATGCAATTTTTCCCCAAAATAAGGGGAATTTCTGTTTTTTGCCCCAAAATAACTGAAATTTCTGCAATATTGCCCTAAAATGAGGGGAATTTTTGCCTTTTGCCCCAAAATAAGGGGAATTTCTGCCTTTTTGCCCCAAAATAAGGGGAATTTCAGCCTTTTTACCTCAAAAAAAGGGAATTTCTGCCTTTTGCCCCAAAATATGGGGAATTTCTGCCTTTTTGTTCCAAAATAAGGAAAATTTCTTCAATTTTGTACTAAAATAAAAGAAATTTCTGCTTTTTGCCCCAAAATAAAAGGAATTTCTGACTTTTTGTCCTGAAATAAATGAAATTTCTGCAATTTTGCCTGAAAATAAGAAAAATTTTTGCCTTTTTGCCACAAAATATAAAAAATTTCTGCCTTCTTGCCACAAAATAAGAAAAATTTCTGCAATTCTGTACCAAAATAATAGAAATTTCTCCAATTTTGCCCCAAAATAAAAAAAATTTCTTCAATTTTGCCCTAAAATAATGGGAATTTCTGACTTTTTGCTCTGAAATAAGGAGAATTTCTGTATTTTTGCCCCAAAATAAAGGGATTTTCTTCCTTTTTGCCCAAAAATTAGGGGAGTTTCTGCAATTTTGCTTCAAAATACAGGGAATTTCTGCCTCTTTACCCGAAAACAATTGGAACTTCTGCCATTTTGCCCCAAATAAAAGGAATTTCTGCATTTTTGCCCCAATATTAGGGGAATTTCTGCAATTTTGCTCCAAAATATGGGGAATTTCTGCCTTTTTGCCCGAAATTAAGGGGATTTTCTGTCTTTTTGCCCCCAAATATGGAAAATTTTTGCAATTTTATCCCAAAATAAGGCGAATTTCTGCCTTTTTGCCCCAAAATAAGGGGAATTTCTGCCTTTTGCCCTGAAATATGTGAAATTTCTGTAATTTTATCCCAAAATAAGGGGAATTTCTGCCTTTTTGCCCCAAAATAAGGGAAATTTCTGCATTTTTGCCCCAAAATATGAAAAATTTTTGATTTTTTTCTCTGAAATAAGTGAAATTTCTGCAATTTTGCCCTAAAATAAAGGAAATTTCTACAATTTTTCCTCATAATAAAGGAAATTTATGCAATTTTTCCCCAAAATATGGGGAATTTATGATTTTTGCCCCAAAATAACTGAAATTTCTGCAATTTTGCTCTAAAATGAGGGGAATTTCTGCCTTTTGCCTTAAAATAAGGGGAATTTCTGCCTTTTTGCCCCAAAATAAAGAAAATTACTGCATGTTTTACCCCAAAATTAGGTGAATTTCTGCAATTTTGCTCCAAAATATGGGGATTTTCTGCCTTTTTCAACGAAAATAAAGGAAATTTCTGCCATTTTGCCACAAAATAAGTGAAATTTCTGCAGTTTCACCCCAAAATAAGGGGAATTTCTGCCTTTTTGCCCCAAAATTAGGGGAATTTCTGCTATTTTGCTCTAAAATCCGGGGAATTTCTGCCTTTTTGCCCTAAAATAAAGGGAATGTATATGTTTTTGCCATAAAGAAGTGAAATTTCTTCACTTTTGCCCCAAAATAAGCGAATTTTCCGCCTTTTTGACTCAAAAAAAGGGCAATTTCTGCCTTTTCCTTAAAAATAAACGGAATTTTTGTTTTTTTGCCCCAAAAAAGGGGAATTTCTGACTTTTTTGCCCTGAAATAAGTGAAATTTCTAAAATTTTTCCTCAAAATAAGGGAAATGTCTGCTTTTTGTCCCAAAATAAGGGGAATTTCTGCCTTTTTGCTCCAAAATAAGAGGAATTTCAGCCTTTTTTCCTCAAAATAAGGGGAATTTCTGCCTTTTGCCCCAATATATGGGGAATTTCTGCATTTTGCCCCAAAATAAGAAAAATTTCTGCAATTTTGTACCAAAATAAAAGAAATTTCTGCCTTTTTGCCCCAAAATAAGAGAAATTTCTGCCTTTTTTCCCTGAAATAAGTGAAATTTCTGCAATTATGCCCCAAAATAAGGGAAATTTCTGCAATTTTGCCCCAAAGTAAAGGAAATTTCTGCAATTTTGCCACAAATAAGGGGAATTTCTGAATTTTTGCACCCAAAAAAAGGAGATTTTCTGTCTATTTGCCCAAAATAAGGAGAATTTCAGCCTTTTTACCCAAAAATTATGAGAATTTCTGCAATTTTTCTTCAAAATACGGAAAATTTCTGCCTTTTAGCCCCAAAATATTGGGAATTTCTGCATTTTTCCCCTATATTAGGTGAATTTCTGCATTTTACATCTAAATAAGGGGAATTTCTGCATTTTACCTCAAAATAAAAGAATTTCTGCCTTTAACCCCAAAATATAGGAAAGTTCTGCATTTTTGTTCCAAAATAAAGAAAATTTCTTCAATTTTGTACCATAATCAAAGAAATTTCTCATTTTTGCCCCAAAATAAAGGGAATTTCTGACTTTTTACCCTGAAATGAATGAACTTTCTGCAATTTTGCATGAAAATATGGGAAATTATTGCCTTTTTGCCTCAAAATAAGGGGAATTTCTGCCTTTTGCCCCAAAATATGGGGAATTTCAGGATTTTACTTCAAAATAAATGGAATTTCTGCATTTTTGCCCTGATATATGTGAAATTTCTGCAATTTTACCCCCAAATAAGGTGAATTTCTGCCTTTTGGCCCCCAAATAATGGGAATTTCTGCCTCTTTGCCACAAAATAAGAAAAATTTTTGCTTTTTTTCTCTGAAATAAGTGAAATTTCTGCAATTTTGCCCTAAAATAAGGGAAATTTCTGCAATTTTTCCCCATAATAAATCAAATTTCTGAAATTTTGCTGCAAAATAATGGGATTTTCTGTTTTTTGCCCCCAAATAAGGGATATTTCTGCAATTTTGCCCTAAAATAAGGGGAATTTCTGCAATTTGCCCTAAAATAAGGGGAATTTCTGCCTTTTGGCCACAAAATAAGAAAAATTACTTCATGTTTTACCCCAAAATTATGTGATTTTCTAAAATTTTACTCCAAAATATGAGGATTTTCTGCCTTTTTCGCCGAAAATAAGGGGAATTTCTGCCATTTTGCAGCGAAATAAGTGAAATTTCTGCAGTTTTACCCCAAAATAAGAAAAATTTCTGCCTTTTTGCCCCAAAATTAAGGGAATTTCTGCAATTTTGCTTCAAAATCCGGAGAATTTCTGCTTTTTTGCCCGAAAATAAATGGAATGTATACCTTTTTGCCATAAAAAAAGGAAATTTCTTCACTTTTGCCCCAAAATAATGGGATTTTCATCCTTTTTGACTGAAAATAAGTGCAATTTTTACCTTTTCCCCAAAAATAAACGGAATTTCTGTCTTTTTGCCCCAAAATAAGGGGAATTTCTGAATTTTTGCCCTGAAGTAAGTGAAATTTCTAAAATTTTTCCCCAAAATAATGGAAATGTCTGCTTTTTTACCCAAAATAAGGGGATTTTCTGCCGTTTTGCCCCAAAATAAGGGAAATTTCAGCCTTTTTTCCTCAAAATAATGGGAATTTCTGCCTTTTTGCCTAAAAATATGAAGAATTTCTGCCTTTTTGCCACAAAATAAGAAAAATTTCTGCAATTTTGTACCCAAATAAAAGAAATTTCTGCCTTTTTGCCCCAAAATTAGAGAAATTTCTGCTTTTTTTCCCTGAAATAAGTGAAATTTCTGCAGTTTTGCCCCAAAATAAGGAAAATTTCTGCAATTTTGCTCCAATGTAAAGGAATTTTTTTTTGCCCCCAAATAAGGGAATTTTCTGAATTTTAGCTCCCGAAAAAAGGGGATTTTCTAATTTTTTGCCCCAAAATAAGGAGAATTTCTTCCTTTTTGCGCGAAAACTATGAGAATTTCTGCAATTTTGCTTCAAAATACGGGTAATTTCTGCCTTTTAGCCTCAAAATAAAAGATATTTCTGCATTTTACCTCAAAATAAAAATAATTTCTGCATTTTGCCCCAAAATATGGGGAATTTCTGCCTTTTTGTTCCAAAATAAAAAAAAAATTCTTCAAGTTTGTACCATAATAAAAGAAATTTCTGCTTTTTGCCCCAAAATAAGGGGAATTTCTGACTTTTTGCCTTGAAATAAATGAAATTTCTGCAATTTTTCCCGAAAATAAAGGAAATTTGTGCCTTTTTGCCCCAAAATAAGAAGAATTTCTGCCTTTTGCCCCAAAATATGGGGAATTTCACCATTTTACCTAAAAATAAGAAAAATTTCAGCCTTTTTGCACCAAAATATGGGGAATTTCTTCCTTTTTGACTCCAAAATAAAGGGAATTTCTGCAATTTTGCACGAATATTAGGGGAATTGCTGCAATTTTGCTCCAAAATACGGGTCATTTCTGCCATTTTGCCCGAAATTAAGAAGATTTTCTGCATTTTTGCCCTCAAATAAGAGAAATTTCTGCAATTTTATTCCAAAATAAGGGGAATTTCTGCCTTTTTGCCCCAAAATAAAAAAAAATTTGCTTTTTATCCCTGAAAAAGGTGAAATTTCTGTAATTTTGCCCTAAAATAAGGGAAATTTCTGCAATTTTTCTACATAATAAACCAAATTTCTGCAATTTTGCCCCAAAATAAGGGGAATTTCTGTTTTTTGCCCTCAAATAAGGGAAATTTCTGCAATTTTGCCCTAAAATAGGGGAATTTCTGCCATTTGCCCCAAAATAAGGGGAAATTCTGCCTTTTTGCCACAAAATAAAGAAAATTACTGCATGTTTTACTTAATAATTAGGTGAATTTCTGCAATTTTGCTCCAAAATACGAGGATTTTCTGCCTTTTTCGCCGAAAATAAGGGGAATTTCTTTAATTTTGCCGATAAATAAGTGAATTTTCTGCAGTTTTACCGCAAAATACGGGGAATTTCTGCCTTTTTGCCCGAAAAGAAAGGGAATGTATACATTTTTGCCATAAAAAAAGGAAATTTCTTCACTTTTGTCCCAAAATAAGGGGATTTTCCACCTTTTTGACTCAAAATAAGTGCAATTTCTGCCTTTTCCCCAAAAATAAACGGAATTTCTGTCTTTTTGCCCCAAAATAAAGGGAATTTCTGACTTTTTACCCTGAAATAAGTGAAATTTCTAAAATTTTTCCCCAAAATAAGGGAAATGTCTGCTTTTTGCCCACCAAAAAGGGGAATTTCTGCCTTTTTGCCCCCAAATAAGAAGAATTTCAGCCTTTTGCCCTCAAAATAAGGGGAATTTCTGCCTTTTTGCCCCAAAATATGGGGAATTTCTGCTTTTTTGCCCAAAAATAAGAAAAATTTCTGCAATTTTGTACTAAAATAAAAGAAATTTCTACCTTTTTGCCCCAAAATAAGAGAAATTTTTGCCTTTTTTCACTGAAATAAGTGAAATTTCTGCAATTTTGCCCCAAAATAAGGAAAATAACTGCCATTTTGCAACAATGTAAAGGAAATTTCTGCAATTTTGCCCCAAAATAAGGGGATTTTCTGACTTCTTGCTCCCGAAAAAAGGGGATTTTCTGTCTTTTTACCCCAAAATAAGGAGAATTTCTGCATTTTTGCCCGAAAATTCTGAGAATTTCTGCAATTTTTTTTCAAAATACGGAAAATTTCTGCCTTTTAGCCCAAAAATAAAGGGAATTTCTGCCTTTTTCCCCAATATTATGGGAATTTCTGCATTTTACCTCTAAATAAGGGGAATTTCTGCATTTTACCTCAAAATAAGAAGAATTTCTGCCTTTTACCCCAAAATATGGGAAATTTCTGCCTTTTTGTTCCAAAATAAAGAAAATTTCTTCAATTTTGTACCATAATAAAAGAAATTTCTCTTTTTTGCCCCAAAATAAGAAGAATTTCTGCCTTTTGCCCCCAAATATGGAGAATTTCAGCATTTTACCTCAAAATAAGGGGAATTTCTGTCTTTTGCCCTGAAATATGTGAAATTTCTGCAATTTTACCCCAAAATAAGGTGAATTTCTGCATTTTTGCCCCAAAATAATGGTAATTTTTGCCTTTTTGCCAGAAATTATGAAAAATTTTTGCTTTTTTTTTCTGAGATAAGTGAAATTTCTGCAATTTTGGCCTAAAATAAGGAAAATTTCTGCAATTTTTCCCCATAATAAAGCAAATTTCTGCAATTTTCCCCCAAAATAAGGGGAATTTCTGTTTTTTTGCCCCCAAATAAGAGAAATTTCTGCAATTTTGGCCTAAAATAAGGGAAATTTCTGCAATTTTTCCCCATAATAAAGCAAATTTCTGCAATTTTCCCCCAAAATAAGGGGAATTTCTGTTTTTTGCCCCCAAATAAGAGAAATTTCTGCAATTTTGCCCTAAAATAAGGGGAATTTCTGCCATTTGCCCCAAAATAAGGGGAATTTCTGTTTTTTGCCCCCAAATAAAGCAAATTTCTGCACTTTTGCCCCAAAATAAGGGGAATTTTTGTTTCTTGCCCCCGAATAAGGGAAATTTTTGCAATTTTGCCCTAAAATAAGGGGAATTTCTGCCATTTGCCCCAAAATAAAAGGAATTTCTGCCTTTTTGCCACAAAATAAAGAAAATTACTGCATGTTTTACCCCAAAATTAGGTGAATATCTGCAATTTTGCTCCAAAATATGAGGATTTTCTGCCTTTTTCGCCGAAAATAAGGGGAATTTCTGCCATTTTGCCGCGAAATAAGTGATATTTCTGCAGTTTTACCCCAAAATAAGGGTTATTTCTGCCTTTTTGCCCCCAAATTAGGGGAATTTCTGCAATTTTGCTCCAAAATACGGGTCATTTCTGCCATTTTGCCCGAAATTAAGAAGATTTTCTGCATTTTTGCCCTCAAATAAGAGAAATTTCTGCAATTTTATTCCAAAATAAGGGGAATTTCTGCCTTTTTGCCCCAAAATAAAAAAAATTTTGCTTTTTATCCCTGAAAAAGGTGAAATTTCTGTAATTTTGCCCTAAAATAAGGGAAATTTCTGCAATTTTTCCACATAATAAACCAAATTTCTGCAATTTTGCCCCAAAATAAGGGGAATTTCTGTTTTTTGCCCTCAAATAAGGGAAATTTCTGCAATTTTGCCCTAAAATAGGGGAATTTCTGCCATTTGCCCCAAAATAAGGGGAAATTCTGCCTTTTTGCCACAAAATAAAGAAAATTACTGCATGTTTTACTTCATAATTAGGTGAATTTCTGCAATTTTGCTCCAAAATACGAGGATTTTCTGCCTTTTTCGCCGAAAATAAGGGGAATTTCTGCCATTTTGCCGATAAATAAGTGAATTTTCTGCAGTTTTACCGCAAAATACGGGGAATTTCTGCCTTTTTGCCCGAAAAGAAAGGGAATGTATACATTTTTGCCATAAAAAAGAAAATTTCTTCACTTTTGTCCCAAAATAAGGGGATTTTCCGCCTTTTTGACTCAAAATAAGTGCAATTTCTGCCTTTTCCCCAAAAATAAATGGAATTTCTGTCTTTTTGCCCCAAAAAAAAGGGAATTTCTGACTTTTTACCCTGAAATAAGTGAAATTTCTAAAATTTTTCCCCAAAATAAGGGAAATGTCTGCTTTTTGCCCCAAAAAAGGGGAATTTCTGCCTTTTTGCCCCCAAATAAGAAGAATTTCAGCCTTTTTACCTCAAAATAAGGGGAATTTCTGCCTTTTTGCCCCAAAATATGGGGAATTTCTGCTTTTTTGCCCCAAAATAAGAAAAATTTCTGCAATTTTGTACTAAAATAAAAGAAATTTCTACCTTTTTGCCCCAAAATAAGAGAAATTTTTGCCTTTTCTCACTGAAATAAGTGAAATTTCTGCAATTTTGCCCCAAAATAAGGAAAATAACTGCCATTTTGCAACAAAGTAAAGGAAATTTCTGCAATTTTGCCCCAAAATAAGGGGATTTTCTGACTTCTTGCTCCCGGAAAAAGGGGATTTTCTGTCTTTTTACCCCAAAATAAGGAGAATTTCTGCATTTTTGCCCGAAAATTCTGATAATTTCTGCAATTTTTCTTCAAAATATGGAAAATTTCTGCCTTTTAGCCCAAAAATAAAGGGAATTTCTGCATTTTTCCCCAATATTATGGGAATTTCTGCATTTTACCTCTAAATAAGGGGAATTTCTGCATTTTACCTCAAAATAAGAAGAATTTCTGCCTTTTACCCCAAAATATGGGAAATTTCTGCCTTTTTGTTCCAAAATAAAGAAAATTTTTTCAATTTTGTACCATAATAAAAGAAATTTCTCTTTTTTGCCCCAAAATAAGAAGAATTTCTGCCTTTTGCCCCAAAATATGGAGAATTTCAGCATTTTACCTCAAAATAAGGGGAATTTCTTCCTTTTGCCCTGAAATATGTGAAATTTCTGCAATTTTACCCCAAAATAAGGTGAATTTCTGCATTTTTGCCCCAAAATAATGGTAATTTTTGCCTTTTTGCCACAAATTAAAAAAAATTTTTGCTTTTTTTTCTGAGATAAGTGAAATTTCTGCAATTTTGGCCTAAAATAAGGAAAATTTCTGCAATTTTTCCCCATAATAAAGCAAATTTCTGCAATTTTCCCCCAAAATAAGGGGAATTTCTGTTTTTTGCCCCCAAATAAGAGAAATTTCTGCAATTTTGGCCTAAAATAAGGGAAATTTCTGCAATTTTTCCCCATAATAAAGCAAATTTCTGCAATTTTCCCCCAAAATAAGGGAATTTCTGTTTTTTGCCCCAAATAAGAGAAATTTCTGCAATTTTGCCCTAAAATAAGGGGAATTTCTGCCATTTGCCCCAAAATAAGGGGAATTTCTGTTTTTTGCCCCCAAATAAAGCAAATTTCTGCACTTTTGCCCCAAAATAAGTGGAATTTCTGTTTCTTGCCCCCGAATAAGGGAAATTTTTGCAATTTTGCCCTAAAATAAGGGGAATTTCTGCCATTTGCCCCAAAATAAAAGGAATTTCTGCCTTTTTGCCACAAAATAAAGAAAATTACTGCATGTTTTACCCCTAAATTAGGTGAATATCTGCAATTTTGCTCCAAAATACGAGGATTTTCTGCCTTTTTCGTCGAAAATAAGGGGAATTTCTGCCATTTTGCCGCGAAATAAGTGAAATTTCTGCAGTTTTACCCCAAAATAAGGGTTATTTCTGCCTTTTTGCCCCCAAATTAGGGGAATTTCTGCAATTTTGCTCCAAAATACATGGAATTGCTGCTTTTTTGCCCGAAAAGGAAGGGAATGTATACCTTTTTGCCATAAAAAAGAGAAATTTCTTCACTTTTGCCCCAAAATAAGGGGATTTTCCGTCTTTTATCTCAAAATAAGTGCAATTTCTGCCTTTTCCCCAAAAATAAAAGGAATTTCTTTTTTTTGCCCCAAAATAAGGAGAATTTCTGCCTTTTTGCCCCAAAATAAGGGAAATTTCAGCCTTCTTTCTAAAAATAAGAGGAATTTCTGCCTTTTGCCCCGAAATATGGGGAATTTCTGCCTTTTTGCCCCAAAATAAGAAAAATTTCTGCAATTTTGTACCAAAATAAAAGAAATTTCTGTCTTTTTGCCCCAAAATAAGAGAAATTTCTGCCTTTTTTCCCTGAAATAAGTGAAATTTCTGCAATTTTACCCCAAAATAAGGGAAATTTCTGCAATTTTGCCCCAAAGTAAAGGAAATTTCTGCAATTTTGCCCCAAAGTAAAGGAAATTTCTGCAATTTTGCCCCAAAGTAAAGGAAATTTCTGCAATTTTGCCCCAAATAAAAGGAATTTCTGAATTTTTGCAACCGAAAAAAGGAGATTTTCTGACTTTTTGCCCCAAAATAAAGAGAATTTCAGCCTTTTTGCCCAAAAATTATGAGAATTTCTGCACTTTTTCTTCAAAATACGAAAAATTTCTGCCTTTTAGCTCCAAAATAAAGTGAATTTCTGCATTTTTTCCCAATATTAGGGGAATTTCTGCATTTTACCTCTAAATAAGGGAAATTTCTGCATTTTACCTCAAAATAAGAAGAATTTCTGCCTTTTACCCTAAAATAAGGTGAATTTCTGCTTTTTGCCCCAAAATAATGGGAATTTCTGCCTTTTTGCCCCAAAATAAGAAAAAATTTTGCTTATTTTTTCTGAAATAATTGAAATTTCTGCAATTTTGCCCTAAAATAAGGGAAATTTCTGCAATTATTCCCCATAATAAAGCAAATTTCTGCAATTTTGCCCCAAAATAAGGGGAATTTCTGTTTTTTGCCCCCAAATAAAGCAAATTTCTGCAATTTTTCCCCAAAATAAGAGGAATTTATGTTTTTTGCCCCCGAATAAGGGAAATTTTTGCAATTTTGCCCTAAAATTAGGGGAATTTCTGCCATTTGCCCCAAAATAAGGGGAATTTCTGCCATTTTGCCGCAAAATAAGTGAAATTTCTGCAGTTTTACCCTAAATTAAGGGGAATTTTTGCCTTTTTGCCCCAAAATTAGGGGAATTTCTGCAATTTTGCTTCAAAATACATGGAATTTCTGCCTTTTTGCCCGAAAATAAAGGGAATGTACATCTTTTTGCCATAAAAAAAGGGAAATTTCTTCACTTTTGCCCCAAAATAAGGGGATTTTCCGCCTTTTTGACTCAAAATAAGTGCAATTTCTGCCTTTTCCCCAAAAATAAACGGAATTTCTGTCTTTTTGCCCCAAAATAAGGGGAATTTCTGACTTTTTGCCCTGAAAATAGTGAAATTTCTAAAATGTTTCCCCAAAATAAGGGAAATGTCTGCTTTTTGCCCCAAAATAAGGGGAATGTCTACCTTTTAGCCCCAAAATAAAGGGAATTTCTGCATTTTACCTTCAAATAAGAATATTTTCTGCATTTTGCTCTAAAATATGGGGAATTTCTGCCTTTTTGTTCCAAAATAAAAATTTTCTTCAATTTTGTACAATAATACAAGAAATTTCTGCTTTTTGCCCCAAAATAAGGGGAATTTCTGACTTTTTGCCCTGAAATAATTGAAATTTCTAAAATTTTCCCCAAAATAAGGGAAATGTCTGCTTTTTGTCCCAAAATAAGTGGAATTTCTACATTTTTGCCCCCAAATAAGGGGAATTTCAGCCTTTTTACCTCAAAATAACGGGAATTTCTGCCTTTTTGCCCCAAAATAGGAAAAATTTCTGAAATTTATACCAAAATAAAAGAAATTTCTGACTTTTTGCCTCAAAATAAGGGAAATTTCTGAAATTTTGACCCAAAGTAAAGGAAATTTCTGCAATTTTGCCCCAAATAAGAAGAATTTCTGACTTTTTGCACCCGAAAAAAGGAGATTTTTTTTCTTTTTGCCTCAAAATAAGGAGAATCAGTTTTTTTGCCCGAAAATCATGAGAATTTCTGCAATTTTTTTTCAAAATACGGAAAATTTCTGCCTTTTAGCCCTAAAATAAAGGGAATTTCTGCATTTTTCCCCAATACTAAGGTAATTTCTACATTTTACTTCTAAATAAGGGGAATTTCTGCATTTTACCTCAAAATAATAACCATTTCTGCCTTTTACCCCAAAATATGGGGAATTTCTGCCTTTTTCTTCCAAAATAAAAAAAATTTCTTTAATTTTGTACCATAATAAAAGAAATTTCTCCTTTTTGCCCCAAAATAAGGGGAATTTCTGACTTTTTACCCTGAAATAATTGAAATTTCTGAAATTTTGCCCGAAAATAAGGGAAATTTGTGGCTTTTTGCCCCAAAATAAGGGGAATTTCTGCCTTTTGCCCCAAAATATGGGGAATTTCAGCATTTTACCTAAAATATGGGGAATTTCTGCCTTTTTGCCCAAAAATCTGTGAAATTTCTGCAATTTTACCCCAAAATAAGGTGAATTTCTGCCTTTTGCCCCAAAATAATAGGAATTTCTGCATTTTTGCCCCAAAATAAGAAAAATTTTTGCTTTTTTTTCTGAAATAAGTGAAATTTCTGCAATTTTGGCCTAAAATAAGGGAAATTTCTGCAATTTTTCCCCATAATAAAGCAAATTTCTGCAATTTTGCCCCAAAATAAATGGAATTTCTGGTTTTTGCCCACAAATAAGGGAAATTTCTGCAATTTTGCCCTAAAATAAGGGGAATTTCTGCCATTTGACCCAAAATAAGGGGAATTTCTGCCTTTTTCTCACAAAATATAGAAAATTACTGCATGTTTTACCCCAAAATTATGTGAAATTCGGCAATTTTGCTTCAAAATACAAGGATTTTCTGCGTTTTTCGCCGAAAATAAGGAGAATTTCTGCCATCTTGCCGCGAAATAAGAAAAATTTCTGCAGTTTTACCCCAAAATTAGGGGAATTTCTGCCTTTTTGCCCCAAAATTAGGGGAATTTCTTCAATTTTGCTCCAAAATACAGGGAATTTCTGCCTTTTTGCCCGAAAATAAAGGGAATATATACCTTTTTGCCATAAAAAAAGGAAATTCCTTCACTTTCGCCCCAAAATAATGTGATTTTCTGCCTTTTTGACTAAAAATAAGTGCAATTTCTGCCTTTTCCTCAAAATAAACGGAATTTCTGTCTTTTTGCCGCAAAATAAGGGGAATTTCTGACTTTATGCCCTGAAATAAGTGAAATTTCTAAAATTTTTTCCCAAAATAAGAGAAATGTCTGATTTTTGCCCCAAAATATGAGGAATTTATTCCTTTTTGCCCCAAAATAAGGGGAATTTCTGCTTTTTTGCCCCAAAATAAGAAAAATTTCTGCGTTTTTGCCCCAAAATAAGAGAAATTTTTGCCTTTTTTTCCTGAAATAAGTGAAATTTCTGCAATTTTGCCCCAAAATAAAAAAAATTTCTACAATTTTGCCCCAATGTAAAGGAAATTTCTGCAATTTTGCCCCAAAATAAGGGAATTTTCTGACTTTTTGCTCCTGAAAAAAGGGGATATTCTGTCTTTTTGCCCCAAAATAAGGAGAATATCTGCCTTTTTGCCCAAAAATTATGAGAATTTCTGCAATTTTGTTTCGAAATACGAGGAATTTCTGCCTTTTAGCCCCAAAATAAAGGGAATTTCTGCATTTTACCTCAAAATAAGAATAATTTCTGCATTTTGCTCCAAAATATGGGGAATTTCTGCATTTTTGTTCCAAAATAAAGAAAATTTCTTCAATTTTGTACCATAATAAAAGAAATTTCTCTTTTTTGCCCAAAATAAGAGAAATTTCTGACTTTTTACCCAGAAATAAATGAAATTTCTGCAATTTTCAGCGAAAATAAGGAAAATTTGTGCCTTTTTGCCCCAAAATAAGGGGAATTTCAGCCTTTTGCCCCAGAATATGGGGAATTTCAGCATTTTACCTCAAAATAAGGGGAATTTCTGCTTTTTGCCCTGAAATATGTGAAATTTCTGCAATTTTACCCCAAAATAAGGTGAATTTCTGCCTTTTGCCCCAAAATAATGGAAATTTCTGCCTTTTACCTCCAAAGTAAAAAAAATTTTTGCTTTTTTTCCTGAAATAAGTGAAATTTCTGCAATTTTGCCCTAAAATATGGGAAATTTCTGCAATTTTTCTCCATAATAAAGCAAATTTTTGCAATTTTGCCTTAAAATAAGGGAAATTTCTGGTTTTTGCCCCCAAATAAAGGGAAATATCTGCAATTTTGCCCTAAAATAAGGGGAATTTCTGCCATTTGCCCCAAAATAAGGGGAATTTCTGCCTTTTTGCCACAAAATAAAGAAAATTACTGCATGTTTTACCCCAAAATTAGGTGAATTTCTGCACTTTTGCTACAAAATAAGGGAAATTTCTGCAATTTTGCTCCAAAATATGAAATTTTCTGCCTTTTTCGCCAAAAATAAGGGGAATTTCTGCCATTTTGCCGCAAAATAAGTGAATTTTCTGCAGTTTTACTGCAAAATAAGGGGAATTTCTGCTTTTTACCCCAAAATTAGGGGAATTTCTGCAATTTTGCTCCAAAATACGGGGAATTTCTGCCTTTTTGCCCGAAAGGAAAGGGAATGTATACCTTTTTGCCATAAAAAAAAGAAATTTCTTCACTTTTGCCCAAAAATAAGGGGATTTTCCGCCTTTTTGACTCAAAATAAGTGCAATTTCTGCCTTTTCCCCCAAAATAAACGGAATTTCTGTCTTTTTGCCCCAAAATAAAGAAAATTTCTGACTTTTTACCCTGAAATAAGTGAAATTTCTAAAATTTTTCCCCAAAATAAGGGAAATGTCTGCTTTTTGCCTCAAAATAAGGGGAATTTCTCCCTTTTTGCCAACAAATAAGGAGAATTTCAGCCTCTTTTCCTCAAAATAAGAGGAATTTCTGCCTTTTGCCCCAAAATATGGGGAACTTCTGCCTTTTTGCCCCAAAATAAGAAAAATTTCTGCAATTTTGTACCAAAATAAAAGAAATTTCTGTATTTTTGCCCCAAAATAAGAGAAATTTCTGCCTTTTTTCCCTGAAATAAGTGAAATTTTTGCAATTTTGCCCCAAAATAAGGGAAATTTCTGCAATTTTGCCCCAAACTAGAGAAAATTTCTGCAATTTTTCCCCAAATAAGGGGAATTTCTGACTTTTTGCACCCAAAAAAGGAGATTTTTTGTCTTTTGCCCCAAAATAAGGAGAATTTCAGCCTTTTTGCCCGAAAATTATGAGAATTTCTGCAATTTTTCTTCAAAATATGGAAAATTTCTGCCTTTTAGCCCCAAAATAAAGGGAATTTCTGCATTTTTTCCCAATATTAGGGGAATTTCTGCATTTTACCTCTAAATAAGTGAAATTTCTGCATTTTACCTCAAAATAAGAAGAATTTCTGCCTTTTAGCCCAAAATATGAAGAATTTCTGCCTTTTTGTTCCAAAATAATGAATATTTCTTCAATTTTGTACGATAATAAAAGAAATTTCTCCTTTTTGGCCCAAACTAAGGGGAATTTCTAACTTTTTACCCTGAAATAAATGAAATTTCTGCAATTTTGCCCGAAAATAAGGGAAATTTGTGCCTTTTTGCCCCAAAATAAGGGGAATGTCTGCCTTTTGTCCCAAAATATGGGGAATTTCAACATTTTACCTCAAAATAAGGGGAATTTCTGCTTTTTTGCTCTGACATATGTGAAATTTCTGCAATTTTACCCCAAAATAAGGTGAATTTCTGCTTTTTGCCGAAAAATAATGGGAATTTCTGCCTTTTTGCCCCAAAATAAGAAAAATTTTTGCTTTTTTTTTCTGAAATAAGTGAAATTTCTGCAATTTTGCCTTACAATAAAGGAAATTTCTGCAATTTTTCCCCATAATAAAGCAAATTTCTGCAATTTTGCACCAAAATAAGAGGAATTTCTGTTTTTTTCCCACAAAAAAGGGAAATTTCTGCAATTTTGCCCTAAAATAAGGGTAATTTCTGCCATTTGCCCCAAAATAAAAGAAATTTCTGCCTTTTTGCCACAAAATAAAGATAATTACTGCATGTTTTACCCCAAAATTAGGTGAATTTCTGCAATTTTGCTCCAAAATATGAGGATTTTCTGCCTTATTCGCCAAAAATAAGGGGAATTTCTGGCATTTTGCCGAAAATAAGTGAAATTTCTGCAGTTTTACCCCAAAATAAGGGAAATTTCTGCCTTTTTGCCCAACAATTAGGGGAATTTCTGCAATATTGCTCCAAAATACGGGGAATTTCTGCCTTTTTGCCCGAAAATAAAGGGAATGTATACCTTTTGCTATAAAAAAGGGAAATTTCTATACTTTTGCCCCAAAATAAGAATATTTTCTGCCTTTTTGACTCAAAATAAGTGCAATTTCTGCCTTTTCCCCAAAAATAAACGGAATTTCTGTTTTTTTGCCCCAAAATAAAGGGAATTTCTGACTTTTTGCCCTTAAATAAGTGAAATTTTTAAAATTTTTCCCCAAAATAAGGGAAATGTCTGCTTTTTGCCCCAAAATAAGGGGAATGTCTGCCTTTTAGCCCCAAAATAAAGGGAATTTCTGCATTTTTGTACCGAAATGAAAGAAATATTTTCCTTTTTGCCCCAAAATAAGAGAAATTTTTGCCTTTTTTCCCTGAAATAAGTGAAATTTCTGCAATTTTGCCCCAAAATAAAGGTAATTTCTGCAATTTTTCCCCAAAGTAAAGGAAATTTCTGCAATTTTGCCCCAAATAATGGGAATTTCTGACTTTTTGCACCCGAAAAATGGAGATTTTCTGTCTTTTTGCCCCAAAATAAGGAGAATTTCAGCCTTTTTTCCCGAAAATTATGAGAATTTCTGCAATTTTTCTTCAAAATACGAAAATTTTTTGCGTTTTAGCCCCAAAATAAAGGGAATTTCTGCATTTTGCCACAATTTTAGGGGAATTTCTTCATTTTACCTCTAAATAAGGGGAATTTCTGCATTTTCCCTAAAAATAAGAACAATTTCTGCCTTTTACCCCAAAATATGGGGAATTTTGCCTTTTTGTTCCAAAATAAAGAAAAGTTTTTCAATTTTGTACCATAAAAAAAGAAATTTCTCCTTTTTGCCCCAAAATAAGGGGAATTTCTGACTTTTTACCCAGAAATAAATGAAATTTCTGCAATTTTGCCCGAAAATAAGGGAAATTTGTGCCTTTTTGCCCCAAAATAAGGGGAATTTCTGCCTTTTTCCCCAAAATATTGGGAATTTCAGCATTTTACCTCAAAATATGGGGAATTTGTGCCTTTTTGCCCTGAAATATGTGAAATTTCTGCAAATTTACCCCAAAATAAGGTGAATTTCTGCTTTTTTGCCCCAAAATAATGGGAATTTTGGCCTTTTTGCCCCAAAATAAGAAAAATTTTTGCTTCTTTTTCTGAAATAAGTGAAATTTCTGCAATTTTGCCCTAAAATAAGAGAAATTTCTGCAAATTTTCCCCATAATAAAGCAAATTTCTGCAAATTTACCCCAAAATAAGGGGAAATTCTGTTTTTTGCCCCCAAATAAGGGAAATTTCTGCAATTTTGCCCCCAAATAAGGGGAATTTCTGCCATTTGCCCGAAAATAAGGTGAATTTCTGCCTTTTTGCCACAAAATAAAGAAAATTACTGCATGTTTTACCCCAAAATTAGGTGAATTTCTGCAATTTTGCTCCAAAATACGAAATTTTCTGCCTTTTTCGCCGAAAATAAGGGGAATTTCTGCCATTTTGCCGCAAAATAAGTGAATTTTCTGCAGTTTTACTGCAAAATAAGGGGAATTTCTGCTTTTTACCCCAAAATTAGGGGAATTTCTGCAATTTTGCTCCAAAATACGGGGAATTTCTGCCTTTTTGCCCGAAAAGAAAGGGAATGTATACCTTTTTGCCATAAAAAAAAAGAAATTTCTTCACTTTTGCCCAAAAATAAGGGGATTTTCGCCTTTTTGACTCAAAATAAGTGCAATTTCTGCCTTTTCCCCAAAAATAAACGGAATTTCTCTCTTTTTGCCCCAAAATAAAGAAAATTTCTGACTTTTTACCCTGAAATAAGTGAAATTTCTAAAATTTTTCCCCAAAATAAGGGAAATGTCTGCTTTTTGCCTCAAAATAAGGGGAATTTCTCCCTTTTTGCCAACAAATAAGGAGAATTTCAGCCTTTTTTCCTCAAAATAAGAGGAATTTCTGCCTTTTGCCCCAAAATATGGGGAACTTCTGCCTTTTTGCCCCAAAATAAGAAAAATTTCTGCAATTTTGTACCAAAATAAAAGAAATTTCTGCATTTTTGCCCCAAAATAAGAGAAATTTCTGCCTTTTTTCCCTGAAATAAGTGAAATTTTTGCAATTTTGCCCCAAAATAAGGGAAATTTCTGCAATTTTGCCCCAAACTAGAGAAAATTTCTGCAATTTTTCCCCAAATAAGGGGAATTTCTGACTTTTTGCACCCAAAAAAGGAGATTTTTTGTCTTTTGCCCCAAAATAAGGAGAATTTCAGCCTTTTTGCCCGAAAATTATGAGAATTTCTGCAATTTTTCTTCAAAATATGGAAAATTTCTGCCTTTTAGCCCCAAAATAAAGGGAATTTCTGCATTTTTTCCCAATATTAGGGGAATTTCTGCATTTTACCTCTAAATAAGGGAAATTTCTGCATTTTACCTCAAAATAAGAAGAATTTCTGCCTTTTAGCCCAAAATATGAAGAATTTCTGCCTTTTTGTTCCAAAATAATGAATATTTCTTCAATTTTGTACGATAATAAAAGAAATTTCTCCTTTTTGGCCCAAACTAAGGGGAATTTCTAACTTTTTACCCTGAAATAAATGAAATTTCTGCAATTTTGCCCGAAAATAAGGGAAATTTGTGCCTTTTTGCCCCAAAATAAGGGGAATGTCTGCCTTTTGTCCCAAAATATGGGGAATTTCAACATTTTACCTCAAAATAAGGGGAATTTCTGCTTTTTTGCTCTGACATATGTGAAATTTCTGCAATTTTACCCCAAAATAAGGTGAATTTCTGCTTTTTGCCGAAAAATAATGGGAATTTCTGCCTTTTTGCCCCAAAATAAGAAAAATTTTTGCTTTTTTTTTCTGAAATAAGTGAAATTTCTGCAATTTTGCCTTACAATAAAGGAAATTTCTGCAATTTTTCCCCATAATAAAGCAAATTTCTGCAATTTTGCACCAAAATAAGAGGAATTTCTGTTTTTTTCCCACAAAAAAGGGAAATTTCTGCAATTTTGCCCTAAAATAAGGGTAATTTCTGCCATTTGCCCCAAAATAAAAGAAATTTCTGCCTTTTTGCCACAAAATAAAGATAATTACTGCATGTTTTACCCCAAAATTAGGTGAATTTCTGCAATTTTGCTCCAAAATATGAGGATTTTCTGCCTTATTCGCCAAAAAAAAGGGGAATTTCTGGCATTTTGCCGAAAATAAGTGAAATTTCTGCAGTTTTACCCCAAAATAAGGGAAATTTCTGCCTTTTTGCCCAACAATTAGGGGAATTTCTGCAATATTGCTCCAAAATACGGGGAATTTCTGCCTTTTTGCCCGAAAATAAAGGGAATGTATACCTTTTGCTATAAAAAAGGGAAATTTCTATACTTTTGCCCCAAAATAAGAATATTTTCTGCCTTTTTGACTCAAAATAAGTGCAATTTCTGCCTTTTCCCCAAAAATAAACGGAATTTCTGTTTTTTTGCCCCAAAATAAAGGGAATTTCTGACTTTTTGCCCTTAAATAAGTGAAATTTTTAAAATTTTTCCCCAAAATAAGGGAAATGTCTGCTTTTTGCCCCAAAATAAGGGGAATGTCTGCCTTTTAGCCCCAAAATAAAGGGAATTTCTGCATTTTTGTACCGAAATGAAAGAAATATTTTCCTTTTTGCCCCAAAATAAGAGAAATTTTTGCCTTTTTTCCCTGAAATAAGTGAAATTTCTGCAATTTTGCCCCAAAATAAAGGTAATTTCTGCAATTTTTCCCCAAAGTAAAGGAAATTTCTGCAATTTTGCCCCAAATAATGGGAATTTCTGACTTTTTGCACCCGAAAAATGGAGATTTTCTGTCTTTTTGCCCCAAAATAAGGAGAATTTCAGCCTTTTTTCCCGAAAATTATGAGAATTTCTGCAATTTTTCTTCAAAATACGAAAATTTTTTGCGTTTTAGCCCCAAAATAAAGGGAATTTCTGCATTTTGCCACAATTTTAGGGGAATTTCTTCATTTTACCTCTAAATAAGGGGAATTTCTGCATTTTCCCTAAAAATAAGAACAATTTCTGCCTTTTACCCCAAAATATGGGGAATTTTGCCTTTTTGTTCCAAAATAAAGAAAAGTTTTTCAATTTTGTACCATAAAAAAAGAAATTTCTCCTTTTTGCCCCAAAATAAGGGGAATTTCTGACTTTTTACCCAGAAATAAATGAAATTTCTGCAATTTTGCCCGAAAATAAGGGAAATTTGTGCCTTTTTGCCCCAAAATAAGGGGAATTTCTGCCTTTTTCCCCAAAATATTGGGAATTTCAGCATTTTACCTCAAAATATGGGGAATTTGTGCCTTTTTGCCCTGAAATATGTGAAATTTCTGCAAATTTACCCCAAAATAAGGTGAATTTCTGCTTTTTTGCCCCAAAATAATGGGAATTTTGGCCTTTTTGCCCCAAAATAAGAAAAATTTTTGCTTCTTTTTCTGAAATAAGTGAAATTTCTGCAATTTTGCCCTAAATTAAGAGAAATTTCTGCAAATTTTCCCCATAATAAAGCAAATTTCTGCAAATTTACCCCAAAATAAGGGGAAATTCTGTTTTTTGCCCCCAAATAAGGGAAATTTCTGCAATTTTGCCCTTAAATAAGGGGAATTTCTGCCATTTGCCCGAAAATAAGGTGAATTTCTGCCTTTTTGCCACAAAATAAAGAAAATTACTGCATGTTTTACCCCAAAATTAGGTGAATTTCTGCAATTTTGCTCCAAAATACGAAATTTTCTGCCTTTTTCGCCGAAAATAAGGGGAATTTCTGCCATTTTGCCGCAAAATAAGTGAATTTTCTGCAGTTTTACTGCAAAATAAGGGGAATTTCTGCTTTTTACCCCAAAATTAGGGGAATTTCTGCAATTTTGCTCCAAAATACGGGGAATTTCTGCCTTTTTGCCCGAAAAGAAAGGGAATGTATACCTTTTTGCCATAAAAAAAAAGAAATTTCTTCACTTTTGCCCAAAAATAAGGGGATTTTCCGCCTTTTTGACTCAAAATAAGTGCAATTTCTGCCTTTTCCCCAAAAATAAACGGAATTTCTGTCTTTTTGCCCCAAAATAAAGAAAATTTCTGACTTTTTACCCTGAAATAAGTGAAATTTCTAAAATTTTTCCCCAAAATAAGGGAAATGTCTGCTTTTTGCCTCAAAATAAGGGGAATTTCTCCCTTTTTGCCAACAAATAAGGAGAATTTCAGCCTTTTTTCCTCAAAATAAGAGGAATTTCTGCCTTTTGCCCCAAAATATGGGGAACTTCTGCCTTTTTGCCCCAAAATAAGAAAAATTTCTGCAATTTTGTACCAAAATAAAAGAAATTTCTGCATTTTTGCCCCAAAATAGGAGAAATTTCTGCCTTTTTTCCCTGAAATAAGTGAAATTTTTGCAATTTTGCCCCAAAATAAGGGAAATTTCTGCAATTTTGCCCCAAACTAGAGAAAATTTCTGCAATTTTTCCCCAAATAAGGGGAATTTCTGACTTTTTGCACCCAAAAAAGGAGATTTTTTGTCTTTTGCCCCAAAATAAGGAGAATTTCAGCCTTTTTGCCCGAAAATTATGAGAATTTCTGCAATTTTTCTTCAAAATATGGAAAATTTCTGCCTTTTAGCCCCAAAATAAAGGGAATTTCTGCATTTTTTCCCAATATTAGGGGAATTTCTGCATTTTACCTCTAAATAAGGGAAATTTCTGCATTTTACCTCAAAATAAGAAGAATTTCTGCCTTTTAGCCCAAAATATGAAGAATTTCTGCCTTTTTGTTCCAAAATAATGAATATTTCTTCAATTTTGTACGATAATAAAAGAAATTTCTCCTTTTTGGCCCAAACTAAGGGGAATTTCTAACTTTTTACCCTGAAATAAATGAAATTTCTGCAATTTTGCCCGAAAATAAGGGAAATTTGTGCCTTTTTGCCCCAAAATAAGGGGAATGTCTGCCTTTTGTCCCAAAATATGGGGAATTTCAACATTTTACCTCAAAATAAGGGGAATTTCTGCTTTTTTGCTCTGACATATGTGAAATTTCTGCAATTTTACCCCAAAATAAGGTGAATTTCTGCTTTTTGCCGAAAAATAATGGGAATTTCTGCCTTTTTGCCCCAAAATAAGAAAAATTTTTGCTTTTTTTTTCTGAAATAAGTGAAATTTCTGCAATTTTGCCTTACAATAAAGGAAATTTCTGCAATTTTTCCCCATAATAAAGCAAATTTCTGCAATTTTGCACCAAAATAAGAGGAATTTCTGTTTTTTTCCCACAAAAAAGGGAAATTTCTGCAATTTTGCCCTAAAATAAGGGTAATTTCTGCCATTTGCCCCAAAATAAAAGAAATTTCTGCCTTTTTGCCACAAAATAAAGATAATTACTGCATGTTTTACCCCAAAATTAGGTGAATTTCTGCAATTTTGCTCCAAAATATGAGGATTTTCTGCCTTATTCGCCAAAAAAAAGGGGAATTTCTGGCATTTTGCCGAAAATAAGTGAAATTTCTGCAGTTTTACCCCAAAATAAGGGAAATTTCTGCCTTTTTGCCCAACAATTAGGGGAATTTCTGCAATATTGCTCCAAAATACGGGGAATTTCTGCCTTTTTGCCCGAAAATAAAGGGAATGTATACCTTTTGCTATAAAAAAGGGAAATTTCTATACTTTTGCCCCAAAATAAGAATATTTTCTGCCTTTTTGACTCAAAATAAGTGCAATTTCTGCCTTTTCCCCAAAAATAAACGGAATTTCTGTTTTTTTGCCCCAAAATAAAGGGAATTTCTGACTTTTTGCCCTTAAATAAGTGAAATTTTTAAAATTTTTCCCCAAAATAAGGGAAATGTCTGCTTTTTGCCCCAAAATAAGGGGAATGTCTGCCTTTTAGCCCCAAAATAAAGGGAATTTCTGCATTTTTGTACCGAAATGAAAGAAATATTTTCCTTTTTGCCCCAAAATAAGAGAAATTTTTGCCTTTTTTCCCTGAAATAAGTGAAATTTCTGCAATTTTGCCCCAAAAAAAGGTAATTTCTGCAATTTTTCCCCAAAGTAAAGGAAATTTCTGCAATTTTGCCCCAAATAATGGGAATTTCTGACTTTTTGCACCCGAAAAATGGAGATTTTCTGTCTTTTTGCCCCAAAATAAGGAGAATTTCAGCCTTTTTTCCCGAAAATTATGAGAATTTCTGCAATTTTTCTTCAAAATACGAAAATTTTTTGCGTTTTAGCCCCAAAATAAAGGGAATTTCTGCATTTTGCCACAATTTTAGGGGAATTTCTTCATTTTACCTCTAAATAAGGGGAATTTCTGCATTTTCCCTAAAAATAAGAACAATTTCTGCCTTTTACCCCAAAATATGGGGAATTTTGACTTTTTGTTCCAAAATAAAGAAAAGTTTTTCAATTTTGTACCATAAAAAAAGAAATTTCTCCTTTTTGCCCCAAAATAAGGGGAATTTCTGACTTTTTACCCAGAAATAAATGAAATTTCTGCAATTTTGCCCGAAAATAAGGGAAATTTGTGCCTTTTTGCCCCAAAATAAGGGGAATTTCTGCCTTTTTCCCCAAAATATTGGGAATTTCAGCATTTTACCTCAAAATATGGGGAATTTGTGCCTTTTTGCCCTGAAATATGTGAAATTTCTGCAAATTTACCCCAAAATAAGGTGAATTTCTGCTTTTTTGCCCCAAAATAATGGGAATTTTGGCCTTTTTGCCCCAAAATAAGAAAAATTTTTGCTTCTTTTTCTGAAATAAGTGAAATTTCTGCAATTTTGCCCTAAAATAAGAGAAATTTCTGCAAATTTTCCCCATAATAAAGCAAATTTCTGCAAATTTACCCCAAAATAAGGGGAAATTCTGTTTTTTGCCCCCAAATAAGGGAAATTTCTGCAATTTTGCCCTTAAATAAGGGAAATTTCTGCAATTTTGCCCCAAACTAGAGAAAATTTCTGCAATTTTTCCCCAAATAAGGGGAATTTCTGACTTTTTGCACCCAAAAAAGGAGATTTTTTGTCTTTTGCCCCAAAATAAGGAGAATTTCAGCCTTTTTGCCCGAAAATTATGAGAATTTCTGCAATTTTTCTTCAAAATATGGAAAATTTCTGCCTTTTAGCCCCAAAATAAAGGGAATTTCTGCATTTTTTCCCAATATTAGGGGAATTTCTGCATTTTACCTCTAAATAAGGGAAATTTCTGCATTTTACCTCAAAATAAGAAGAATTTCTGCCTTTTAGCCCAAAATATGAAGAATTTCTGCCTTTTTGTTCCAAAATAATGAATATTTCTTCAATTTTGTACGATAATAAAAGAAATTTCTCCTTTTTGGCCCAAACTAAGGGGAATTTCTAACTTTTTACCCTGAAATAAATGAAATTTCTGCAATTTTGCCCGAAAATAAGGGAAATTTGTGCCTTTTTGCCCCAAAATAAGGGGAATGTCTGCCTTTTGTCCCAAAATATGGGGAATTTCAACATTTTACCTCAAAATAAGGGGAATTTCTGCTTTTTTGCTCTGACATATGTGAAATTTCTGCAATTTTACCCCAAAATAAGGTGAATTTCTGCTTTTTGCCGAAAAATAATGGGAATTTCTGCCTTTTTGCCCCAAAATAAGAAAAATTTTTGCTTTTTTTTCTGAAATAAGTGAAATTTCTGCAATTTTGCCTTACAATAAAGGAAATTTCTGCAATTTTTCCCCATAATAAAGCAAATTTCTGCAATTTTGCACCAAAATAAGAGGAATTTCTGTTTTTTTCCCACAAAAAAGGGAAATTTCTGCAATTTTGCCCTAAAATAAGGGTAATTTCTGCCATTTGCCCCAAAATAAAAGAAATTTCTGCCTTTTTGCCACAAAATAAAGATAATTACTGCATGTTTTACCCCAAAATTAGGTGAATTTCTGCAATTTTGCTCCAAAATATGAGGATTTTCTGCCTTATTCGCCAAAAAAAAGGGGAATTTCTGGCATTTTGCCGAAAATAAGTGAAATTTCTGCAGTTTTACCCCAAAATAAGGGAAATTTCTGCCTTTTTGCCCAACAATTAGGGGAATTTCTGCAATATTGCTCCAAAATACGGGGAATTTCTGCCTTTTTGCCCGAAAATAAAGGGAATGTATACCTTTTGCTATAAAAAAGGGAAATTTCTATACTTTTGCCCCAAAATAAGAATATTTTCTGCCTTTTTGACTCAAAATAAGTGCAATTTCTGCCTTTTCCCCAAAAATAAACGGAATTTCTGTTTTTTTGCCCCAAAATAAAGGGAATTTCTGACTTTTTGCCCTTAAATAAGTGAAATTTTTAAAATTTTTCCCCAAAATAAGGGAAATGTCTGCTTTTTGCCCCAAAATAAGGGGAATGTCTGCCTTTTAGCCCCAAAATAAAGGGAATTTCTGCATTTTTGTACCGAAATGAAAGAAATATTTTCCTTTTTGCCCCAAAATAAGAGAAATTTTTGCCTTTTTTCCCTGAAATAAGTGAAATTTCTGCAATTTTGCCCCAAAATAAAGGTAATTTCTGCAATTTTTCCCCAAAGTAAAGGAAATTTCTGCAATTTTGCCCCAAATAATGGGAATTTCTGACTTTTTGCACCCGAAAAATGGAGATTTTCTGTCTTTTTGCCCCAAAATAAGGAGAATTTCAGCCTTTTTTCCCGAAAATTATGAGAATTTCTGCAATATTTTTTCAGAATACGGAAAATTTCTGCTTTTTAGACCCAAAATAAAGGGAATTTCTGAATTTTCCCCCAATATTAGAGGAATTTCTTCATTTTACCTCTAAATAAGGGGAATTTCTGCATTTTTCCTCAAAATAAGAAGAATTTCTGTCTTTTGCCCCAAAATATGGGGAATTTTGCCTTTTTGTTCCAAAATAAAGAAAATTTCTTCAATTTTGTACTATAATGAAAGAAATTTCTCCTTTTTGCCCCAAAAGAAGGGGAATTTTTGACTTTTTACCCTGTAATAAATGAAATTTCTGCAATTTTTCTCGAAAATAAAGGAAATTTGTGCTTTTGCCCCAAAAATAAGGGGAATTTCTGACTTTTGCCCCAAACTATGGGGAATTTCAGGATTTTACCTCAAAATAAGGGGAATTTCTGCCTTTTGGCCTTGAAATATGTGAAATTTCTGCAATTTTACCCCAAAATAAGAAAAATTTTTGCTTTTTTTTCTGAAATAAGTGAAATTTCTGCAATTTTGCCCTAAAATAAGGGAAATTTGTGCAATTTTTCTCTATAATAAAGCAAATTTTTGCAATTTTGCCCCAAAATAAGGCGAATTTCTGTTTTTTGCCCCCAAATGAGGGAAATTTCTGCAATTTTGCCCTAAAATAAGGGGAATTTCTGCCATTTGCCCCAAAATAAATGGAATTTCTGCCTTTTTGCCACAAAATAAAGAAAATTACTGCATGTTTTACCCCCAAATTAGGTGAATTTCTGCAATTTTGCTCCAAAATACGAGGATTTTCTGCCTTTTTCGCCGAAAATAAGGGGAATTTCTGCCATTTTGCCGCGAAATAAGTGAAATTTCTGCAGTTTTACCCCAAAATAAGGAGAATTTCTGCCTTTTTGCCCCCAAATTAGGAGAATTTCTGCAATTTTGCTCCAAAATACGGGGATTTTCTGACTTTTTGACCGAAAATAAAGGGAATGTATATATTTTTGCCATAAAAAAGGGAAATTTCTTCACCTTTGCCCCAAAATAAGGGGATTTTCCGCCTTTTAATACAAAATAAGTGCAATTTCTGCCTTTTCCCCAAAAATAAAAGGAATTTCTGTCTTTTTGCCCAAAAATAAGGGGTATTTCTGCCTTTTTATCCCAAAATAAGGAGAATTTCAGCCTTTTTTCTTAAAATAATAGGAATTTCTGCCTTTTGCCCCAAAATATGAAGAATTTCTGCCTTTTTGCCCCAAAATAAGAAAAATTTCTGCAATTTTGTACCAAAATAAAAGAAATTTCTGCCTTTTTGCCTCAAAATAAAGAAAATTTCTGCAATTTTGCCCCAATGTAAAGGAAATTTCTGCAATTTTGCCCCACAATAAGGGGGTTTTCTGACTTTTTGCTCCTGAAAAAAGGGGATATTCTGTCTTTTTGCCCCAAAATAAGGAAAATTTCTGCCTTTTTGCCCAAAAATTATGAGAATTTCTGCAATTTTGCTTCAAAATACGGGGAATTTCTGCCTTTTAGCCCCAAAATAAAGGGAATTTCTGCATTTTACCTCAAAATAAGAATAATTTCTGCATTTTGCTCCAAAATATGGGGAATTTCTGCCTTTTTGTTCCAAAATAAGGGAAATTTCTTCAATTTTGGACTATAATAAAAGAAATTTCAGCTTTTTCCCCAAAATAAGGGGAATATTTGACTTTTTGCCCTGAAATAAGTGAAATTTCTAAAATTTTTCCCCAAAATAAGAGAAATGTTTGCTTTTTGCCTCAAAATAAGGAGAATTTTTGCCTTTTTGCCCCCAAATAAGGGGAATTTCAGTCTTTTTACCTCAAAATAAGATGAATTTCTGCATTTTTGCCCCAAAATAGGAAAAATTTCTGCAATTTTGTACCAAAATAAAAGAAATTTCTGCCTTTTTGCCCCAAAATAAGAGAAATTTCTGCCTTTTTTTTCTGAAATAATTAAATTTCTGCAATTTTTCCCCAAAATAAGGGGAATTTCTGTTTTTTGGCCCCAAATGAGGGAAATTTCTGCAATTTTGCCCTAAAATAAGGGGAATTTCTGCCATTTGCCCCAAAATAAATGGAATTTCTGCCTTTTTGCTACAAAATAAAGAAAATTACTGCATGTTTTTCCCCAAAATTAGGTGAATTTCTGCAATTTTGCTCCAAAATACGAGGATTTTCTGCCTTTTTCGCCGAAAATAAGGGGTATTTCTGCCATTTTGCCGCGAAATAAGTGAAATTTCTGCAGTTTTACCCCAAAATAAGGAGAATTTCTGCCTTTTTGCCCCCAAATTATGGGAATTTTTGCAATTTTGCTCCAAAATACGGGGATTTTCTGACTTTTTGACCGAAAATAAAGGGAATGTATATCTTTTTGCCATAAAAAAGGGAAATTTCTTCACTTTTGCCCCAAAATAAGGGGATTTTCCGCCTTTTAATACAAAATAAGTGCAATTTCTGCCTTTTCCCCCAAAATAAAAGGAATTTCTGTCTTTTTGCCCAAAAATAAGGGGTATTTCTGCCTTTTTGCCCCAAAATAAGGAGAATTTCAGCCTTTTTTCTTAAAATAAGTGGAATTTCTGCTTTTTGCCCCAAAATATGGGGAATTTCTGCCTTTTTGCCATAAAATAAGAAAAATTTCTGTTATTTTGTACCAAAATAAAAGAAATTTCTGCTTTTTTGCCCCAAAATAAAGAAAATTTCTGCAATTTTGCCCCAATGTAAAGGTAATTGCTGCAATTTTGCCCCAAAATAAGAGGATTTTCTGACTTTTTGCTCCTGAAAAAAGGGGATATTCTGTCTTTTTGCCCCAAAATAAGAAGAATATCTGCCTTTTTGCCCGAAAATTATGAGAATTTCTGCAATTTTGCTTCAAAATACGGGGAATTTCTGCCTTTTAGCCCCAAAATAAAGGGAATTTCTGCATTTTACCTCAAAATAAGAATAATTTCTGCATTTTGCTCCAAAATATGGGGAATTTCTGCCTTTTTGTTCCAAAATAAGGGAAATTTCTTCAATTTTGTACTATAATAAAAGAAATTTCTGCTTTGTTCCCAAAATAAGGGGAATTTTTGACTTTTTGCCTTGAAATAAGTGAAATTTCTAAAATTTTTCCCCAAAATAAGGGAAATGTTTGCTTTTTGCCTCAAAATAAGGAGAATTTTTGCCTTTTTGCCCCCAAATAAGGGGAATTTCAGCCTTTTTACCTCAAAATAAGATGAATTTCTGCATTTTTGCCCCAAAATAGGAAAAATTTCTGCAATTTTGTACCAAAATAAAAGAAATTTCTGCTTTTTTGCCCCAAAATAAAGAAAATTTCTGCAATTTTGCCCCAATGTAAAGGTAATTGCTGCAATTTTGCCCCAAAATAAGGGGATTTTCTGACTTTTTGCTCCTGAAAAAAGGGGATATTCTGTCTTTTTGCCCCAAAATAAGAAGAATTTCTGCCTTTTTGCCCGAAAATTATGAGAATTTCTGCAATTTTGCTTCAAAATACGGGGAATTTCTGCCTTTTAGCCCCAAAATAAAGGAAATTTCTGCATTTTACCTCAAAATAAGAATAATTTCTGCATTTTGCTCCAAAATATGGGGAATTTCTGCCTTTTTGTTCCAAAATAAGGGAAATTTCTTCAATTTTGTACTATAATAAAAGAAATTTCTGCTTTGTTCCCAAAATAAGGGGAATTTTTGACTTTTTGCCTTGAAATAAGTGAAATTTCTAAAATTTTTCCCCAAAATAAGGGAAATGTTTGCTTTTTGCCTCAAAATAAGGAGAATTTTTGCCTTTTTGCCCCCAAATAAGGGGAATTTCAGCCTTTTTACCTCAAAATAAGATGAATTTCTGCATTTTTGCCCCAAAATAGGAAAAATTTCTGCAATTTTGTACCAAAATAAAAGAAATTTCTGCTTTTTTGCCCCAAAATAAAGAAAATTTCTGCAATTTTGCCCCAATGTAAAGGTAATTGCTGCAATTTTGCCCCAAAATAAGGGGATTTTCTGACTTTTTGCTCCTGAAAAAAGGGGATATTCTGTCTTTTTGCCCCAAAATAAGAAGAATTTCTGCCTTTTTGCCCGAAAATTATGAGAATTTCTGCAATTTTGCTTCAAAATACGGGGAATTTCTGCCTTTTAGCCCCAAAATAAAGGAAATTTCTGCATTTTACCTCAAAATAAGAATAATTTCTGCATTTTGCTCCAAAATATGGGGAATTTCTGCCTTTTTGTTCCAAAATAAGGGAAATTTCTTCAATTTTGTACTATAATAAAAGAAATTTCTGCTTTTTTCCCAAAATAAGGGGAATTTTTGACTTTTTGCCTTGAAATAAGTGAAATTTCTAAAATTTTTCCCCAAAATAAGGGAAATGTTTGCTTTTTGCCTCAAAATAAAGAGAATTTTTGCCTTTTTGCCCCCAAATAAGGGGAATTTCAGCCTTTTTACCTCAAAATAAGATGAATTTCTGCATTTTTGCCCCAAAATAGGAAAAATTTCTGCAATTTTGTACCAAAATAAAAGAAATTTCTGCCTTTTTGCCCCAAAATAAGAGAAATTTCTGCCTTTTTTCCCTGAAATAATTAAATTTTTGCAATTTTCCCCCAAAATAAGGGGAATTTCTGTTTTTTCCCCCAAATAAGGGAAATTTCTGCAATTTTGCCTTAAAATAAGGGGAATTTCT
This sequence comes from Micromys minutus, assembly GCF_963924665.1. Lineage (NCBI taxonomy): Eukaryota > Metazoa > Chordata > Mammalia > Rodentia > Muridae > Micromys > Micromys minutus. Next base: position 208,187 of record NW_027667925.1, on the reverse strand, counting down.
GCCATTTGCCCCAAAATAAGGCGAATTTCAGTTTTTTGCCCCCAAATAAAGCAAATTTCTGCAATTTTGCCCCAAAATAAGGGGAATTTCTGTTTTTTGCCCCCGAATAAGGGAAATTTTTGCAATTTTGCCCTAAAATAAGGGGAATTTCTGCCATTTGCCCCAAAATAAATGGAATTTCTGCCTTTTTGCCACAAAATAAAGAAAATTACTGCATGTTTTACCCCAAAATTAGGTGAATTTCTGCAATTTTGCTCCAAAATACGAGGATTTTCTGCCTTTTTCGCCGAAAATAAGGGGAATTTCTGCCATTTTGCCGCGAAATAAGTGAAATTTCTGCAGTTTTACCCCAAAATAAGGAGAATTTCTGCCTTTTTGCCCCCAAATTAGGAGAATTTCTGCAATTTTGCTCCAAAATACGGGGATTTTCTGACTTTTTGACCGAAAATAAAGGGAATGTATATATTTTTGCCATAAAAAAGGGAAATTTCTTCACCTTTGCCCCAAAATAAGGGGATTTTCCGCCTTTTAATACAAAATAAGTGCAATTTCTGCCTTTTCCCCAAAAATAAAAGGAATTTCTGTCTTTTTGCCCAAAAATAAGGGGTATTTCTGCCTTTTTATCCCAAAATAAGGAGAATTTCAGCCTTTTTTCTTAAAATAATAGGAATTTCTGCCTTTTGCCCCAAAATATGAAGAATTTCTGCCTTTTTGCCCCAAAATAAGAAAAATTTCTGCAATTTTGTACCAAAATAAAAGAAATTTCTGCCTTTTTGCCTCAAAATAAAGAAAATTTCTGCAATTTTGCCCCAATGTAAAGGAAATTTCTGCAATTTTGCCCCACAATAAGGGGGTTTTCTGACTTTTTGCTCCTGAAAAAAGGGGATATTCTGTCTTTTTGCCCCAAAATAAGGAAAATTTCTGCCTTTTTGCCCAAAAATTATGAGAATTTCTGCAATTTTGCTTCAAAATACGGGGAATTTCTGCCTTTTAGCCCCAAAATAAAGGGAATTTCTGCATTTTACCTCAAAATAAGAATAATTTCTGCATTTTGCTCCAAAATATGGGGAATTTCTGCCTTTTTGTTCCAAAATAAGGGAAATTTCTTCAATTTTGGACTATAATAAAAGAAATTTCAGCTTTTTCCCCAAAATAAGGGGAATTTTTGACTTTTTGCCCTGAAATAAGTGAAATTTCTAAAATTTTTCCCCAAAATAAGAGAAATGTTTGCTTTTTGCCTCAAAATAAGGAGAATTTTTGCCTTTTTGCCCCCAAATAAGGGGAATTTCAGTCTTTTTACCTCAAAATAAGATGAATTTCTGCATTTTTGCCCCAAAATAGGAAAAATTTCTGCAATTTTGTACCAAAATAAAAGAAATTTCTGCCTTTTTGCCCCAAAATAAGAGAAATTTCTGCCTTTTTTTTCTGAAATAATTAAATTTCTGCAATTTTTCCCCAAAATAAGGGGAATTTCTGTTTTTTGGCCCCAAATGAGGGAAATTTCTGCAATTTTGCCCTAAAATAAGGGGAATTTCTGCCATTTGCCCCAAAATAAATGGAATTTCTGCCTTTTTGCTACAAAATAAAGAAAATTACTGCATGTTTTTCCCCAAAATTAGGTGAATTTCTGCAATTTTGCTCCAAAATACGAGGATTTTCTGCCTTTTTCGCCGAAAATAAGGGGTATTTCTGCCATTTTGCCGCGAAATAAGTGAAATTTCTGCAGTTTTACCCCAAAATAAGGAGAATTTCTGCCTTTTTGCCCCCAAATTATGGGAATTTTTGCAATTTTGCTCCAAAATACGGGGATTTTCTGACTTTTTGACCGAAAATAAAGGGAATGTATATCTTTTTGCCATAAAAAAGGGAAATTTCTTCACTTTTGCCCCAAAATAAGGGGATTTTCCGCCTTTTAATACAAAATAAGTGCAATTTCTGCCTTTTCCCCCAAAATAAAAGGAATTTCTGTCTTTTTGCCCAAAAATAAGGGGTATTTCTGCCTTTTTGCCCCAAAATAAGGAGAATTTCAGCCTTTTTTCTTAAAATAAGTGGAATTTCTGCTTTTTGCCCCAAAATATGGGGAATTTCTGCCTTTTTGCCATAAAATAAGAAAAATTTCTGTTATTTTGTACCAAAATAAAAGAAATTTCTGCTTTTTTGCCCCAAAATAAAGAAAATTTCTGCAATTTTGCCCCAATGTAAAGGTAATTGCTGCAATTTTGCCCCAAAATAAGAGGATTTTCTGACTTTTTGCTCCTGAAAAAAGGGGATATTCTGTCTTTTTGCCCCAAAATAAGAAGAATATCTGCCTTTTTGCCCGAAAATTATGAGAATTTCTGCAATTTTGCTTCAAAATACGGGGAATTTCTGCCTTTTAGCCCCAAAATAAAGGGAATTTCTGCATTTTACCTCAAAATAAGAATAATTTCTGCATTTTGCTCCAAAATATGGGGAATTTCTGCCTTTTTGTTCCAAAATAAGGGAAATTTCTTCAATTTTGTACTATAATAAAAGAAATTTCTGCTTTGTTCCCAAAATAAGGGGAATTTTTGACTTTTTGCCTTGAAATAAGTGAAATTTCTAAAATTTTTCCCCAAAATAAGGGAAATGTTTGCTTTTTGCCTCAAAATAAGGAGAATTTTTGCCTTTTTGCCCCCAAATAAGGGGAATTTCAGCCTTTTTACCTCAAAATAAGATGAATTTCTGCATTTTTGCCCCAAAATAGGAAAAATTTCTGCAATTTTGTACCAAAATAAAAGAAATTTCTGCTTTTTTGCCCCAAAATAAAGAAAATTTCTGCAATTTTGCCCCAATGTAAAGGTAATTGCTGCAATTTTGCCCCAAAATAAGAGGATTTTCTGACTTTTTGCTCCTGAAAAAAGGGGATATTCTGTCTTTTTGCCCCAAAATAAGGAAAATTTCTGCCTTTTTGCCCAAAAATTATGAGAATTTCTGCAATTTTGCTTCAAAATACGGGGAATTTCTGCCTTTTAGCCCCAAAATAAAGGAAATTTCTGCATTTTACCTCAAAATAAGAATAATTTCTGCATTTTGCTCCAAAATATGGGGAATTTCTGCCTTTTTGTTCCAAAATAAGGGAAATTTCTTCAATTTTGTACTATAATAAAAGAAATTTCTGCTTTTTTCCCAAAATAAGGGGGATTTTTGACTTTTTGCCTTGAAATAAGTGAAATATCTAAAATTTTTCCCCAAAATAAGGGAAATGTTTGCTTTTTGCCTCAAAATAAAGAGAATTTTTGCCTTTTTGCCCCCAAATAAGGGGAATTTCAGCCTTTTTACCTCAAAATAAGATGAATTTCTGCATTTTTGCCCCAAAATAGGAAAAATTTCTGCAATTTTGTACCAAAATAAAAGAAATTTCTGCCTTTTTGCCCCAAAATAAGAGAAATTTCTGCCTTTTTTCCCTGAAATAATTAAATTTTTGCAATTTTCCCCCAAAATAAGGGGAATTTCTGTTTTTTCCCCCAAATAAGGGAAATTTCTGCAATTTTGCCTTAAAATAAGGGGAATTTCTGCCATTTGCCCCAAAATAAGGCGAATTTCAGTTTTTTGCCCCCAAATAAAGCAAATTTCTGCAATTTTGCCCCAAAATAAGGGGAATTTCTGTTTTTTGCCCCCGAATAAGGGAAATTTTTGCAATTTTGCCCTAAAATAAGGGGAATTTCTGCCATTTGCCCCAAAATAAATGGAATTTCTGCCTTTTTGCCACAAAATAAAGAAAATTACTGCATGTTTTACCCCAAAATTAGGTGAATTTCTGCAATTTTGCTCCAAAATACGAGGATTTTCTGCCTTTTTCGCCGAAAATAAGGGGAATTTCTGCCATTTTGCCGCGAAATAAGTGAAATTTCTGCAGTTTTACCCCAAAATAAGGAGAATTTCTGCCTTTTTGCCCCCAAATTAGGAGAATTTCTGCAATTTTGCTCCAAAATACGGGGATTTTCTGACTTTTTGACCGAAAATAAAGGGAATGTATATATTTTTGCCATAAAAAAGGGAAATTTCTTCACCTTTGCCCCAAAATAAGGGGATTTTCCGCCTTTTAATACAAAATAAGTGCAATTTCTGCCTTTTCCCCAAAAATAAAAGGAATTTCTGTCTTTTTGCCCAAAAATAAGGGGTATTTCTGCCTTTTTATCCCAAAATAAGGAGAATTTCAGCCTTTTTTCTTAAAATAATAGGAATTTCTGCCTTTTGCCCCAAAATATGAAGAATTTCTGCCTTTTTGCCCCAAAATAAGAAAAATTTCTGCAATTTTGTACCAAAATAAAAGAAATTTCTGCCTTTTTGCCTCAAAATAAAGAAAATTTCTGCAATTTTGCCCCAATGTAAAGGAAATTTCTGCAATTTTGCCCCACAATAAGGGGGTTTTCTGACTTTTTGCTCCTGAAAAAAGGGGATATTCTGTCTTTTTGCCCCAAAATAAGGAAAATTTCTGCCTTTTTGCCCAAAAATTATGAGAATTTCTGCAATTTTGCTTCAAAATACGGGGAATTTCTGCCTTTTAGCCCCAAAATAAAGGGAATTTCTGCATTTTACCTCAAAATAAGAATAATTTCTGCATTTTGCTCCAAAATATGGGGAATTTCTGCCTTTTTGTTCCAAAATAAGGGAAATTTCTTCAATTTTGGACTATAATAAAAGAAATTTCAGCTTTTTCCCCAAAATAAGGGGAATTTTTGACTTTTTGCCCTGAAATAAGTGAAATTTCTAAAATTTTTCCCCAAAATAAGAGAAATGTTTGCTTTTTGCCTCAAAATAAGGAGAATTTTTGCCTTTTTGCCCCCAAATAAGGGGAATTTCAGTCTTTTTACCTCAAAATAAGATGAATTTCTGCATTTTTGCCCCAAAATAGGAAAAATTTCTGCAATTTTGTACCAAAATAAAAGAAATTTCTGCCTTTTTGCCCCAAAATAAGAGAAATTTCTGCCTTTTTTTTCTGAAATAATTAAATTTCTGCAATTTTTCCCCAAAATAAGGGGAATTTCTGTTTTTTGGCCCCAAATGAGGGAAATTTCTGCAATTTTGCCCTAAAATAAGGGGAATTTCTGCCATTTGCCCCAAAATAAATGGAATTTCTGCCTTTTTGCTACAAAATAAAGAAAATTACTGCATGTTTTTCCCCAAAATTAGGTGAATTTCTGCAATTTTGCTCCAAAATACGAGGATTTTCTGCCTTTTTCGCCGAAAATAAGGGGTATTTCTGCCATTTTGCCGCGAAATAAGTGAAATTTCTGCAGTTTTACCCCAAAATAAGGAGAATTTCTGCCTTTTTGCCCCCAAATTATGGGAATTTTTGCAATTTTGCTCCAAAATACGGGGATTTTCTGACTTTTTGACCGAAAATAAAGGGAATGTATATCTTTTTGCCATAAAAAAGGGAAATTTCTTCACTTTTGCCCCAAAATAAGGGGATTTTCCGCCTTTTAATACAAAATAAGTGCAATTTCTGCCTTTTCCCCCAAAATAAAAGGAATTTCTGTCTTTTTGCCCAAAAATAAGGGGTATTTCTGCCTTTTTGCCCCAAAATAAGGAGAATTTCAGCCTTTTTTCTTAAAATAAGTGGAATTTCTGCTTTTTGCCCCAAAATATGGGGAATTTCTGCCTTTTTGCCATAAAATAAGAAAAATTTCTGTTATTTTGTACCAAAATAAAAGAAATTTCTGCTTTTTTGCCCCAAAATAAAGAAAATTTCTGCAATTTTGCCCCAATGTAAAGGTAATTGCTGCAATTTTGCCCCAAAATAAGAGGATTTTCTGACTTTTTGCTCCTGAAAAAAGGGGATATTCTGTCTTTTTGCCCCAAAATAAGAAGAATATCTGCCTTTTTGCCCGAAAATTATGAGAATTTCTGCAATTTTGCTTCAAAATACGGGGAATTTCTGCCTTTTAGCCCCAAAATAAAGGGAATTTCTGCATTTTACCTCAAAATAAGAATAATTTCTGCATTTTGCTCCAAAATATGGGGAATTTCTGCCTTTTTGTTCCAAAATAAGGGAAATTTCTTCAATTTTGTACTATAATAAAAGAAATTTCTGCTTTGTTCCCAAAATAAGGGGAATTTTTGACTTTTTGCCTTGAAATAAGTGAAATTTCTAAAATTTTTCCCCAAAATAAGGGAAATGTTTGCTTTTTGCCTCAAAATAAGGAGAATTTTTGCCTTTTTGCCCCCAAATAAGGGGAATTTCAGCCTTTTTACCTCAAAATAAGATGAATTTCTGCATTTTTGCCCCAAAATAGGAAAAATTTCTGCAATTTTGTACCAAAATAAAAGAAATTTCTGCTTTTTTGCCCCAAAATAAAGAAAATTTCTGCAATTTTGCCCCAATGTAAAGGTAATTGCTGCAATTTTGCCCCAAAATAAGAGGATTTTCTGACTTTTTGCTCCTGAAAAAAGGGGATATTCTGTCTTTTTGCCCCAAAATAAGGAAAATTTCTGCCTTTTTGCCCAAAAATTATGAGAATTTCTGCAATTTTGCTTCAAAATACGGGGAATTTCTGCCTTTTAGCCCCAAAATAAAGGAAATTTCTGCATTTTACCTCAAAATAAGAATAATTTCTGCATTTTGCTCCAAAATATGGGGAATTTCTGCCTTTTTGTTCCAAAATAAGGGAAATTTCTTCAATTTTGTACTATAATAAAAGAAATTTCTGCTTTTTTCCCAAAATAAGGGGGATTTTTGACTTTTTGCCTTGAAATAAGTGAAATATCTAAAATTTTTCTCCAAAATAAGGGAAATGTTTGCTTTTTGCCTCAAAATAAAGAGAATTTTTGCCTTTTTGCCCCCAAATAAGGGGAATTTCAGCCTTTTTACCTCAAAATAAGATGAATTTCTGCATTTTTGCCCCAAAATAGGAAAAATTTCTGCAATTTTGTACCAAAATAAAAGAAATTTCTGCCTTTTTGCCCCAAAATAAGAGAAATTTCTGCCTTTTTTCCCTGAAATAATTAAATTTTTGCAATTTTCCCCCAAAATAAGGGGAATTTCTGTTTTTTCCCCCAAATAAGGGAAATTTCTGCAATTTTGCCTTAAAATAAGGGAAATTTCTGCCATTTGCCCCAAAATAAGGCGAATTTCAGTTTTTTGCCCCCAAATAAAGCAAATTTCTGCAATTTTGCCCCAAAATAAGGGGAATTTCTGTTTTTTGCCCCCGAATAAGGGAAATTTTTGCAATTTTGCCCTAAAATAAGGGGAATTTCTGCCATTTGCCCCAAAATAAATGGAATTTCTGCCTTTTTGCCACAAAATAAAGAAAATTACTGCATGTTTTACCCCAAAATTAGGTGAATTTCTGCAATTTTGCTCCAAAATACGAGGATTTTCTGCCTTTTTCGCCGAAAATAAGGGGAATTTCTGCCATTTTGCCGCGAAATAAGTGAAATTTCTGCAGTTTTACCCCAAAATAAGGAGAATTTCTGCCTTTTTGCCCCCAAATTAGGAGAATTTCTGCAATTTTGCTCCAAAATACGGGGATTTTCTGACTTTTTGACCGAAAATAAAGGGAATGTATATATTTTTGCCATAAAAAAGGGAAATTTCTTCACCTTTGCCCCAAAATAAGGGGATTTTCCGCCTTTTAATACAAAATAAGTGCAATTTCTGCCTTTTCCCCAAAAATAAAAGGAATTTCTGTCTTTTTGCCCAAAAATAAGGGGTATTTCTGCCTTTTTATCCCAAAATAAGGAGAATTTCAGCCTTTTTTCTTAAAATAATAGGAATTTCTGCCTTTTGCCCCAAAATATGAAGAATTTCTGCCTTTTTGCCCCAAAATAAGAAAAATTTCTGCAATTTTGTACCAAAATAAAAGAAATTTCTGCCTTTTTGCCTCAAAATAAAGAAAATTTCTGCAATTTTGCCCCAATGTAAAGGAAATTTCTGCAATTTTGCCCCACAATAAGGGGGTTTTCTGACTTTTTGCTCCTGAAAAAAGGGGATATTCTGTCTTTTTGCCCCAAAATAAGGAAAATTTCTGCCTTTTTGCCCAAAAATTATGAGAATTTCTGCAATTTTGCTTCAAAATACGGGGAATTTCTGCCTTTTAGCCCCAAAATAAAGGGAATTTCTGCATTTTACCTCAAAATAAGAATAATTTCTGCATTTTGCTCCAAAATATGGGGAATTTCTGCCTTTTTGTTCCAAAATAAGGGAAATTTCTTCAATTTTGGACTATAATAAAAGAAATTTCAGCTTTTTCCCCAAAATAAGGGGAATTTTTGACTTTTTGCCCTGAAATAAGTGAAATTTCTAAAATTTTTCCCCAAAATAAGAGAAATGTTTGCTTTTTGCCTCAAAATAAGGAGAATTTTTGCCTTTTTGCCCCCAAATAAGGGGAATTTCAGTCTTTTTACCTCAAAATAAGATGAATTTCTGCATTTTTGCCCCAAAATAGGAAAAATTTCTGCAATTTTGTACCAAAATAAAAGAAATTTCTGCCTTTTTGCCCCAAAATAAGAGAAATTTCTGCCTTTTTTTTCTGAAATAATTAAATTTCTGCAATTTTTCCCCAAAATAAGGGGAATTTCTGTTTTTTGGCCCCAAATGAGGGAAATTTCTGCAATTTTGCCCTAAAATAAGGGGAATTTCTGCCATTTGCCCCAAAATAAATGGAATTTCTGCCTTTTTGCTACAAAATAAAGAAAATTACTGCATGTTTTTCCCCAAAATTAGGTGAATTTCTGCAATTTTGCTCCAAAATACGAGGATTTTCTGCCTTTTTCGCCGAAAATAAGGGGTATTTCTGCCATTTTGCCGCGAAATAAGTGAAATTTCTGCAGTTTTACCCCAAAATAAGGAGAATTTCTGCCTTTTTGCCCCCAAATTATGGGAATTTTTGCAATTTTGCTCCAAAATACGGGGATTTTCTGACTTTTTGACCGAAAATAAAGGGAATGTATATCTTTTTGCCATAAAAAAGGGAAATTTCTTCACTTTTGCCCCAAAATAAGGGGATTTTCCGCCTTTTAATACAAAATAAGTGCAATTTCTGCCTTTTCCCCCAAAATAAAAGGAATTTCTGTCTTTTTGCCCAAAAATAAGGGGTATTTCTGCCTTTTTGCCCCAAAATAAGGAGAATTTCAGCCTTTTTTCTTAAAATAAGTGGAATTTCTGCTTTTTGCCCCAAAATATGGGGAATTTCTGCCTTTTTGCCATAAAATAAGAAAAATTTCTGTTATTTTGTACCAAAATAAAAGAAATTTCTGCTTTTTTGCCCCAAAATAAAGAAAATTTCTGCAATTTTGCCCCAATGTAAAGGTAATTGCTGCAATTTTGCCCCAAAATAAGAGGATTTTCTGACTTTTTGCTCCTGAAAAAAGGGGATATTCTGTCTTTTTGCCCCAAAATAAGAAGAATATCTGCCTTTTTGCCCGAAAATTATGAGAATTTCTGCAATTTTGCTTCAAAATACGGGGAATTTCTGCCTTTTAGCCCCAAAATAAAGGGAATTTCTGCATTTTACCTCAAAATAAGAATAATTTCTGCATTTTGCTCCAAAATATGGGGAATTTCTGCCTTTTTGTTCCAAAATAAGGGAAATTTCTTCAATTTTGTACTATAATAAAAGAAATTTCTGCTTTGTTCCCAAAATAAGGGGAATTTTTGACTTTTTGCCTTGAAATAAGTGAAATTTCTAAAATTTTTCCCCAAAATAAGGGAAATGTTTGCTTTTTGCCTCAAAATAAGGAGAATTTTTGCCTTTTTGCCCCCAAATAAGGGGAATTTCAGCCTTTTTACCTCAAAATAAGATGAATTTCTGCATTTTTGCCCCAAAATAGGAAAAATTTCTGCAATTTTGTACCAAAATAAAAGAAATTTCTGCTTTTTTGCCCCAAAATAAAGAAAATTTCTGCAATTTTGCCCCAATGTAAAGGTAATTGCTGCAATTTTGCCCCAAAATAAGGGGATTTTCTGACTTTTTGCTCCTGAAAAAAGGGGATATTCTGTCTTTTTGCCCCAAAATAAGAAGAATTTCTGCCTTTTTGCCCGAAAATTATGAGAATTTCTGCAATTTTGCTTCAAAATACGGGGAATTTCTGCCTTTTAGCCCCAAAATAAAGGAAATTTCTGCATTTTACCTCAAAATAAGAATAATTTCTGCATTTTGCTCCAAAATATGGGGAATTTCTGCCTTTTTGTTCCAAAATAAGGGAAATTTCTTCAATTTTGTACTATAATAAAAGAAATTTCTGCTTTGTTCCCAAAATAAGGGGAATTTTTGACTTTTTGCCTTGAAATAAGTGAAATTTCTAAAATTTTTCCCCAAAATAAGGGAAATGTTTGCTTTTTGCCTCAAAATAAGGAGAATTTTTGCCTTTTTGCCCCCAAATAAGGGGAATTTCAGCCTTTTTACCTCAAAATAAGATGAATTTCTGCATTTTTGCCCCAAAATAGGAAAAATTTCTGCAATTTTGTACCAAAATAAAAGAAATTTCTGCTTTTTTGCCCCAAAATAAAGAAAATTTCTGCAATTTTGCCCCAATGTAAAGGTAATTGCTGCAATTTTGCCCCAAAATAAGAGGATTTTCTGACTTTTTGCTCCTGAAAAAAGGGGATATTCTGTCTTTTTGCCCCAAAATAAGAAGAATTTCTGCCTTTTTGCCCGAAAATTATGAGAATTTCTGCAATTTTGCTTCAAAATACGGGGAATTTCTGCCTTTTAGCCCCAAAATAAAGGAAATTTCTGCATTTTACCTCAAAATAAGAATAATTTCTGCATTTTGCTCCAAAATATGGGGAATTTCTGCCTTTTTGTTCCAAAATAAGGGAAATTTCTTCAATTTTGTACTATAATAAAAGAAATTTCTGCTTTTTTCCCAAAATAAGGGGAATTTTTGACTTTTTGCCTTGAAATAAGTGAAATTTCTAAAATTTTTCCCCAAAATAAGGGAAATGTTTGCTTTTTGCCTCAAAATAAAGAGAATTTTTGCCTTTTTGCCCCCAAATAAGGGGAATTTCAGCCTTTTTACCTCAAAATAAGATGAATTTCTGCATTTTTGCCCCAAAATAGGAAAAATTTCTGCAATTTTGTACCAAAATAAAAGAAATTTCTGCCTTTTTGCCCCAAAATAAGAGAAATTTCTGCCTTTTTTCCCTGAAATAATTAAATTTTTGCAATTTTCCCCCAAAATAAGGGGAATTTCTGTTTTTTCCCCCAAATAAGGGAAATTTCTGCAATTTTGCCTTAAAATAAGGGGAATTTCTGCCATTTGCCCCAAAATAAGGCGAATTTCAGTTTTTTGCCCCCAAATAAAGCAAATTTCTGCAATTTTGCCCCAAAATAAGGGGAATTTCTGTTTTTTGCCCCCGAATAAGGGAAATTTTTGCAATTTTGCCCTAAAATAAGGGGAATTTCTGCCATTTGCCCCAAAATAAATGGAATTTCTGCCTTTTTGCCACAAAATAAAGAAAATTACTGCATGTTTTACCCCAAAATTAGGTGAATTTCTGCAATTTTGCTCCAAAATACGAGGATTTTCTGCCTTTTTCGCCGAAAATAAGGGGAATTTCTGCCATTTTGCCGCGAAATAAGTGAAATTTCTGCAGTTTTACCCCAAAATAAGGAGAATTTCTGCCTTTTTGCCCCCAAATTAGGAGAATTTCTGCAATTTTGCTCCAAAATACGGGGATTTTCTGACTTTTTGACCGAAAATAAAGGGAATGTATATATTTTTGCCATAAAAAAGGGAAATTTCTTCACCTTTGCCCCAAAATAAGGGGATTTTCCGCCTTTTAATACAAAATAAGTGCAATTTCTGCCTTTTCCCCAAAAATAAAAGGAATTTCTGTCTTTTTGCCCAAAAATAAGGGGTATTTCTGCCTTTTTATCCCAAAATAAGGAGAATTTCAGCCTTTTTTCTTAAAATAATAGGAATTTCTGCCTTTTGCCCCAAAATAAGAAGAATTTCTGCCTTTTTGCCCCAAAATAAGAAAAATTTCTGCAATTTTGTACCAAAATAAAAGAAATTTCTGCCTTTTTGCCTCAAAATAAAGAAAATTTCTGCAATTTTGCCCCAATGTAAAGGAAATTTCTGCAATTTTGCCCCACAATAAGGGGGTTTTCTGACTTTTTGCTCCTGAAAAAAGGGGATATTCTGTCTTTTTGCCCCAAAATAAGGAAAATTTCTGCCTTTTTGCCCAAAAATTATGAGAATTTCTGCAATTTTGCTTCAAAATACGGGGAATTTCTGCCTTTTAGCCCCAAAATAAAGGGAATTTCTGCATTTTACCTCAAAATAAGAATAATTTCTGCATTTTGCTCCAAAATATGGGGAATTTCTGCCTTTTTGTTCCAAAATAAGGGAAATTTCTTCAATTTTGGACTATAATAAAAGAAATTTCAGCTTTTTCCCCAAAATAAGGGGAATTTTTGACTTTTTGCCCTGAAATAAGTGAAATTTCTAAACTTTTTCCCCAAAATAAGAGAAATGTTTGCTTTTTGCCTCAAAATAAGGAGAATTTTTGCCTTTTTGCCCCCAAATAAGGGGAATTTCAGTCTTTTTACCTCAAAATAAGATGAATTTCTGCATTTTTGCCCCAAAATAGGAAAAATTTCTGCAATTTTGTACCAAAATAAAAGAAATTTCTGCCTTTTTGCCCCAAAATAAGAGAAATTTCTGCCTTTTTTTTCTGAAATAATTAAATTTCTGCAATTTTTCCCCAAAATAAGGGGAATTTCTGTTTTTTGGCCCCAAATGAGGGAAATTTCTGCAATTTTGCCCTAAAATAAGGGGAATTTCTGCCATTTGCCCCAAAATAAATGGAATTTCTGCCTTTTTGCTACAAAATAAAGAAAATTACTGCATGTTTTTCCCCAAAATTAGGTGAATTTCTGCAATTTTGCTCCAAAATACGAGGATTTTCTGCCTTTTTCGCCGAAAATAAGGGGAATTTCTGCCATTTTGCCGCGAAATAAGTGAAATTTCTGCAGTTTTACCCTAAATTAAGGGGAATTTCTGCCTTTTTGCCCCAAAATAAGGGGAATTTCTGCAATTTTGCTTCAAAATACGGGGAATTTCTGCCTTTATGCCCGAAAATATAGGGAATGTACACCTTTTTGCCATAAAAAAGGGAAATTTCTTCACTTTTGGCCCAAAATAAGGGGATTTTCTGCCTTTTTGATTCAAAATAAGTGCAATTTCTGACTTTTCCCCAAAAATAAACGGAATTTCTGTCTTTTTGCCCCAAAATAAGGGGAATTTCTGACTTTTTGCCCTGAAATAATTGAAATTTCTAAAATTTTTTTCCAAAATAAGGGAAATGTCTTTTTTTTGCCCCAAAATAAGGGGAATGTCTGCCTTTTAGCCCCAAAATAAAGGGAATTTCTGCATTTTACCTCAAAATAAGAATAATTTCTGCATTTTGCTCCAAAATATGGGGAATTTCTGCGTTTTTGTTTCAAAATAAAAAAAATTTCTTCAATTTTGTACCATAATAAAAGAAATTTCTGCTTTTTGCCCCAAAATAATGGGAATTTCTGACTTTTTGCCCTGAAATAATTGAAATTTCTAAATTTTTTTTCCAAAATAAGGGAAATGTCTGCTTTTTGCCCCAAAATAAGGGGAATATCTGCTTTTTAGCCCCAAAATAAAGGGAATTTCTGCATTTTACCTCAAAATAAGAATAATTTCTGCATTTTGCTCCAAAATATGGGGAATTTCTGCGTTTTTGTTTCAAAATAAAGAAAATTTCTTCAATTTTGTACCATAATAAAAGAAATTTCTGCTTTTTGCCCCAAAATAAGGGGAATTTCTGACTTTTTGCCCTGAAATAAGTAAAATTTCTAAAAATTTTCCCCAAAATAAGGGAAATGTCTGCTTTTTGCCCCAAAATAAGAGGAATTTCTGCATTTTTGCCCCCAAATAAAAGGAATTTCAGCATTTTTACCTCAAAATAAGGGGAATTTCTTCCTTTTTGCCCCAAAATAGGAAAAATTTCTGCAAATTTATACCAAAATAGAAGAAATTTCTGCCTTTTTGCCCCAAAATAAGGGAAATTTCTGCAATTTTGAACCAAAGTAAAAGAAATTTCTGCAATTTTGACCCAAAGTTAAAAAAATTTCTTCAATTTTGCCCCAAATAAGGGGAATTTCTGACTTTTTGCACCCGAAAAAAAAGGATTTCTTTCTTTTTGCCCCAAAATAAGGAAAATCAGCCTATTTGCCCGAAAATCATGAGAATTTCTGCAATTTTTTTTCAAAATACGGAAAATTTCTGCCTTTTAGCCCTAAAATAAAGGTAATTTCTGCATTTTTCCCTAATATTAAGGGATTTTCTACATTTTACCTCTAAATAAGAGGAATTTCTGCATTTTACCTCAAAATAAGAACCATTTCTGCATTTTACCTCAAAATATGTGGAATTTCTTCCTTTTTCTTCCAAAATAAAAAAAAAATTTCTTCAATTTTGTACCATAATAAAAGAAATTTCTCCTTTTTGCCCCAAAATAAGGGGAATTTCTGACTTTTTACCCTGAAATAAATGAAATTTCTGAAATTTTGTTCGAAAATAAGGGAAATTTGTGGTTTTTTGTTCCAAAATAAGGGGAATTTCTGCCTTTTGCCCCAAAATATGGGGAATTTCAGCATTTTACCTCAAAATAAGGGGAATTTCTGCCTTTTTGCCCTGAAATATGTGAAATTTCTGCAATTTTGGCCTAAAATAAGAGAAATTTCTGCAATTTTTTCCCATAATAAAGCAAATTTCTGCAATTTTGCCCCAAAATAAGGGGAATTTCTGGTTTTTGCCCACTAATAAGGGAAATTTCTGCAATTTTGCCCTAAAATAAAAGGAATTTCTGCCATTTGACCCAAAATAAGGGGAATTTCTGCCTTTTTGCCACAAAATAAAGAAAATTACTGCATGTTTTACCCCAAAATTAGGTGAATTTCTGCAATTTTGCTCCAAAATACGAGGATTTTCTGCTTTTTTCGCCGAAAATAAGGGGAATTTCTGCCATCTTGCCGCGAAATAAGTAAAATTTCTGCAGTTTTACCCCAAAATAAGGGTTATTTCTGCCTTTTTGCCCCCAAATTAGGGGAATTTCTGCAATTTTGCTCCAAAATACGGGGAATTTCTGCCTTTTTGCCCGAAAATAAAGGGAATGTATACCTTTTTGCCATAAAAAAAGGAAATTTCTTCACTTTTGCCCCAAAATAAGGGGATTTTCTGCCTTTTATCTCAAAATAAGTGCAATTTCCGCCTTTTCCCCAAAAATAAAAGGAATTTCTGTTTTTTTGCCCAAAAATAAGGGGAATTTCTTCCTTTTTGCCCCAAAATAAGGGGAATTTCAGCCTTTTTTCTCAAAATAAGGGGAATTTCTGCTTTTTGACCCAAAATATGGTGAATTTCTGCCTTTTTGCCCCAAAATAAGAAAAATTTCGGCAATTTTGTACCAAAATAAAAGAAATTTCTATTTTTTTGCCCCAAAATAAGAGAAATTTCTGCCTTTTTTTCCTGAAATAAGTGAAATTTCTGCAATTTTACCCCAAAATAAGGGGAATTTCTGTTTTTTGCCCGCGAATAATGGAAATTTTTGCAATTTTGCCCCAAAATAGGGGGAATTTCTGCCATTTGCCCTAAAATAAGGGGAATTTCTGCCTTTTTGCCACAAAATAAAGAAAATTACTGCATGTTTTACCCTAAAATTAGGTGAATATCTGCAATTTTGCTCCAAAATATGAGGATTTTCTGCCTTTTTCGCTGAAAATAAGGGGAATTTCTGCCATTTTGCCACAAAATAAGTGAAATTTCTGCAGTTTTACCCTAAATTAAGGGGAATTTCTGCCTTTTTGCCCCAAAATAAGGGGAATTTCTGCAATTTTGCTTCAAAATACAGGGAATTTCTGCCTTTTTTCCCGAAAATAAAGGGAATGTACACCTTTTTGCCATAAAAAAGGGAAATTTTTTTAGTTTTGCCCCAAAATAAGGGGATTTTCCGCCTTTTTCACTCAAAATAAGTGCAATTTCTGCCTTTTCCCCAAAAATAAACGGAATTTCTGTCTTTTTGCCCCAAAATAAGGGAAATTTCTGACTTTTTGCCCTGAAATAAGTGAAATTTCTAAAATTTTTCCCCAAAATAAGGGAAATGTCTGCTTTTTGCCCCAAAATAAGGGGAATGTCTGCCTTTTAGCTCCAAAATAAAGGGAATTTCTGCATTTTACCTCAAAATAAGAATAATTTCTGCATTTTGCTCCAAAATATGGGGAATTTCTGCCTTTTTGTTCCAAAATAAAGAAAATTTCTTCAATTTTGTACCATAATAAAAGAAATTTCTGCTTTTTGCCTCAAAATAAGGGGAATTTCTGACTTTTTGCCCTGAAATAAGTGAAATTTCTGAAATTTTCCCCAAAATAAGGGAAATGTCTGCTTTTTGACCCAAAATAATAGGAATTTCCGCATTTTGCTTCCAAATAATGGGAATTTCAGCCTTTTTACCTCAAAATAAGGGGAATTTCTGCCTTTTTGCCCCAAAATAGGAAAAATTTCTGCAAATTTATACCAAAATAAAAGAAATTTCTGCCTTTTTGCCCCAAAATAAGGGAAATTTCTGCAATTTTGACCCAAAGTAAAAGAAATTTCTGCAATTTTGCCCCAAATAAGGGTAATTTCTGCCATTTTGCCGCGAAATAAGTGAAATTTCTGCAGTTTTACCCTAAATTAAGGGGAATTTCTGCCTTTTTGCCCCAAAATTAGGGGAATTTCTGCAATTTTGCTTCAAAATACGGGGAATTTCTGCCTTTTTACCCGAAAATAAAGGGAATGTACACCTTTTTGCCATAAAAAAGGGAAATTTCTTCACTTTTGCCCCAAAATAAGGGGATTTTCCGCCTTTTTGACTCAAAATAAGTGCAATTTCTGCCTTTTCCCCAAAAATAAACGGAATTTCTGTCTTTTTGCCCCAAAATAAGGGGAATTTCTGACTTTTTGCCCTGAAATAAGGGGAATGTCTGCCTTTTAGCCCCAAAATAAAGGGAATTTCTGCATTTTACCTCAAAATAAGAATAATTTCTGCATTTTGCTCCAAAATATGAGGAATTTCTGCCTTTCTATTCCAAAATAAAGAAAATTTCTTCAATTTTGTACCATAATAAAAGAAATTTCTGCTTTTTGCCCCAAAATAAGGGGAATTTCTGACTTTTTGCCCTGAAATAAGTGAAATTTCTAAAATTTTCCCCAAAATAAGGGAAATGTCTGCTTTTTGCCCCAAAATAAGGAGAATTTCTGCCTTTTTTCCCGAAAATTATGAGAATTTTTGCAATTTTGCTTCAAAATACGGGGCATTTCTGCCTTTTAGCCCCAAAATATAGGGAATTTCTGCATTTTTACCTCAAAATAAGAATAATTTCTGCATTTTGCTCCAATATATGGGGAATTTCTGCCTTTTTGTTACAAAATCATGAAAATTTCTTCAATTTTGTACCATAATAAAAGAAATTTCTGCTTTTAACCTCAAAATAAGGGGAATTTCTGCCTTTTTGCCCCAAAATAGGAAAAATTTCTGCAAATTTATACCAAAATAAAAGAAATTTCTGCCTTTTTGCCCCAAAATAAGGGAAATTTCTGCAATTTTGACCCATAGTAAAAAAAATTCTGCAATTTTGCCCCAAATAAGGGGAATTTCTGACTTTTTGCACCTGAAAAAAGGAGATTTTCTTTCTTTTTGCCCCAAAATAAGGAGAATCAGCCTTTTTGCCCAAAAATCATGAGAATTTCTGCAATTATTTTTCAAAATACGAAAAATTTCTGCCTTTTAGCCCTAAAATAAAGGGAATTTCTGCATTTTTTCCCAATATTAAGGGAATTTCTTCATTTTACCTCTAAAAAGGGGAATTTCTGCATTTTACCTCAAAATAAGAACCATTTCTGCCTTTTACCCCAAAATATGGGGAATTTCTGCCTTTTTCTTCCAAACTAAAAAAAATTTCTTCAATTTTGTACCAAAATAAAAGAAATTTCTCCTTTTCGCCCCAAAATAAGAGGAATTTCTGACTTTTTACCCTGAAATAAATGAAATTTCTGAAATTTTGCCCGAAAATAAAAGAAATTTGTGGCTTTTTGCCCCAAAATAAGGGGAATTTCTGCCTTTTGCCCCAAAATATGGGGAATATCAGCATTTTACCTCAAAATAAGGGGAATTTCTGCTTTTTTGCCCTGAAATATGTGAAATTTCTGCAATTTTACCCCAAAATAAGGTGAATTTCTGACTTTTGCCCCAAAATAATAGGAATTTCTGCATTTTTGCCCCAAAATAAGAAAAATTTTTGCTTTTTTTTCTGAAATAAGTGAAGTTTCTGCAATTTTGGCCTAAAATAAGGGAAATTTCTGCCATTTGCCCCAAAATAAGGGGAATTTCTGCCTTTTTGCCACAAAATAAAGAAAATTACTGCATGTTTTAACCCAAAATTAGGTGAATATCTGCAATTTTGCTCCAAAATACGAGGATTTTCTGCCTTTTTCGCCAAAAATAAGGGGAATTTCTGCCATTTTGCCGCGAAATAAGTGAAATTTCTGCAGTTTTACCCCAAAATAAGGGTTATTTCTGCCTTTTTGCCCCCAAATTAGGGGAATTTCTGCAATTTTGCTCCAAAATACGGGGAATTTCTGCCTTTTTGCCCGAAAATAAAGGGAATGTATACCTTTTTGCCATAAAAAAGGGAAATTTCTTCACTTTTGCCCCAAAATAAGGGGATTTTCTGCCTTTTATCTCAAAATAAGTGCAATTTCTGCCTTTTCCCCAAAAATAAAAGGAATTTCTGGTTTTTTGCCCAAAAATAAGGGGAATTTCTGCCTTTTTGCCCCAAAATAAGGGGAATTTCAGCCTATTTTCTCAAAATAAGGGGAATTTCTGCCTTTTTCCCCAAATTATGGGGAATTTCTTCATTTTTGCCCCAAAATTAGAATAATTTCTGCAATTTTGTACCAAAATAAAAGAAATTTCTGTCTTTTTGCCCCAAAATAAGAGAAATTTCTGCCTTTTTTCCCTGAAATAAGTGAAATTTCTGCAATTTTACCCCAAAATAAGGGAAATTTCTGCAATTTTGCCCCAAAGTATAGGAAATTTCTGCAATTTTGCCCCAAATAAAAGGAATTTCTGAATTTTTGCAACCGAAAAAAGGAGATTTTCTGACTTTTTCCCCAAAATAAAGAGAATTTCAGCCTTTTTGCCCGAAAATTATGAGACTTTCTGCAATTTTTCTTCAAAATATGAAAAATTTCTGCCTTTTAGCTCCAAAATAGAGTGAATTTCTGCATTTTTTCTCAATATTAGGGGAATTTCTGCATTTTACCTCTAAATAAGGGGAATTTCTGCATTTTACCTCAAAATAAGAAGAATTTCTGCCTTTTACCCCAAAATAAGGTGAATTTCTGCCTTTTTGCCCCAAAATAATGGGAATTTCTACCTTTTTGCACCCAAAAAAACAATTTTGCTTTTTTTTCTGAAATAAGTGAAATTTCTGCAATTTTGCCCTAAAATAAGGGAAATTTCTGCAATTATTCCCCATAATAAAGCAAATTTCTGCAATTTTGCCCCAAAATAAGGGGAATTTCTGTTTTTTGCCCCAAAATAAAGCAAATTTCTGCCATTTTGCCCCAAAATAAGGGGATTTTCTGTTTTTTGACCCGAATAATTGAAATTTTTGCAATTTTGCCCTAAAATAAGGGGAATTTCTGCCATTTGCCCCAAAAGAAGGTAAATTTCTGCCTTTTTGCCACAAAATAAAGAAAATTACTGCATGTTTTACCCCAATATTAGGTGAATATCTGCAATTTTGCTCCAAAATACGAGGATTTTCTGCCTTTATTGCCGAAAATAAGGAGAATTTCTGCAATTTTGCCGCGAAATAAGTGAAATTTCTGCAGTTTTACCCCTAAATAAGGGTTATTTCTGCCCTTTTGCCTCAAAATTAGGGGAATTTCTGCAATTTTGCTCCAAAATACGGGGAATTTCTGCCTTTTTGCCCGAAAATAAAGGGAATGTATACCTTTTTGCCATAAAAAAGGGAAATTTCTTCACTTTTGCCCCAAAATAAGGGGATTTTCCGCCTTTTTGACTCAAAATAAGTGCAATTTCTGCCTTTTCCCCAAAAATAAAAGGAATTTCTGTTTTTTTGCCCAAAAATAAGGGGAATTTCTGCCTTTTTGCCCCAAAATAAGGGGAATTTCAGCCTATTTTCTCAAAATAAGGGGAATTTCTGCCTTTTGCCCCAAAATATGGGGAATTTCTGCATTTTTGCCCCAAAATTAGAATAATTTCTGCAATTTTGTACCAAAATAAAAGAAATTTCTGTCTTTTTGCCCCAAAATAAGAGAAATTTCTGCCTTTTTTCCCTGAAATAAGTGAAATTTCTGCAATTTTACCCCAAAATAAGGGGAATTTCTGTTTTTTGCCCCCGAATAAGGGAAATTTTTGCAATTTTGCCCTAAAATAAGGGGAATTTCTGCCATTTGCCCCAAAATAAGGGGAATTTCTGCCTTTTTGCTACAAAATAAAGAAAATTACTGCATGTTTTACCCTAAAATTAGGTGAATATCTGCAATTTTGCTCCAAAATACAAGAATTTTCTGCCTTTTCTGCCGAAAATAAGGGGAATTTCTGCCATTTTGCCACGAAATAAGTGAAATTTCTGCAGTTTTACTCCAAAATAAGGGTTATTTCTGCCTTTTTGCCCCAAAATTAGGGGAATTTCTACAATTTTGCTCCAAAATACGGGGAATTTCTGCCTTTTTGCCCGAAAATAAAGGGAATGTATACCTTTTTGCCATAAAAAAAGGAAATTTCTTCACTTTTGCCCCAAAATAAGGGGATTTTCCGCCTTTTATCTCAAAATAAGTGCAATTTCTTCCTTTTCCCCAAAAATAAAAGGAATTTCTGTTTTTTTGCCCAAAAATAAGGGTAATTTCTGCCTTTTTGCCCCAAAATAAAAGGAATTTCAGCCTTTTTTCTCAAAATAAGGGGAATTTTTGCCTTTTGCCCCAAAATATGGGGAATTTATGCCTTTTTGCCCCAAAATAAGAAAAATTTTTTCAATTTTGTACCAAAAAAAAGAAATTTCTGTCTTTTTGCCCCAAAATAAGAGAAATTTCTGCCTTTTTCCCTGAAATAAGTGAAATTTCTGCAATTTTACCTCAAAATAAGGAGAATTTCTGTTTTTTGCCCCCGAATAAGGGAAATTTTTGCAATTTTGCCCTAAAATAAGGGGAATTTCTGCCATTTGCCCCAAAATAAGGGGAATTTCTGCCTTTTTGCCACAAAATAAAGAAAATTACTGCATGTTTTACCCCAAAATTAGGTGAATTTCTGCAATTTTGCTCCAAAATATGGGGATTTTCTGCCTTTTTCGCCGAAAATAAGGGGAATTTCTGCCATTTTGCCGCGAAATAAGTGAAATTTCTGCAGTTTTACCCTAAATTAAGGGGAATTTCTGCCTTTTTGCTCCAAAATTAGGGGAATTTCTGCAATTTTGCTTCAAAATACGGGGAAGTTCTGCCTTTTTACCCGAAAATAAAGGGAATGTACACCTTTTTGCCATAAAAAAGGGAAATTTCTTCACTTTTGCCCCAAAATAAGGGGATTTTCCGCCTTTTTGACTCAAAATAAGTGCAATTTCTGCCTTTTCCCCAAAAATAAACGGAATTTCTGTCTTTTTGCCCCAAAATAAGGGGAATTTCTGACTTTTTGCCCTGAAATAAGTGAAATTTCTAAAATTTTCCCCAAAATAAGGGAAATGTCTGCTTTTTGCCCCAAAATAAGGAGAATTTCTGCCTTTTTTCCCGAAAATTATGAGAATTTTTGCAATTTTGCTTCAAAATACGGGGCATTTCTGCCTTTTAGCCCCAAAATATAGGGAATTTCTGCATTTTACCTCAAAATAAGAATAATTTCTGCATTTTGCTCCAATATATGGGGAATTTCTGCCTTTTTGTTACAAAATAATGAAAATTTCTTCAATTTTGTACCATAATAAAAGAAATTTCTGCTTTTAACCTCAAAATAAGGGGAATTTCTGCCTTTTTGCCCCAAAATAGGAAAAATTTCTGCAAATTTATACCAAAATAAAAGAAATTTCTGCCTTTTTGCCCCAAAATAAGGGAAATTTCTGCAATTTTGACCCATAGTAAAAAAAATTCTGCAATTTTGCCCCAAATAAGGGGAATCTGACTTTTTGCACCCGAAAAAAGGAGATTTTCTTTCTTTTTGCCCCAAAATAAGGAGAATCAGCCTTTTTGCCCAAAAATCATGAGAATTTCTGCAATTATTTTTCAAAATACGAAAAATTTCTGCCTTTTAGCCCTAAAATAAAGGGAATTTCTGCATTTTTCCCCAATATTAAGGGAATTTCTTCATTTTACCTCTAAAAAGGGGAATTTCTGCATTTTACCTCAAAATAAGAACCATTTCTGCCTTTTACCCCAAAATATGGGGAATTTCTGCCTTTTTCTTCCAAACTAAAAAAAATTTCTTCAATTTTGTACCATAATAAAAGAAATTTCTCCTTTTCGCCCCAAAATAAGAGGAATTTCTGACTTTTTACCCTGAAATAAATGAAATTTCTGAAATTTTGCCCGAAAATAAAAGAAATTTGTGGCTTTTTGCCCCAAAATAAGGGGAATTTCTGCCTTTTGCCCCAAAATATGGGGAATATCAGCATTTTACCTCAAAATAAGGGGAATTTCTGCTTTTTTGCCCTGAAATATGTGAAATTTCTGCAATTTTACCCCAAAATAAGGTGAATTTCTGACTTTTGCCCCAAAATAATAGGAAATTCTGCATTTTTGCCCCAAAATAAGAAAAATTTTTGCTTTTTTTTCTGAAATAAGTGAAGTTTCTGCAATTTTGGCCTAAAATAAGGGAAATTTCTGCCATTTGCCCCAAAATAAATGGAATTTCTGCCTTTTTGCCACAAAATAAAGAAAATTACTGCATGTTTTAACCCAAAATTAGGTGAATATCTGCAATTTTGCTCCAAAATACGAGGATTTTCTGCCTTTTTCGCCAAAAATAAGGGGAATTTCTGCCATTTTGCCGCGAAATAAGTGAAATTTCTGCAGTTTTACCCCAAAATAAGGGTTATTTCTGCCTTTTTGCCCCCAAATTAGGGGAATTTCTGCAATTTTGCTCCAAAATACGGGGAATTTCTGCCTTTTTGCCCGAAAATAAAGGGAATGTATACCTTTTTGCCATAAAAAAGGGAAATTTCTTCACTTTTGCCCCAAAATAAGGGGATTTTCTGCCTTTTATCTCAAAATAAGTGCAATTTCTGCCTTTTCCCCAAAAATAAAAGGAATTTCTGGTTTTTTGCCCAAAAATAAGGGGAATTTCTGCCTTTTTGCCCCAAAATAAGGGGAATTTCAGCCTATTTTCTCAAAATAAGGGGAATTTCTGCCTTTTTCCCCAAAATATGGGGAATTTCTGCATTTTTGCCCCAAAATTAGAATAATTTCTGCAATTTTGTACCAAAATAAAAGAAATTTCTGTCTTTTTGCCCCAAAATAAGAGAAATTTCTGCCTTTTTTCCCTGAAATAAGTGAAATTTCTGCAATTTTACCCCAAAATAAGGGAAATTTCTGCAATTTTGCCCCAAAGTATAGGAAATTTCTGCAATTTTGCCCCAAATAAAAGGAATTTCTGAATTTTTGCAACCGAAAAAAGGAGATTTTCTGACTTTTTGCCCCAAAATAAAGAGAATTTCAGCCTTTTTGCCCGAAAATTATGAGACTTTCTGCAATTTTTCTTCAAAATATGAAAAATTTCTGCCTTTTAGCTCCAAAATAGAGTGAATTTCTGCATTTTTTCTCAATATTAGGGGAATTTCTGCATTTTACCTCTAAATAAGGGGAATTTCTGCATTTTACCTCAAAATAAGAAGAATTTCTGCCTTTTACCCCAAAATAAGGTGAATTTCTGCCTTTTTGCCCCAAAATAATGGGAATTTCTACCTTTTTGTCCCCAAAAAAACAATTTTGCTTTTTTTTCTGAAATAAGTGAAATTTCTGCAATTTTGCCCTAAAATAAGGGAAATTTCTGCAATTATTCCCCATAATAAAGCAAATTTCTGCAATTTTGCCCCAAAATAAGGGGAATTTCTGTTTTGTGCCCCAAAATAAAGCAAATTTCTGCCATTTTGCCCCAAAATAAGGGGATTTTCTGTTTTTTGACCCGAATAATTGAAATTTTTGCAATTTTGCCCTAAAATAAGGGGAATTTCTGCCATTTGCCCCAAAAGAAGGTAAATTTCTGCCTTTTTGCCACAAAATAAAGAAAATTACTGCATGTTTTACCCCAATATTAGGTGAATATCTGCAATTTTGCTCCAAAATACGAGGATTTTCTGCCTTTTTTGCCGAAAATAAGGAGAATTTCTGCAATTTTGCCGCGAAATAAGTGAAATTTCTGCAGTTTTACCCCTAAATAAGGGTTATTTCTGCCCTTTTGCCTCAAAATTAGGGGAATTTCTGCAATTTTGCTCCAAAATACGGGGAATTTCTGCCTTTTTGCCCGAAAATAAAGGGAATGTATACCTTTTTGCCATAAAAAAGGGAAATTTCTTCACTTTTGCCCCAAAATAAGGGGATTTTCAGCCTTTTTGACTCAAAATAAGTGCAATTTCTGCCTTTTCCCCCAAAATAAAAGGAATTTCTGTTTTTTGCCCAAAAATAAGGGGAATTTCTGCCTTTTTGCCCCAAAATAAGGGGAATTTCAGCCTTTTTTCTCAAAATAAGGGGAATTTCTGCCTTTTGCCCCAAAATATGGGGAATTTCTGCTTTTTTGCCCCAAAATAAGAAAAATTTCTGCAATTTTGTACCAAAATAAAAGAAATTTCTGTCTTTTTGCCCCAAAATAAGAGAAATTTCTGCCTTTTTTCCCTGAAATAAGTGAAATTTCTGCAATTTTACCCCAAAATAAGGGGAATTTCTGTTTTTTGCCCCCGAATAAGGGAAATTTTTGCAATTTTGCCCTAAAATAAGGGGAATTTCTGCCATTTGCCCCAAAATAAGAGGAATTTCTGCCTTTTTGCCACAAAATAAAGAAAATTACTGCATGTTTTACCCCAAAATTAGGTGAATATCTGCAATTTTGCTCCAAAATACAAGAATTTTCTGCCTTTTTTGCCGAAAATAAGGGGAATTTCTGCCATTTTGCCACGAAATAAGTGAAATTTCTGCAGTTTTACCCCAAAATAAGGGTTATTTCTGCCTTTTTGTCCCAAAATTAGGGGAATTTCTGCAATTTTGCTCCAAAATACGGGGAATTTCTGCCTTTTTGCCCGAAAATAAAGGGAATGTATACCTTTTTGCCATAAAAAAAGGAAATTTCTTCACTTTTGCCCCAAAATAAGGGGATTTTCCGCCTTTTATCTCAAAATAAGTGCAATTTCTGCCTTTTCCCCAAAAATAAAAGGAATTTCTGTTTTTTTGCCCAAAAATAAGGGGAATTTCTGCCTTTTTGCCCCAAAATAAAAGGAATTTCAGCCTTTTTTCTCAAAATAAGGGGAATTTTTGCCTTTTGCCCCAAAATTTGGGGAATTTCTGCCTTTTTGCCCCAAAATAAGAAAAATTTTTAAATTTTTTACCAAAAAAAAGAAATTTCTGTCTTTTTGCCCCAAAATAAGAGAAATTTCTGCCTTTTTCCCTGAAATAAGTGAAATTTCTGCAATTTTACCTCAAAATAAGGGGAATTTCTGTTTTTTGCCCCCGAATAAGGGAAATTTTTGCAATTTTGCCCTAAAATAAGTGGAATTTCTGCCTTTTTGCCACAAAATAAAGAAAATTACTGCATGTTTTACCCCAAAATTAGGTGAATTTCTGCAATTTTGCTCCAAAATATGGGGATTTTCTGCCTTTTTCGCCGAAAATAAGGGTAATTTCTGCCATTTTGCCGCGAAATAAGTGAAATTTCTGCAGTTTTACCCTAAATTAAGGGGAATTTCTGCCTTTTTGCCCCAAAATTAGGGGAATTTCTGCAATTTTGCTCCAAAATACGGGGAATTTCTGCCTTTTTACCCGAAAATAAAGGGAATATACACCTTTTTGCCATAAAAAAGGGAAATTTCTTCACTTTTGCCCCAAAATAAGGGGATTTTCCGCCTTTTTGACTCAAAATAAGTGCAATTTCTGACTTTTTTTCAAAAATAAATGGAATTTCTGTCTTTTTGCCCCAAAATAAGGGGAATTTCTGACTTTTTGCCCTGAAATAATGGGAATGTCTGCCTTTTAGCCCCAAAATAAAGGGAATTTCTGCATTTTACCTCAAAATAAGAATAATTTCTGCATTTTGCTCCAAAATATGAAGAATTTCTGCCTTTTTATTCCAAAATAAAGAAAATTTCTTCAATTTTGTACCATAATAAAAGAAATTTCTGCTTTTTGCCCCAAAATAAGGGGAATTTCTGACTTTTTGCCCTGAAATAAGTGAAATTTCTAAAATTTTCCCCAAAATAAGGGAAATGTCTGCTTTTTGCCCCAAAATAAGGAGAATTTCTGCCTTTTTTCCCGAAAATTATGAGAATTTTTGCAATTTTGCTTCAAAATACGGGGCATTTCTGCCTTTTAGCCCCAAAATATAGGGAATTTCTACATTTTACCTCAAAATAAGAATAATTTCTGCATTTTGCTCCAATATATGGGGAATTTCTGCCTTTTTGTTACAAAATAATGAAAATTTCTTCAATTTTGTACCATAATAAAAGAAATTTCTGCTTTTAACCTCAAAATAAGGGGAATTTCTGCCTTTTTGCCCCAAAATAGGAAAAATTTCGGCAAATTTATACCAAAATAAAAGAAATTTCTGCCTTTTTGCCCCAAAATAAGGGAAATTTCTGCAATTTTGACCCATAGTAAAAAAATTTCTGCAATTTTGCCCCAAATAAGGGGAATTTCTGACTTTTTGCACCCGAAAAAAGGAGATTTTCTTTCTTTTTGCCCCAAAATAAGGAGAATCAGCCTTTTTGCCCAAAAATCATGAGAATTTCTGCAATTATTTTTCAAAATACGAAAAATTTCTGCCTTTTAGCCCTAAAATAAAGGGAATTTCTGCATTTTTCCCCAATATTAAGGGAATTTCTACATTTTACCTCTAAAAAGGGGAATTTCTGCATTTTACTTCAAAATAAGAACCATTTCTGCCTTTTACCCCAAAATATGGGGAATTTCTGCCTTTTTCTTCCAAACTAAAAAAAATTTCTTCAATTTTGTACCATAATAAAAGAAATTTCTCCTTTTCGCCCCCAAATAAGAGGAATTTCTGACTTTTTACCCTGAAATAAATGAAATTTCTGAAATTTTGCCCGAAAATAAAAGAAATTTGTGGCTTTTTGCCCCAAAATAAGTGGAATTTCTGCCTTTTGCCCCAAAATATGGGGAATATCAGCATTTTACCTCAAAATAAGGGGAATTTCTGCTTTTTTGCCCTGAAATATGTGAAATTTCTGCAATTTTACCCCAAAATAAGGTGAATTTCTGACTTTTGCCCCAAAATAATAGGAATTTCTGCATTTTTGCCCCAAAATAAGAAAAATTTTTGCTTTTTTTTCTGAAATAAGTGAAATTTCTGCAATTTTGGCCTAAAATAAGGGAAATTTCTGCCATTTGCCCCAAAATAAGGGGAATTTCTGCCTTTTTGCCACAAAATAAAGAAAATTACTGCATGTTTTAACCCAAAATTAGGTGAATATCTGCAATTTTGCTCCAAAATACAAGGATTTTCTGCCTTTTTCGCCAAAAATAAGGGGAATTTCTGCCATTTTGCCGCGAAATAAGTGAAATTTCTGCAGTTTTACCCCAAAATAAGGGTTATTTCTGCCTTTTTGCCCCCAAATTAGGGGAATTTCTGCAATTTTGCTCCAAAATACGGGGAATTTCTGCCTTTTTGCCCGAAAATAAAGGGAATGTATACCTTTTTGCCATAAAAAAGGGAAATTTCTTCACTTTTGCCCCAAAATAAGGGGATTTTCTGCCTTTTATCTCAAAATAAGTGCAATTTCTGCCTTTTCCCCAAAAATAAAAGGAATTTCTGGTTTTTTGCCCAAAAATAAGGGGAATTTCTGCTTTTTTGCCCCAAAATAAGGGGAATTTCAGCCTATTTTCTCAAAATAAGGGGAATTTCTGCCTTTTTCCCCAAAATATGGGGAATTTCTGCATTTTTGACCCAAAATTAGAATAATTTCTGCAATTTTGTACCAAAATAAAAGAAATTTCTGTCTTTTTGCCCCAAAATAAGAGAAATTTCTGCCTTTTTTCCCTGAAATAAGTGAAATTTCTGCAATTTTACCCCAAAATAAGGGAAATTTCTGCAATTTTGCCCCAAAGTATAGGAAATTTCTGCAATTTTGCCCCAAATAAAAGGAATTTCTGAATTTTTGCAACCGAAAAAAGGAGATTTTCTGACTTTTTGCCCCAAAATAAAGAGAATTTCAGCCTTTTTGCCCGAAAATTATGAGACTTTCTGCAATTTTTCTTCAAAATATGAAAAATTTCTGCCTTTTAGCTCCAAAATAGAGTGAATTTCTGCATTTTTTCTCAATATTAGGGGAATTTCTGCATTTTACCTCTAAATAAGGGGAATTTCTGCATTTTACCTCAAAATAAGAAGAATTTCTGCCTTTTACCCCAAAATAAGGTGAATTTCTGCCTTTTTGCCCCAAAATAATGGGAATTTCTACCTTTTTGCCCCCAAAAAAACAATTTTGCTTTTTTTTCTGAAATAAGTGAAATTTCTGCAATTTTGCCCTAAAATAAGGGAAATTTCTGCAATTATTCCCCATAATAAAGCAAATTTCTGCAATTTTGCCCCAAAATAAGGGGAATTTCTGTTTTTTGCCCCAAAATAAAGCAAATTTCTGCCATTTTGCCCCAAAATAAGGGGATTTTCTGTTTTTTGACCCGAGTAATTGAAATTTTTGCAATTTTGCCCTAAAATAAGGGGAATTTCTGCCATTTGCCCCAAAAGAAGGTAAATTTCTGCCTTTTTGCCACAAAATAAAGAAAATTACTGCATGTTTTACCCCAATATTAGGTGAATATCTGCAATTTTGCTCCAAAATACGAGGATTTTCTGCCTTTTTTGCCGAAAATAAGGAGAATTTCTGCAATTTTGCCGCGAAATAAGTGAAATTTCTGCAGTTTTACCCCTAAATAAGGGTTATTTCTGCCCTTTTGCCTCAAAATTAGGGGAATTTCTGCAATTTTGCTCCAAAATACGGGGAATTTCTGCCTTTTTGCCCGAAAATAAAGGGAATGTATACCTTTTTGCCATAAAAAAGGGAAATTTCTTCACTTTTGCCCCAAAATAAGGGGATTTTCCGCCTTTTTGACTCAAAATAAGTGCAATTTCTGCCTTTTCCCCAAAAATAAAAGGAATTTCTGTTTTTTTGCCCAAAAATAAGGGGAATTTCTGCCTTTTTGCCCCAAAATAAGGGGAATTTCAGCCTTTTTCTCAAAATAATGGGAATTTCTGCCTTTTGCCCCAAAATATGGGGAATTTTTGCCTTTTTGCCCCAAAATAAGAAAAATTTCTGCAATTTTGTACCAAAATAAAAGAAATTTCTGTCTTTTTGCCCTAAAATAAGAGAAATTTCTGCCTTTTTTTCCTGAAATAAGTGAAATTTCTGCAATTTTACCCCAAAATAAGGGAAATTTCTGTTTTTTGCCCCCAAGTAAGGGAAATTTTTGCAATTTTGCCCTAAAATAAGGGGAATTTCTGCCATTTGCCCCAAAATAAGAGGAATTTCTGCCTTTTTGCCACAAAATAAAGAAAATTACTGCATGTTTTACCCCAAAATTAGGTGAATATCTGCAATTTTGCTCCAAAATACGAGGATTTTCTGCCTTTTTCGCCGAAAATAAGGGGAATTTCTGCCATTTTGCCGCGAAATAAGTGAAATTTCTGCAGTTTTACCCTAAATTAAGGGGAATTTCTGCCTTTTTGCCCCAAAATTAGGAGAATTTCTGCAAATTTGCTTCAAAATACGGGGAATTTCTGCCTTTTTGCCCGAAAATAAAGGGAATGTACACCTTTTTGCCATAAAAAAGGGAAATTTCTTCACTTTTGCCCCAAAATAAGGGGATTTTCCGCCTTTTAGACTCAAAATAAGTGCAATTTCTGCCTTTTCCCCCAAAATAAACGGAATTTCTGTTTTCTTGCCCCAAAATAAGGGGAATTTCTGACTTTTTCCCTGAAATAAGTGAAATTTCTAAAATTTTTCCCCAAAATAAGGGAAATGTCTGCTTTTTGCCCCAAAATAAGGGGAATGTCTGTCTTTTAGCCCCAAAATAAAGGGAATTTCTGCATTTTACCTCAAAATAAGAATAATTTCTGCATTTTGCTCCAAAATATGGGGAATTTCTGCCTTTTTGTTCCAAAATAAGGAAAATTTCTTCAATTTTGTACCATAATAAAGGAAATTTCTGCTTTTTGCTCCAAAATAAGGGGAATTTCTGACTTTTTGCCCTGAAATAAGTGAAATTTCTAAAATTTTCCTCAAAATAAAGGAAATGTCTCTTTTTTACCCCAAAATAAGAGGAATTTCTGCCTTTTTGCCCCCAAATAAGGGGAATTTCAGCATTTTTACCTCAAAATAAGGGGAATTTCTGCCTTTTTGCCCCAAAATAGGAAAAAATTCTGCAAATTTATAACAAAATAAAAGAAATTTCTGCCTTTTTGCCCCAAAATAAGGGAAAGTTCTGCAATTTGACCCATAGTAAAAAAAAATTCTGCAATTTTGCCCCAAATAAGGGGAATTTCTGACTTTTTGCACCCGAAAAAAGGAGATTTTCTTTCTTTTTGCCCCAAAATAAAAAGAATCAGCTTTTTTGCCCGAAAATCATGAGAATTTCTGCAATTTTTTTTTTCAAAATACGGAAAATTTCTGCCTTTTAGCCCTAAAATAAAGGGAATTTCTGCATTTTTCTCCAATATTAAGGGAATTTCTACATTTTACCTCTAAAAAAGGGAATTTCTGCATTTTACCTCAAAATAAGAACCATATCTGCCTTTTACCCCAAAATATGGGGAATTTCTGCCTTTTTCTTCCAAAATAAAAAAAATTTCTTCAATTTTCTACCATAATAAAAGAAATTTCTCCTTTTCGCCCCAAAATAAGGGGAATTTCTGACTTTTTACCCTGAAATAAATGAAATTTCTAAAATTTTGCCCAAAAATAAATGAAATTTGTGGCTTTTTGCCCCAAAATAAGGGGAATTTCAGCATTTTACCTCAAAATAAGGGGAATTTCTGCCTTTTTGCCCTGAAATATGTGAAATTTCTGCAATTTTACCCCAAAATAAGGTGAATTTCTGACTTTTGCCCCAAAATAATAAGAATTTCTTCCTTTTTGCCCCAAAATAAAAAAAAATTTTGCTTTTCTTTTCTGAAATAAGTGAAATTTCTGCAATTTTGGCCTAAAATAAGGGAAATTTCTGCAATTTTCCCCATAATAAAGCAAATTTCTGCAATTTTGCCCCAAAATAAGGGGAATTTCTGGATTTTGCCTACAAATAAGGAAAATTTCTGCAATTTTGCCCTAAAATAAGGGGAATTTCTGCCATTTGACCCAAAATAAGGGGAATTTCTGCCTTTTTGCCACAAAATATAAAAAATTACTGCATGTTTTACCCCAAAATTAGGTGAATTTCTGCAATTTTGCTCCAAAATACGAGGATTTTCTGCGTTTTTCGCCGAAAATAAGGGGAATTTCTGCTATCTTGCCGCGAAATAAGTAAAATTTCTGCAGTTTTACCCCAAAATAAGGGGAATTTCTGCCTTTTTGCCCCAAAATTAGGGAAATTTCTGCAATTTTGCTCCAAAATACAGGGAATTTCTGCCTTTTTGCCCAAAAATAAAGGGAATATATACCTTTTTGCCATAAGAAAGGGAAATTTCTTCACTTTTGCCCCAAAATAAGGTGATTTTTCTGCCTTTTTGACTCAAAATAAGTGCAATTTCTGCCTTTTCCCCAAAAATAAATGGAATTTCTGTCTTTTTGCTGCAAAATAAGGGGAATTTCTGACTTTATGCCCTGAAATAAGTGAAATTTCTAAAATTTTTCCCCAAAATACGAGAAATGTCTGCTTTTTGACCCAAAATATGGGGAATTTATGCCTTTTTGCCCCAAAATAAGGGGAATTTCTGCTTTTTTGCCCCAAAATAAAAAAATTTCTGCAATTTTATACCAAAATAAAAGAAATTTCTGCCTTTTTGCCCCAAAATAAGAAAAATTTTTGCCTTTTTTTCCTGAAATAAGTGAAATTTCTGCAATTTTGCCCCAAAATAAAGAAAATTTATGCAATTTTGCCCCAATGTAAAGGAAATTTCTGCAATTTTGCCCCAAAATAAGGGG
This sequence comes from Micromys minutus, assembly GCF_963924665.1. Taxonomy (NCBI): domain Eukaryota; kingdom Metazoa; phylum Chordata; class Mammalia; order Rodentia; family Muridae; genus Micromys; species Micromys minutus. The sequence continues at coordinate 175,836 of NW_027667925.1, read as the reverse complement.
ATTTTCTGACTTTTTGCTCCTGAAAAAAGAGGATATTCTGTCTTTTTGCCCCAAAATAAGGAGAATTTCTGCCTTTTTGCCCGAAAATTATGAGAAATTCTGCAATTTTGCTTCAAAATACGGGGAATTTCTGCTATTTTGCCCCAAAATAAAAGGAATTTCTGCATTTTACCTCAAAATAAGAATAATTTCTGATTTTTGCTCCAAAATATGGGGAATTTCTGCCTTTTTGTTCCAAAATAAGGGAAATTTCTTCAATTTTGTACTATAATAAACGAAATTTCTCCTTTTTGCCCAAAAATAAGGGGAATTTCTGACTTTTTGCCCTGAAATAAGTGAAATTTCTAAATTTTTTCCCCAAAATAAGGGAAATGTTTGCTTTTTGCCTCAAAATTAGGAGAATTTCTGCCTTTTTGCCCCCAAATAATGGGAATTTTAGCTTTTTTACCTCAAAATAAGGGGAATTTCTGCCTTTTTGCCCCAAAATAGGAAAAATTTCTGCAATTTTTTACCAAAATATAAGAAATTTCTGCCTTTTTGTCCCAAAATAAGAGAAATTCTCCCTTTTTTCCCTGAAATATGTGAAATTTCTGCAATTTTGCCCCAAAATAAAGGAAATTTCTGCAATTTTGACCCAAAGTAAAGGAAATTTCTGCAATTTTGCCTCAAAAAAGAGGAATTTCTGAATTTTTGCACTCGAAAAAAGGTGATTTTCTGCCTTTTTGCCCGAAAATAAAGGGAATGTATACCTTTTTGTCATAAAAAAGGGAAATTTCTTCACTTTTGCCCCAAAATAAGGGGATTTTCCGCCTTGTTGACTCAAAATAAGTGCAATTTCTGCCTTTTCCCCAAAAATAAAAGGAATTTCTGTTTTTTTGCCCAAAAATAAGGGGAATTTCTGCCTTTTTGCCCCAAAATAAGGGGAATTTCAGCGTTTTTTCTCAAAATAAGGGGAATTTCTGCCTTTTGCCCCAAAATATGGGGAATTTCTGCCTTTTTGCCCCAAAATAAGAAAAATTTCTACAATTTTGTACCAAAATAAAAGAAATTTCTGTCTTTTTGCCCCAAATTAAGAGAAATTTCTGCCTTTTTTCCCTGAAATAAGTGAAATTTCTGCAATTTTACCCCAAAATAAGGGGAATTTCTGTTTTTTGCCCCCAAATAAGGGAAATTTTTGTAATTTTGCTCTAAAATAAGGGCAATTTCTGCCATTTGCCCCAAAATAAGAGGAATTTCTGCCTTTTTGCCACAAAATAAAGAAAATTACTGCATGTTTTACCCCAAAATTAGGTGAATATCTGCAATTTTGCTCCAAAATACGAGGATTTTCTGCCTTTTTCGACGAAAATAAGGGGAATTTCTGCCATTTTGCCGCGAAATAAGTGAAATTTCTGCAGTTTTACCCTAAATTAAGGGGAATTTCTGCCTTTTTGCCCCAAAATTAGGGGAATTTCTGCAAATTTGCTTCAAAATACGGGGAATTTCTGCCTTTTTGCCCAAAAATAAAGGGAATGTACACCTTTTTGCCATAAAAAAGGGAAATTTCTTCACTTTTGCCTCAAAATAAGGGGATTTTCCGCCTTTTAGACTCAAAATAAGTGCAATTCCTGCCTTTTACCCCCAAAAAAACGGAATTTCTGTTTTTTTGCCCCAAAATAAGGGGAATTTCTGACTTTTTGCCCTGAAATAAGTGAAGTTTCTAAAATTTTTCCCCAAAATAAGGGAAATGTCTGCTTTTTGCCCCAAAATAAGGGGAATGTCTGCCTTTTAGCCCCAAAAAAAAGGGAATTTCTGCATTTTGCCTCAAAATAAGAATAATTTCTGCATTTTGCTCCAAAATATGGGGAATTTCTGCCTTTTTGTTCCAAAATAAGGAAAATTTCTTCAATTTTGTACCATAATAAAAGAAATTTCTGCTTTTTGCTCCAAAATAAGGGGAATTTCTGACTTTTTGCCCTGAAATAAGTGAAATTTCTAAAATTTTCCCCAAAATAAGGGAAATGTCTCCTTTTTACCCCAAAATAAGAGGAATTTCTGCCTTTTTGCCCTCAAATAAGGGGAATTTCAGCATTTTTACCTCAAAATAAGGGGAATTTCTGCCTTTTTGCCCCAAAATAGGAAAAATTTCTGCAAATTTATACCAAAAAAAAAATTTCTGCCTTTTTGCCCTAAAATAAGAGAAATTTCTGACTTTTTTCCCTGAAAAAAGTGAAATTTCTGCAATTTTGCCCCAAAATAAGGGAAATTTCTGCAATTTTGACCCAGAGTAAAGGAAATTTCTGCAATTTTGCCTCAAAAAAGGGGAATTTCTGAATTTTTGCACTCAAAAAAAGGAGATTTTCTGTCTTTTTGCCCCAAAATAAGGAGAATTTCAGCCTTTTAGCCCGAAAATTATGAGAATTTCTGCAATTTTTCTTCAAAATACAGAAAATTTCTGCCTTTTAGCCCCAAAATAAAGGGAATTTCTGCATTTTTCCCCAATATTAGGGGAATTTCTACATTTTACCTCTAAATAATGGGAATTTCTGCATTTTACCACAAAATAAGAAGAATTTCTGCTTTTACCACAAAATATGGGGAATTTCTGCCTTTTTGTTCCAAAATAAAGAAAATTTCTTCAATTTTGTACCATAATAAAAAAAAATTTCTCCTTTTTGCCCCAAAATAAGGGAAATTTCTGACTTTTTACCCTGAAATAAGTGAAATTTCTGCAAATTTGCCCCAAAATAAGAAAAATTTCTGCCTTTTTACCCCCAAATAAAGGGAATTTCAGCCTTTTTACCTCAAAATAAGGGAATTTTCTGCATTTTTGCAACAAAATATTAGGAATTTCTGCATTTTGCCACAAAATATTAGGAATTTCTCTCTTTTTGCCCCAAAATAAGGAAAATTTCTGCCTTTTTTTCCCTGAAATAAGTGAAATTTCTGCAAATTTGCCCCAAAAAAAAGGGAAATTTCTGCCTTTTGCCTTAAAATAAGGGGAATTTCTGCCTTTTTGCCACAAAATATGGGGAATTTCTTCCTTATTGCCCCCAAATACGGAAAAGTTTTGCTTTTCTGCCACAATTAATGGGAATTTCTGCCTTATTGTCCCAAAATATCGGGAATTTCAGCCTTTTTACCCCAAAATAAGGGGAATTTCTGCCTTTTGCCCAAAATATGGGGAATTTCTGACTTTTTGTTCCAAAATATGAAAAATTTCTTCAATTTTGTACCAAAATAAATGAAATTTCTGCTTTTTGCCCCAAAATAAAAGTAATTTCTGACTTTTTGCCCTGACATAAATGAAATTTCTGCAATTTTGCTCGAAAATAAGGGAAATTTGTGCCTTTTTGCCCCAAAATGAGGGGAATTTCGGCCTTTTAACCCCAGAATATGGGGAATTTCAGCATTTTACCTCAAAATAAGGGGAATTTCAGCCTTTTTGCACCAAAATATGGGGAATTTCTGCATTTTTGCCACAAAATAAGAAAAATTTCTGCAATTCTGTACCAAAATATAAGAAATTTCTAAAATTTATCCCCAAAATAAAAGAAATTTCTGATTTTTGCACCGAAATAAGGAGAATTTCTGTATTTTTGCCCCCCCAAAAAGGGAATTTCTGCCTTTTTGCCCCAAAATTAGGGGAGTTTCTGCAATTTTGCTTCAAAATACAGAGAATTTCTGCCTCTTTTCCCGAAAATAAGGGGAACTTCTGCCGATTTGCCCCAAATAAATGGAATTTCTGCATTTTTGCCCCAATATTTAGGGAATATCTGCAATTTTGCTTTAAAATACGGGGAATTTCTGCCTTTTTGCCCCAAAACAAAGAAAATTACTGCATGTTTTACGCCAAAATTAGGTGAATTTCTGCAATTTTGCTCCAAAATACAGGGATTTTCTGCTTTTTTCACAGAAAATAAAGGGAATTTCTGCCATTTTGCCGCGAAATAAGTGAAATTTCTGCAGTTTTACTCCAAAATAATAGGATTTTCTGCCTTTTTGATCCAAAATTAGGGGAATTTCTGAAATTTTGCTCCAAAATACGGGGAATTTCTGCCTTTTAGCCCGAAAATAAAGGGAATATATACCTTTTTGCCATAAATAGGGAAATTTCTTCATTTTTACCCCAAAATAAGGGGATTTTCCGCATTTTTGACTCAAAATAAGTGCAATTTCAGACTTTTTTCCAAAAATAAATGGAATTTCTGTCTTTTTGCCCCAAAATAAGGGGAATTTCCGAATTTTTGCCCTGAAATAAGTTAAATTTCAAAAATTTTTCCACAAAATAATTGAAATTTCTGCAATTTTGCCCAAAATAAGGGGAATTTCTGTATTTTTGCCCCCAAATAAGGAAAATTTCTGCCTTTTTACCTCAAAATAAGGGGAATTTCTGCATTTTTGCCACAAAATATAAGGAATTTCTGCCTTTTTGCCACAAAATATTAGGAATTTCTGCCTTTTTTTCCTGAAATAAGTGAAATTTCTGCAATTTTGGCCCAAAAAAATTGAAATTTCTGCAATTTTGTCCAAAATAAGAAAAATTTCTGGAATTTTGCCCCAAAATAAGTGGAATTTCTGAGTTTTGCCCCAAAATAAGGAGAATTTCTGTATTTTTGCCCCAACATATAGGGAATTTCTGCCTTTTTGCCCCACAATTAGTGGAATTTCTGCAATTTTGCTCTAAAATACGGGGAATTTCTGCTTTTTTGCCCGAAAATAAGAGGAATGTTTACCTTTTGCCACAAAATAGGGAAATTTCTTCATTTTTGCCCCAAATAAGAGGAATTTCTGCTTTTTTCCCTCAAAATAATTGAAATTTCTGCCTTTTTACTCAAAAATATATGGAATTTCTGTATTTTTGCACCAATATAAATGCAATTTTTGAATTTTGACGTGAAATAAGTGAAATTTCTTTAATTTTGCCTCAAAATAATGGAAATTTCTGCCATTTTGCCACAATATAAGGGGAATTTCTGTCTTTATGCCCCAAAATAAGGAGAATTTCAGCCTTTTTACCTAATAATAAGGGGAATCTCTCCTTTTTGCCCTAAAATATGGGGAATTTCTTTATTTTTGCCCCAAAATAATAAAATTTTCTGCAATTTTGTACCAAAATAAAAGTAATTTCTGCCTTTATGCCCCAAAATAAGAGAAATTTCTGCGTTTTTTCCCTGAAATAAATGAAATTTCTGTAATTTTGCCCCCAAATTAGGGAGATTTCTGCAATTTTGCCCCAAAATAAAGGAAATTTCTGGAATTTTGCCCCAAAATAATGTGAATTTCTGCATTTTCCCTCAAAATTAGGGGAATATGTGCAATTTTGCTTCAAAATACGGGGAATTTTTGCCTTATTGCATCAAAATAAAAGGAATTTCTCCATTTTTGCACCAATATAAGGGGAATTTCTGAAATTTTGCTCCAAAATACGGAGAATTTTTGCCTTATTGCCCGAAATAAAGTGGAATTTCTGCCATTTTGCCCTGAAATATTTGAAATTTCCGCAATTTTACCCCAAAATAAGGGGAATTTCTGTTTTTGGCCCCAAAATTAGGAGAATTTCTGTTTTTGCCCCAAATTAAGGCAAATTTCTGACTTTTTGCCCTGAAATAAGTGAAATTTCTGCAATTTTGCCCCAAAATAATGGGAATTTCTGCCTTTTTGCCAAAATAAGGGAAATTTCAGCATTTTACCTTCAAATAAGGGGAATTTCTGCCTTTTTGCCACAAAATATAGGGAATTTCTGCCTTATTGCCCCCAAATAAGGAAAAGTTTTGCTTTTCTTCCCCAATTAATGGGAATTTCTGCCTTTTGGGCACAATGTAAAGTGAATTTCTGCCTTTTTGCCCCAAAATAACGGGAATTTCAGCTTTTTTACCCCAAAATAATGGGAAATTCTGCCTTTTGCCCAAAATATGGGGAATTTCTTACTTTTTGTTCCAAAATAAAGAAAATTTCTTCAACTTTGTACCAAAATAAAAGAAATTTGTGCTTTTTGCCCCAAAATAAAAGTAATTTCTGACTTTTTGCCCTGAAATAAATGAAATTTCTGCAATTTCGCCCGAAAATTAGGGAAATTTGTGCCTTTTTGCCCCAAAATGAGGGGAATTTCTGCCTTTTAACCCCAAAATATGGGGAATTTCAGCATTTTACCTCAAAATAAGGGGAATTTCAGCCTCTTTGCACCAAAATATGGAAAATTTCTGCCTTTTTGCCACAAAATAAGAAAAATTTCTGCAATTCTGTACCAAAATAAAAGAAATTTCTAAAATTTTGCCCCAAAATCAGGAAAATTTCTGATTTTTGCCCCGAAATAAAAAAAATTTCTGTATTTATGCCCCCGAAAAAAGGGAATTTCTGCCTTTTTGCCCCAAAATTAGGGGAGTTTCTGCAATTTTGCTTAAAAATACAGGGAATTTCTGCCTCTTTTCCCGAAAATAAAGGGGACCTTCTGCCGGTTTGCCCCAAATAAAGGGAATTTCTGCATTTTTGCCCCAATATTTAGGGAATTTCTGCAATTTTGCTTTAAAATACGGGGAATTTCTGCCTTTTTGCGCAAAATTAAGGGGATTTTCTGCCTTTTTGCCCCCAAAAAAGGGAAATTTCTGCAGTTTTATCCCAAAATAATAGGAATTTCTGCCTTTATGCCCTCAAATGATGGGAATTTCTGCCTTTTTGCCCTGAAATATGTGAAATTTTTGCAATTTTACCCCAAAATAAGGTGAATTTCTAACTTTTTGCCCCCAAATAATTTGAATTTCTGCCTTTTTGCCCCAAAATATGAAAAAATTTTGCTTTTTTTCTCTGAAATATGTGAAATTTCTGCAATTTTGCCTTAAAATAACAGAAATTTCTGCAATTTTTCCCCATAATAAAGGAATTTTTTGCAATTTTGCCCCAAAATAAGGGGAATTTCTGTTTTTTGTCCCCAAATAAGGGAAATTTCTGCAATTTTGCCCTAAAATAAGGGTAATTTCTGCCTTTTGCCCCAAAATAAGGAGAATTTCTGCCATTTTGCCCCAAAACAAAGAAAATTACTGCATGTTTTACGCCAAAATTAGGTGAATTTCTGCAATTTTGCTCCAAAATACGGGGATTTTCTGCCTTTTTCGCAGAAAATAAAGGGAATTTCTGCCATTTTGCCGCGAAATAAGTGAAATTTCTGCAGTTTTACCCCAAAATAAGGGGATTTTCCGTCTTTTTGACTCAAAATAAGTGCAATTTCTGACTTTTTTCCAAAAATAAATGGAATTTCTGTCTTTTTGCCCCAAAATAAGGGGAATTTCTGACTTTTTGCCCTGAAATAAGTTAAATTTCAAAAATTTTTCCCCAAAATAATTGAAATTTTTGCAGTTTTGCCCCAAAATAAGGGGAATTTTTGTATTTTTGCTCCAAAATAAGGGAAATTTCTGCCTTTTTACCTCAAAATAAGGGGAATTTCTGCATTTTTGCCACAAAATATAAGGAATTTTTGCCTTTTTGCCCCAAAATAAGAAAAATTTCTGCCTTTTTTCCCTGAAATAAGTGAAATTTCTGCAATTTTGGCCCAAAAAAATTGAAATTTCTGCAATTTTGTCCAAAATAAAAAAATTTCTGGAATTTTTCCCCAAAATAAGTGGAATTTCTGAGTGTTGCCCCAAAATAAGGAGAATTTCTCTCTTTTTGCGATAACATATAGGGAGTTTCTGTCTTTTTGCCCCACAATTAAGGGAATTTCTGCAAATTTGCTCCAAAATTTGGGAATTTCTGCTTTTTTGCCCGAAAATAAGGGGAATGTTTACCTTTTGCCACAAAAAGGGAAATTTCTTCATTTTTGCCCCAAAATAAGAGGAATTTCTGCCTTTTTACATCAAAATAAGTGAAATTTCTGCTTTTTTACTCAAAAATATACGAAATTTCTGTATTTTTGCCCCAAAATAAAAGGAATTTTTGAATTATGCCCTGAAAAAAATGAAATTTCTCCAATTTTGCCTCAAAATAAGGGAAAATTCTGCTTTTTTGCCACAAAATAAGGGGAATTTCTGTCTTTTTGCCCCAAAATAAAAGGAATTTCAGAATTTTTACCTAATAATAAGGGGAATCTCTCCTTTTTGTCCTAAAATATGGGGAATTTCTGTATTTTTGCCCCAAAATAAAATAATTTTCTGCAATTTTGTACCAAAATAAAAGTAATTTCTGCCTTTATGCCCCAAAATAAGAGAAATTTCTGCGTTTTTTCCCTGAAATAAGTGAAATTTCTGTAATTTTGCCCCAAAATTAGGGAGATTTCTGCAATTTTGCCCTAAATAATAAACATTTCTGGAATTTTGCCCCAAAATAAGGGGAATTTCTGACTTTTTGCCCTGAAATAAGGAGAATTTCTGTCTTTTTGCCCCAAAATAATTTGAATTTCTGCATTTTCCCTCAAAATTATGGGAATATGTACAATTTTGCTTCAAAATACGGTGAATTTTTGCCTTATTGCACCAAAATAAAAGGAATTTCTGCATTTTTGCACCAATATAAGGGGAATTTCTGAAATTTTGCTCCAAAATACGGGGAATTTTTGCCTTATTGCCCGAAATATGTGGAATTTCTGCCATTTTGCCCTGAAATATTTGAAATTTCCGCAATTTTACCCCAAAATAAGGGGAATTTCTGTTTTTGGCCCTAAAATTAGGAGAATTTCTGTTTTTGCCCCAAATTAAGGCAAATTTCTGACTTTTTGCCCTGAAATAAGTGAAATTTCTGCAATTTTGCCCCAAAATAAGGGGAATTTCTTCCTTTTTGCCAAAAAAGTGAAATTTCAACATTTTACCTTCAAATAAGGGGAATTTCTGCCTTTTTGCCACAAAATATGGGGAATTTCTGCCTTATTGTCCCCGAATAAGGAAAATTTTTGCTTTTCTGCCCCAATTAATGGGAATTTCTGCCTTTTTGCCACAAAGTAAAGGGAATTTCTGCCTTTTTGCCCCAAAATATGGGGAATTTCTGACTTTTTGTTCCAAAATAATAAAAATTTCTTAAATTTTGTACCAAAATGAAAGAAATTTCTGCTTTTTGCCCCAAAATAAAAGTAATTTCTGACTTTTTGCCCTGAAATAAATGAAATTTCTGCAATTTTGCCCGAAAATAAGGGAAATTTGTGCCTTTTTGCCCCAAAATGAGGGGAATTTCTGCCTTTTAACCCCAAAATATGGGGAATTTCAGCATTTTACCTCAAAATAAGGGGAATTTCAGCCTTTTTGCACCAAAATATGGGGAATTTCTGCATTTTTGCCACAAAATAAGAAAAATCACGGCAATTCTGTACCAAAATAAAAGAAATTTCTAAAATTTTGCCCCAAAATAAGGGAAATTTCTGATTTTTGCCCCGAAATAAGGAGAATTTCTGTATTTTTGCCCAAAAAATGGGAATTTCTTCCTTTTTGCCCCAAAATTAGGGGAGTTTCTGCAATTTTGCTTCAAAATACAGGGAATTTCTGCCTCTTTTCCCGAAAATAAGGGGAACTTCTGCCGATTTGCCCCAAATAAAGGGAATTTCTGCATTTTTGCCCCAATATTTAGGGAATATCTGCAATTTTGCTCTAAAATACGGGGAATTTCTGCCTTTTTGTCCAAAATTAAGGGGATTTTCTGCCTTTTTGCCCCCAAACAAGGAAATTTCTGCAATTTTATCCCAAAATAAAAGGAATTTCTGCCTTTATGCCCTCAAATAACGGGAATTTCTGCTTTTTTGCCCTGAAATATGTGAAATGTCTGCAATTTTACCCCAAAATAAGGTGAATTTCTACCTTTTTGCCCCAAATAAATGGGAATTTCTGCCTTTTTGCCCCAAAATATGAAAAATTTTTGCTTTTTTTCTCTGAAATATGTGAAATTCTGCAATTTTCCCTTAAAATAAAAGAAATTTCTGCAATTTTTCCCCATAATAAAGGAATTTTTTGCAATTTTGCCCCAAAATAAAGGGAATTTCTTTTTTTTTGTCCCCAAATAAAGGAAATTTCTGAAATTTTGCCCTAAAATAAGGCGAATTTCTGCCTTTTGCCCCAAAATAATGAAAATTTCTGCCTTTTTGCCCCAAAACAAAGAAAATTACTGCATGTTATACGCCAAAATTAGGTAAATTACTGCAATTTTCCTCCAAAATACAAGGATTTTCTTCCTTTTTCGCAGAAAATAAGGGTAATTTCTGCCATTTTGCCGCGAAATAAGTGAAATTTCTGCAGTTTTACCACAAAATAAGGGGAATTTCTGCCTTTTTGCCCCAAAATTAGGGGAATTTCTGCAATTTTGCTCCAAATACGGGGAATTTCTGCCTTTTTGCCCGAAAATAAAAGGAATGTATACCTTTTTGCCATAAAAAGGGAAATTTCTTCATTTTTAACCCAAAATAAGGGAATTTTCTGCCTTTTTGACTCAAAATAAGTGCAATTTCTGACTTTTTTTTAAAAAATAAATGGAATATCTGTCTTTTTGCCCCAAAATAACGGGAATTTCCGACATTTTGCCCTGAAATAAGTTAAATTTCAAAAATTTTTCCCCAAAATAATTGAAATTTCTGCAGTTTTGCCCCAAAATAAGGGGAATTTCTGTATTTTTGCACCAAAATAACGGAAATTTCTGGCTTTTTACCTCAAAATAAGGGTAATTTCTGCATTTTTTGCCACAAAATATAAGGAATTTCTGCCTTTTTGCCCTAAAATATAAAAAATTTCTAATTTTTATTTCCTGAAATAAGTGAAATTTCTGCAAATTTGGCCCAAAAAAATTGAAATTTCTGCAATTTTGTCCCAAAATAAGAGAATTTTGTGGAATTTTGCCCCAAAATAAGTGGAATTTCTAAGTTTTGCCGCAAAATAAGGAAAATTTCTGTCTTTTTGCCCCAACATATAAAGAATTTCTGCCTTTTTGCCCCACAATTAAGGAAATTTCTGCAATTTTGCTCCAAAATAGGGGGAATTTTTGCTTTTTTGCCCGAAAATAAGGGGAATGTTTACCTTTTGCCACAAAGAAGAGAAATTTCTTCATTTTTGACCCAAAATAAGAGGAATTTTTTCCTTTTTACGTCAAAATAAGTGAAATTTCTGCCTTTATACTCAAAAATATTCGGAATTTCTGTATTTTTGCCCCAAAATAAAAGGAATTTTTGAATTTTGCCCTGAAATAAATGAAATTTCTCCAATTTTGCCTCAAAATAAGGGAAATTACTGCTTTTTTGCCACAAAATTAGGGGATTTTTTGTCTTTTTGCCCCAAAATAAAAGGAATTTCAGCCTTTTTACCTAATAATAAGGGGAATCTCTTCTTTTTGCCCTAAAATATGGGGAATTTCTGTATTTTTGCCTCAAAATAAAAAAATTTTCTGCAGTTTTGTACCAAAATAAAAGTAATTTCTGCCTTTTTGCCCCAAAATAAGAGAAATTTCTGCGTTTTTTCCCTAAAATAAGTGAAATTTCTGTAATTTTGCCCCAAAATAAGGGAGATTTCTGCAATTTTGCCCCAAAATAAAGGAAATTTCTGGAATTTTGCCTCAAAATAAGGGGAATTTCTGAATTTTGCCCTGAAATAAGGAGAATTTCTGTCTTTTTGCCCCAAAATAATGTGAATTTCTGCATTTTCCCTCAAAATTAAGGGAATATGTGCAAATTTGCTTCAAAATACCGGGAATTTTTGCCTTATTGCACCAAAATAAAAGGAATTTCTGCATTTTTGCACCAATATAAGGGGAATTTCTGAAATTTTGCTCCAAAATACGGGGAATTTTTGCCTTATTGCCCGAAATAAAGTGGAATTTCTGCCTTTTTGCCCTGAAATATTTGAAATTTCCAACAATTTTACCCCAAAATAAGGGGAATTTCTGTTTTTGGCCCCAAATAAGGGAAATTTTTGCAATTTTGCCCTAAAATAAGGGGAATTTCTGCCTTTTGCCCCAAAATAAGGAGAATTTCTGCCTTTTTGCCCAAAAACAAAGAAAATTACTGCATGTTTTACGCCAAAATTACGTGAATTTTTGCAATTTTGCTCCAAAATACGGGGATTTTCTGCCTTTTTGCCCGAAAATAAAGGGAATGTATACCTTTTTGCCATAAAAAGGGAAATTTCTTCATTTTTACCCCAAAATAAGGGGATTTTCCGCCTTTTTGACTCAAAATAAGTGCAATTTCTGACTTGTTTCCAAAAATAAATGGAATTTCTGTCTTTTTGCCCCAAAATAAGGGGAATTTCCGATTTTTTGCCCTAAAATAAGTTAAATTTCAAGAATTTTTCCCCAAAATAATTGAAATTTCTGCAGTTTTGCACAAAAATAAGGGGAATTTCTGTATTTTTGCCCCAAAATAAGGGAAATTTCTGCCTTTTTACCTCAAAATAATGGGAATTTCTGCATTTTTTGCCACAAAATATAAGGAATTTCTGCCTTTTTGCCCCAAAATAAGAAAAATTTCTGCCTTTTTTCCCTGAAATAAGTGAAATTTCTGCAATTTTAGCCCAAAAAAATTGAAATTTCTTCAATTTTGTCCCAAAATAAGAGAAATTTCTGGAATTATGCCCCAAAATAAGTGGAATTTCTGAGTTTTGCCCCAAAATAAAAAGAATTTCTGTCTTTTTGCCCCAACATATAAGGAATTTCTGCCTTTTAGCCCCACAATTTGGGGAATTTCTGCAATTTTGCTCCAAAATACGGGGAATTTCTGCTTTTTTGCCCAAAAATAAGGGGAATGTTTACCTTTTGCCACAAAAAAAGGAAATTTCTTCATTTTTGCCCCAAAATAAGAGGAATTTCTGCCTTCTTACGTCAAAATAAGTGACATTTCTGCCTTTTTACTCAAAAATATACGGAATTTCTGTATTTTTGCCTTAAAATAAAAGGAATTTTTGAATTATGCCCTGAAATAAATGAAATTTCTCCAATTTTGCCTCAAAATAAGGGAAATTTCTGCTTTTTTGCCCCAAAATAAAAGGAATTTCAGCCTTTTTACCTAATAATAATGGGAATCTCTCCTTTTTGCCCTAAAATATAGGGAATTTGTGTATTTTTGCCCCAAAATAAAAAAATTTTCTGCAATTTTGTACCAAAGTAAAAGTAATTTCTGCCTTTTTGCCCCAAAATAAGAGAAATTTCTGCGTTTTTTCCCTGAAATAAGTGAAATTTCTGTAATTTTGCCCCAAAATTAGGGAGATTTCTGCAATTTTGACCCAAAATAAAAAAAAATTCTGTAATTTTGCCCCAAAATAAGGGGAATTTCTGACTTTTTGCCCTGAAATAAGGAGAATTTCTGTCTTTTTGCCCCAAAATAATGTGAATTTCTGCATTTTCCGTCAAAATTAGAAGAATATGTGCAATTTTGCTTCAAAATACGGGGAATTTTTGCTTTATTGCACCAAAATAAAAGGAATTTCTGCATTTTTGCACCAATATAAGGGGAATTTCTCAAATTTTGCTCCAAAATACGGGGAATTTTTGCCTTATTTCCCGAAATAAAGTGAAATTTCTGCCTTTTTGCTCTGAAATATTTGAAATTTCCGCAATTTTACCCCAAAATAAGGGGAATTTCTGTTTTTGGCCCCAAAATTAGGAGAATTTCTGCTTTTTGCCCCAAATTAGGGTAAATTTCTGACTTTTTGCCCTGAAATAAGTGAAATTTCTGCAATTTTGCCCCAAAATAATGGGAATTTCTGCCTTTTTGCCAAAATAAGGGGAATTTCAGCATTTTACCTTCAAATAAGGGGAATTTCTGCTTTTTGGCCACAAAATATGGGGAATTTCTGCCTTATTGCCCCCAAATAAGGAAAAGTTTTGCTTTTCTGCCACAATTAATGGGAATTTCTGCCTTTTTGCCACAAAGTAAAGGGAATTTCTGCCTTTTTGCCCGAAAATAACGGGAATTTCAGCCTTTTTACCCCAAAATAAGGGGAATTTCTGCCTTTTGCCCAAAATATGGGGAATTTCTGACTTTTTGTTCCAAAATAAGGAAAATTTCTTCAATTTTGTACCAAAATAAAAGAAATTTCTGCTTTTTGCCCCAAAATAAAAGTAATTTCTGACTTTTTGCCCTGAAATAAATGAAATTTCTGCAATTTTGCTCGAAAATAAGGGAAATTTGTGCCTTTTTGCCCCAAAATGAGGGGAATTTCTGCCTTTTAACCCTAAAATATGGGGAATTTCAGCATTTTACATCAAAATAAGGGGAATTTCAGACTTTTTGCACCAAAATATAGGGAATTTCTGCATTTTTGCCACAAAATAAGAAAAATTTCTGCAATTCTGTACCAAAATAAAAGAAATTTTTAAAATTTTGCCCCAAAATAAGGGAAATTTCTGATTTTTGCCCCGAAATAAGGAGAATTTCTGCCCCCCAAAAAAAGAAATTTCTGCCTTTTTGCCCCAAAATTAGGGGAGTTTCTGCAATTTTGCTTCAAAATACAGGGAATTTCTGCCTCTTTTCCCGAAAATAAGGGAACTTCTGCCGATTTGCCCCAAATAAAGGGAATTTCTGCATTTTTGCCCTAATATTTAGGGAATTTCTGCAATTTTGCTTTAAAATACGGGGAATTGTTGCCTTTTTGCCCAAAATTAAGGGGATTTTCTGCCTTTTTGCCCCCAAACAAGGGAAATTTCTGCAATTTTATCCCAAAATATAATGAATTTTTGCCTTTATGCCCTCAAATAACGGAAATTTCTGCCTTTTTGCCCTGAAATATATGAAATGTCTGCAATTTTACCCCAAAATTAGGTGAATTTCTACCTTTTGCCCCAAAATAATGGGAATTTCTGGCTTTTTGCCCCAAAATATGAAAAATTTTTGCTTTTTTCTCTGAAATATGTGAAATTTCTGCAATTTTGCCTTAATATAAAAGAAAAATCGGCAATTTTTCCCCATAATAAAGGAATTTTTGCAATTTTGCCCCAAAATAAAGGAAATTTCTGTTTTTTGTCCCCAAATAAGGGAAATTTCTGAAATTTTGCCCTAAAATAAGGCGAATTTCTGCCTTTTGCCCCAAAATAATGAAAATTTCTGCCTTTTTGCCCCAAAACAAAGAAAATTACTGCATGTTTTACGCCAAAATTAGGTGAATTTCTGCAATTTTGCTCCAAAATATGGGGATTTTCTGCCTTTTTCGCAGAAAATAAGAGGAATTTCTGCCATTTTGACGCGATATAAGTGAAATTTCTGCAGTTTTACCCCAAAATAAGGGGAATTTCTGCCTTTTTGCCCCAAAATTAGGGGAATTTCTGCAATTTTGCTCCAAAATACGGGGAATTTCTGCCTTTTTGCCCGAAAATAAAGGGAATGTACACCTTTTTGCCATAAAAAGGGAAATTTCTTCATTTTTACCCCAAAATAAGGGATTTTCCACCTTTTTGATTCAAAATAAGTGCAATTTCTGACTTTTTTCCAAAAATAAATGGAATTTCTGTCTTTTTGCCCCAAAATAAGGGAAATTTCCGACTTTTTGCCCTGAAATAAGTTAAATTTCAAAAATTTTTCCCCAAAATAATTGAAATTTCTGCAGTTTTGCCCCAAAATAAGGGAAATTTCTGTATTTTTGCCCCCAAATAATGGAAATTTCTGCCTTTTCACCTAAAAATAAGGGGAATTTCTGCATTTTTTGCCACAAAATATAAGAAATTTCTGCCTTTTTGCCCCAAAATAAGAAAAATTTCTGCCTTTTTTCCCTGAAATAAGTCAAATTTCTGCAATTTTGGCCCAAAAAAATTGAAATTTCTGCAATTTTGTCCTAAAATAAGACAAATTTCTGGAATTTTGCCCCAAAATAAGTGGAATTTCTGAGTTTTGCCCCAAAATAAGGAGAATTTCTGTCTTTTTGCCCCAACATATAGGGAATTTCTGACTTTTTGCCCCACAATTTGGGGAATTTCTGCAATTTTGCTCCAAAATACGGGGAATTTCTGCTTTTTTGCCCGAAAATAAGGGGAATGTTTACCTTTTGCCACAAAAAGGGAAATTTCTTCATTTTTGCCCCAAAATAAGAGGAATTTCTGCCTTTTTACGTCAAAATAAGTGAAATTTCTGCCTTTTTATTCAAAAATATACGGAATTTCTGTATTTTTGCCCCAAAATAAATGCAATTTTTGAATTTTGCCCTGAAATAAGTGAAATTTCTCCAATTTTGCTTCAAAATAAGGGAAATTTCTGCATTTTTGCCACAAAATAAGGGGAATTTCGGTCTTTTTGCCGCAAAATAAAAGGAATTTCAGACTTTTTACCTGATAATAAGGGTAATCTATTCTTTTTGCCCTAAAATATGGGGAATTTCTGTATTTTTGCCCCAAAATAAAAAAAAATTCTGCAATTTTGTACCAAAAGAAAAGTAATTTCTGCATTTTTGCCCCAAAATAAGAGAAATTTCTGCGTTTTTTTCCCTGAAATAAGTGAAATTTCTGTAATTTTGCCCCAAAATTAGGGAGATTTCTGCAATTTTGCCCCAAAATAAAGGAAATTTCTGGAATTTTGCCCCAAAGTAAGGGGAATTTCTGACTTTTTGCCCTGAAATAAGGAGAATTTCTGTCTTTTTGCCCCAAAATAATGTGAATTTCTAAATTTTCCCTCAAAATTAGGGGAATATGTGCAATTTTGCCTCAAAATACGGGGAATTTTTGCCTTATTGCACCAAAATAAAAGGAATTTCTGCATTTTTGCACCAATATAAGGGGAATTTCTGAAATTTTGCTCCAAAATACGGGGAATTTTTGCCTTATTGCCCGAAATAAAGTGGAATTTCTGCCTTTTTGCCCTGAAATATTTGAAATTTCCAACAATTTTACCCCAAAATAAGGGGAATTTCTGTTTTTGGCCCCAAATAAGGGAAATTTTTGCAATTTTGCCCTAAAATAAGGGGAATTTCTGCCTTTTGCCCCAAAATAAGGAGAATTTCTGCCTTTTTGCCCAAAAACAAAGAAAATTACTGCATGTTTTACGCCAAAATTACGTGAATTTTTGCAATTTTACTCCAAAATACGGGGATTTTCTGCCTTTTTGCCCGAAAATAAAGGGAATGTATACCTTTTTGCCATAAAAAGGGAAATTTCTTCATTTTTACCCCAAAATAAGGGGATTTTCCGCCTTTTTGACTCAAAATAAGTGCAATTTCTGACTTGTTTCCAAAAATAAATGGAATTTCTGTCTTTTTGCCCCAAAATAAGGGGAATTTCCGATTTTTTGCCCTAAAATAAGTTAAATTTCAAGAATTTTTCCCCAAAATAATTGAAATTTCTGCAGTTTTGCACAAAAATAAGGGGAATTTCTGTATTTTTGCCCCAAAATAAGGGAAATTTCTGCCTTTTTACCTCAAAATAATGGGAATTTCTGCATTTTTTGCCACAAAATATAAGGAATTTCTGCCTTTTTGCCCCTAAATAAGAAAAATTTCTGCCTTTTTTCCCTGAAATAAGTGAAATTTCTGCAATTTTAGCCCAAAAAAATTGAAATTTCTTCAATTTTGTCCCAAAATAAGAGAAATTTCTGGAATTATGCCCCAAAATAAGTGGAATTTCTGAGTTTTGCCCCAAAATAAAAAGAATTTCTGTCTTTTTGCCCCAACATATAAGGAATTTCTGCCTTTTAGCCCCACAATTAGGGGAATTTCTGCAATTTTGCTCCAAAATACGGGGAATTTCTGCTTTTTTGCCCAAAAATAAGGGGAATGTTTACCTTTTGCCACAAAAAAGAGAAATTTCTTCATTTTTGCCCCAAAATAAGAGGAATTTCTGCCTTCTTACGTCAAAATAAGTGACATTTCTGCCTTTTTACTCAAAAATATACGGAATTTCTGTATTTTTGCCTTAAAATAAAAGGAATTTTTGAATTATGCCCTGAAATAAATGAAATTTCTCCAATTTTGCCTCAAAATAAGGGAAATTTCTGCTTTTTTGCCACAAAATAATGGGAATTTCTGTCTTTTTGCCCCAAAATAAAAGGAATTTCAGCCTTTTTACCTAATAATAATGGGAATCTCTCCTTTTTGCCCTAAAATATAGGGAATTTGTGTATTTTTGCCCCAAAATAAAAAAATTTTCTGCAATTTTGTACCAAAATAAAAGTAATTTCTGCCTTTTTGCCCCAAAATAAGAGAAATTTCTGCGTTTTACCCTGAAATAAGTGAAATTTCTGTAATTTTGCCCCAAAATTAGGGAGATTTCTGCAATTTTGACCCAAAATAAAAAAAATTTCTGTAATTTTGCCCCAAAATAAGGGGAATTTCTGACTTTAGGCCCTGAAATAAGGAGAATTTCTGTCTTTTTGCCCCAAAATAATGTGAATTTCTAAATTTTCCCTCAAAATTAGAAGAATATGTGCAATTTTGCTTCAAAATACGGGGAATTTTTGCTTTATTGCACCAAAATAAAAGGAATTTCTGCATTTTTGCACCAATATAAGGGGAATTTCTCAAATTTTGCTCCAAAATAAGGGGAATTTTTGCCTTATTTCCCGAAATAAAGTGAAATTTCTGCCTTTTTGCTCTGAAATATTTGAAATTTCCGCAATTTTACCCCAAAATAAGGGGAATTTCTGTTTTTGGCCCCAAAATTAGGAGAATTTCTGCTTTTTGCCCCAAATTAAGGCAAATTTCTGACTTTTTGCCCTGAAATAAGTGAAATTTCTGCAATTTTGCCCCAAAATAATGGGAATTTCTGCCTTTTTGCCAAAATAAGGGGAATTTCAGCATTTTACCTTCAAATAAGGGGAATTTCTGCCTTTTGGCCACAAAATATGGGGAATTTCTGCCTTATTGCCCCCAAATAAGGAAAAGTTTTGCTTTTCTGCCACAATTAATGGGAATTTCTGCCTTTTTGCCACAAAGTAAAGGGAATTTCAGCCTTTTTGCCCGAAAATAACGGGAATTTCAGCCTTTTTACCCCAAAATAAGGGGAATTTCTGCCTTTTGCCCAAAATATGGGGAATTTCTGACTTTTTGTTCCAAAATAAGGAAAATTTCTTCAATTTTGTACCAAAATAAAAGAAATTTCTGCTTTTTGCCCCAAAATAAAAGTAATTTCTGACTTTTTGCCCTGAAATAAATGAAATTTCTGCAATTTTGCTCGAAAATAAGGGAAATTTGTGCCTTTTTGCCCCAAAATGAGGGGAATTTCTGCCTTTTAACCCTAAAATATGGGGAATTTCAGCATTTTACATCAAAATAAGGAGAATTTCAGCCTTTTTGCACCAAAATATAGGGAATTTCTGCATTTTTGCCACAAAATAAGAAAAATTTCTGCAATTCTGTACAAAAATAAAAGAAATTTTTAAAATTTTGCCCCAAAATAAGGGAAATTTCTGATTTTTGCCCCGAAATAAGGAGAATTTCTGTATGTTTGCCCCCCAAAAAAAGAAATTTCTGCCTTTTTGCCCCAAAATTAGGGGAGTTTCTGCAATTTTGCTTCAAAATACAGGGAATTTCTGCCTCTTTTCCCGAAAATAAGGGAACTTCTGCCGATTTGCCCCAAATAAAGGGAATTTCTGCATTTTTGCCCTAATATTTAGGGAATTTCTGCAATTTTGCTTTAAAATACGGGGAATTGTTGCCTTTTTGCCCAAAATTAAGGGGATTTTCTGCCTTTTTGCCCCCAAACAAGGGAAATTTCTGCAATTTTATCCCAAAATAAAAGGAATTTTTGCCTTTATGCCCTCAAATAACGGAAATTTCTGCGTTTTTGCCCTGAAATATATGAAATGTCTGCAATTTTACCCCAAAATTAGGTGAATTTCTACCTTTTGCCCCAAAATAATGGGAATTTCTGGCTTTTTGCCCCAAAATATGAAAAATTTTTGCTTTTTTCTCTGAAATATGTGAAATTTCTGCAATTTTGCCTTAAAATAAAAGAAATTTCAGCAATTTTTCCCCATAATAAAAGAATTTTTTGCAATTTTGCCCCAAAATAAAGGAAATTTCTGTTTTTTGTCGCCAAATAAGGGAAATTTCTGAAATTTTGCCCTAAAATAAGGCGAATTTCTGCCTTTTGCCCCAAAATAAAGAGAATTTCTGCCTTTTTGCCCCAAAACAAAGAAAATTACTGCATGTTTTACGCCAAAATTAGGTGAATTTCTGCAATTTTGCTCGAAAATATGGGGATTTTCTGCCTTTTTCGCAGAAAATAAGAGGAATTTCTGCCATTTTGCCACGATATAAGTGAAATTTCTGCAGTTTTACCCCAAAATAAGGGGAATTTCTGCCTTTTTGCCCCAAAATTAGGGGAATTTCTGCAATTTTGCTCCAAAATACGGGGAATTTCTGCCTTTTTGCCCAAAAATAAAGGGAATGTATACCTTTTTGCCATAAAAAGGGAAATTTCTTCGTTTTTAGCCCAAAATAAGGGGATTTTTTGTCTTTTTGATTCAAAATAAGTGCAATTTCTGACTTTTTTCCAAAAATAAATGGAATTTCTGTCTTTTTGCCCCAAAATAAGGGAAATTTCCGACTTTTTGCCCTGAAATAAGTTAAATTTCAAAAATTTTTCCCCAAAATAATTGAAATTTCTGCAGTTTAGCCCCAAAATAAGGGAAATTTCTGTATTTTTGCCCCCAAATAATGGAAATTTCTGCCTTTTTACATAAAAATAAGGGGAATTTCTGCATTTTTTGCCACAAAATATAAGAAATTTCTGCCTTTTTGCCCCAAAATAAGAAAAATTTCTGCCTTTTTTCCCTGAAATAAGTCAAATTTCTGAAATTTTGACCCAAAAAAATTGAAATTTCTGCAATTTTGTCCTAAATAAGACAAATTTCTGGAATTTTGTCCCAAAATAAGTGGAATTTCTGAGTTTTGCCCCAAAATAAGGAGAATTTCTGTCTTTTTGCCCCAACATATAGGGAATTTCTGCCTTTTTGCCCCACAATTAGGGGAATTTCTGCAATTTTGCTCCAAAATACGGGGAATTTCTGCTTTTTTGCCCGAAAATAAGGGTAATGTTTACCTTTTGCCACAAAAAGGGAAATTTCTTAATTTTTGCCCCAAAATATGAGGAATTTCTGCCTTTTTACGTCAAAATAAGTGAAATTTCTGCCTTTTTATTCAAAAATATACGGAATTTCTGTATTTTTGCCCCAAAATAAATGCAATTTTTGAATTTTGCCCTGAAATAAGTGAAATTTCTCCAATTTTGCTTCAAAATAAGGGAAATTTCTGCTTTTTTGCCACAAAATAAGGGGAATTTCTGTCTTTTTGCCGCAAAATAAAAGGAATTTCAGACTTTTTACCTAATAATAAGGGGAATCTCTTCTTTTTGCCCTAAAATATGGGGAATTTCTGTATTTTTGCCCCAAAATAAAAAAAATTCTGCAATTTTGTACCAAAAGAAAAGTAATTTCTGCATTTTTGCCCCAAAATAAGAGAAATTTCTGCGTTTTTTCCCTGAAATAAGTGAAATTTCTGTAATTTTGCCCCAAAATTAGGGAGATTTCTGCAATTTTGCCCCAAAATAAAGGAAATTTCTGGAATTTTGCCCCAAAGTAAGGGGAATTTCTGACTTTTTGCCCTGAAATAAGGAGAATTTCTGTCTTTTTGCCCCAAAATAATGTGAATTTCTAAATTTTCCCTCAAAATTAGGGGAATATGTGAAATTTTGCTTCAAAATACGGGGAATTTTTGCCTTATTGCACCAAAATAAAAGGAATTTCTGCATTTTTGCACCAATATAAGGGGAATTTCTGAAATTTTGCTCCAAAATACAGGGAATTTTTGCCTTATTGCCCGAAATAACGTGGAATTTCTGCCTTTTTGCCCTGAAATATTTGAAATTTCCGTAATTTTACCCCAAAATAAAAGGAATTTCTGCTTTTTTGCACCAAAATTAGGGGAATTTCTGCAATTTTGCTCCAAAATACGGGGTATTTCTGCCTTTTTGCCCGAAAATAAAAGGAATGTATAACTTTTTGCCATAAAAAGGGAAATTTCTTCATTTTTACCCCAAAATAAGGGGATTTTCTGCCTTTTTGACTCAAAATAAGTGCAATTTCTGACTTTTTTCCAAAAATAAATGGAATTTTTGTCTTTTTGCCCCAAAATAAGGGGAATTTCCGACTTTTTGCCCTGAAATAAGTTAAATTTCAAAAATTTTTCCCCAAAATAATTGAAATTTCTGCAGTTTTGCCCCAAAATAAGGGGAATTTCTGTATTTTTGCCCCAAAATAAGGGAAATTTCTGCCTTTTTACCTCAAAATAAGGGGAATTTCTGCATTTTTGCCACCAAATATAAGGAATTTTTGCATTTTGCCCCAAAATAAGAAAAATTTCTGCATTTTTTCCCTGAAATAAGTGAAATTTCTGCAATTTTGGCCCAAAAAAATTGAAATTTCAGCAATTTTGTCCCAAAATAAAAGAAATTTCTAAAAATTTGCCCCAAAATAATTGGAATTTCTTAGTTTTGCCCCAAAATAAAAAGAATTTCTGTCTTTTTGCACCAACATATAGGGAATTTCTGCCTTTTTGCCCCAAAATTAGGGGAGTTTTTGCAATTTTGCTTCAAAATACAGGGAATTTCTGCCTCTTTTCCCGAAAATAAGGGGAACTTCTGCCGATTTGCCCCAAATAAAGGGAATTTCTGCACATTTTCCCCAATATTTGGGGAATTTCTGCAATTTTGCTTTAAAATACGGGGAATTTCTGCCTTTTTGCCCAAAATTAAGGGGATTTTCTGACTTTTTGCCCCCAAACAAGGGAAATTTCTGCAGTTTTATCCCAAAATAAAAGGAATTTCTGCCTTTATGCCCTCAAATAATGGGAATTTCTGCCTTTTGCCCTGAAATATTTGAAATTTCTGCAATTTTACCCCAAAATAAGGTGAATTTCTAACTTTTTGCCCCCAAATAATGGGAATTTCTGCCTTTTTGCCCCAAAATATGAAAAATTTTTGCTTTTTTCTCTGAAATATGTGAAATTTCTGCAATTTTGCCTTAAAATAAAAGAAATTTCTGCAATTTTTCCCCATAATAAAGGAATTTTTTGCAATTTTGCCCCAAAATAAGGGGATTTTCTGTTTTTTGTCCCCAAATAAGGGAAATTTCTGCAATTTTGCCCTAAAATAAGGGTAATTTCTGCCTTTTGCCCCAAAATAAGAGAATTTCTGCCATTTTGCCCCAAAACAAAGAAAATTACTACATGTTTTACGCCAAATTAGGTGAATTTCTGCAATTTTGCTCCAAAATACAAGGATTTTCTGCCTTTTTCGCAGAAAATAAGGGGAATTTCTGCCATTTTGCCGCGAAATAAGTGAAATTTCTGCAGTTTTACCCCAAAATAAGGAAAATTTCTGCCTTTTTGCCCCAAAATTAAGGGAATTTTTGCAATTTTGCTCCAAAATACGGGGAATTTCTGCCTTTTTTCCCAAAAATAAAGGGAATGTATACCTTTTTGCCATAAAAAGGGAAATTTCTTCATTTTTAGCCCAAAATAAGGGGATTTTCCGTCTTTTTGACTCAAAATAAGTGCAATTTCTGACTTTTTTCCAAAAATAAATGGGATTTCTGTCTTTTTGCCCCAAAATAAGGGGAATTTCTGATTTTTGGCCCTGAAATAAGTTAAATTTCAAAATTTTTCCCCCAAAATAATTGAAATTTCTGCAGTTTTGCCCTAAAATAAGGGGAATTTTTGTATTTTTGCTCCAAAATAAAGGAAATTTCTGCCTTTTTACCTCAAAATAAGGGGAATTTCTACATTTTTGCCACAAAATATAAGGAATTTTTGCCTTTTTGCCCCAAAATAAGAAAAATTTCTGCCTTTTTTCCCTGAAATAAGTGAAATTTCTGCAATTTTGGCCCAAAAAAATTGAAATTTCTGCAATTTTGTCCCAAAATAAGAGAAATTTCTGGAATTATGCCCCAAAATAAGTGGAATTTCTGAGTGTTGCCCCAAAATAAGGAGAATTTCTCTCTTTTTGCGATAACATATAGGGAATTTCTGTCTTTTTGCCCCACAATTAAGGGAATATGTGCAAATTTGCTTCAAAATACCGGGAATTTTTGCCTTATTGCACCAAAATAAAAGGAATTTCTGCATTTTTGCACCAATATAAGGGGAATTTCTGAAATTTTGCTCCAAAATACGGGGAATTTTTGCCTTATTGCCCGAAATAAAGTGGAATTTCTGCATTTTTGCCCTGAAATATTTGAAATTTCCAACAATTTTACCCCAAAATAAGGGGAATTTCTGTTTTTGGCCCCAAATAAGGGAAATTTTTGCAATTTTGCCCTAAAATAAGGGGAATGTCTGCCTTTTGCCCCAAAATAAGGAGAATTTCTGCCTTTTTGCCCAAAAACAAAGAAAATTACTGCATGTTTTACGCCAAAATTACGTGAATTTTTGCAATTTTGCTCCAAAATACGGGGATTTTCTGCCTTTTTGCCCGAAAATAAAGGGAATGTATACCTTTTTGCCATAAAAAGGGAAATTTCTTCATTTTTACCTCAAAATAATGGGATTTTCCGCCTTTTTGACTCAAAATAAGTGCACTTTTTGACTTTTTTCCAAAAATAAATGGAATTTCTGTCTTTTTGCCCCAAAATAAGGGTAATTTCCGAATTTTTGCCCTAAAATAAGTTAAATTTCAAGAATTTTTCCCCTAAATAATTGAAATTTCTGCAGTTTTGCGCAAAAATAAGGGGAATTTCTGTATTTTTGCCCCAAAATAAGGGAAATTTCTGCCTTTTTACCTCAAAATAAAGGGAATTTCTGCATTTTTTGCCACAAAATATAAGGAATTTCTGCCTTTTTGCCCCAAAATAAGAAAAATTTCTGCCTTTTTTCCCTGAAATAAGTGAAATTTCTGCAATTTTAGCCCAAAAAAATTGAAATTTCTGCAATTTTGTCCCAAAATAAGAGAAATTTCTGGAATTATGCCCCAAAATAAGTGGAATTTCTGAGTTTTGCCCCAAAATAAAAAGAATTTCTGTCTTTTTGCCCCAACATATAAGGAATTTCTGCCTTTTAGCCCCACAATTAGGGGAATTTCTGCAATTTTGCTCCAAAATATGGGGAATTTCTGCTTTTTTGCCCAAAAATAAGGGGAATGTTTACCTTTTGCCACAAAAAGGGAAATTTCTTCATTTTTGCCCCAAAATAAGAGGAATTTCTGCCTTCTTACGTCAAAATAAGTGAAATTTCTGCCTTTTTACTCAAAAATATACAGAATTTCTGTATTTTTGCCTTAAAATAAAAGGAATTTTTGAAATATGCCCTGAAATAAATGAAATTTCTCCAATTTTGCCTCAAAATAAGGGAAATTTCTGCTTTTTTGCCCCAAAATAAAAGGAATTTCAGCCTTTTTACCTAATAATAATGGGAATCTCTCCTTTTTGCCCTAAAATATAGGGAATTTGTGTATTTTTGCCCCAAAATTAAAAAATTTTCTGCAATTTTGTACCAAAGTAAAAGTAATTTCTGCCTTTTTGCCCCAAAATAAGAGAAATTTCTGTGTTTTTTCCCTGAAATAAGTGAAATTTCTGTAATTTTGCCCCAAAATTAGGGAGATTTCTGCAATTTTGACCCAAAATAAAAAATTTCTGGAATTTTGCCCCAAAATAAGGGGAATTTCTGACTTTTTGCCCTGAAATAAGGAGAATTTCTGTCTTTTTGCCCCAAAATAAAGTGAATTTCTGCATTTTTCCTCAAAATTAGAAGAATATGTGCAATTTTGCTTCAAAATACGGGGAATTTTTGCTTTATTGCACCAAAATAAAAGGAATTTCTGCATTTTTGCACCAATATAAGGGGAATTTCTCAAATTTTGCTCCAAAATACGGGGAATTTTTGTTTTATTTCCCGAAATAAAGTGAAATTTCTGCCTTTTTGCTCTGAAATATTTGAAATTTCCGCAATTTTACCCCAAAATAAGGGGAATTTCTGTTTTTGTCACCAAAATTAGGAGAATTTCTGCTTTTTGCCCCAAATTAAGGCAAATTTCTGAGTTTTTGCTTTGAAATAAGTAAAATTTCTGCAATTTTGCCCCAAAATAATGGGAATTTCTGCCTTTTTGCCAAAATAAGGGGAATTTCAGCATTTTACCTTCAAATAAGGGGAATTTCTGCCTTTTTGCCACAAAATATGGGGAATTTCTGCCTTATTGCCCCCAAATAAGGAAAAGTTTTGCTTTTCTGCCACAATTAATGGGAATTTCTGCCTTTTTGCCACAAAGTAAAGGGAATTTCAGCCTTTTTGCCCGAAAATAACGGGAATTTCAGCCTTTTTACCCCAAAATAAGGGGAATTTCTGCCTTTTGCCCAAAATATGGGGAATTTCTGACTTTTTGTTCCAAAATAAGGAAAATTTCTGCCTTTTTTCCCTGAAATAAGTCAAATTTCTGCAATTTTGGCCCAAAAAAATTGAAATTTCTGCAATTTTGTCCTAAAATAAGACAAATTTCTGGAATTTTGCCCCAAAATAAGTGGAATTTCTGAGTTTTGCCCCAAAATAAGGAGAATTTCTGTCTTTTTGCCCCAACATATAGGGAATTTCTGACTTTTTGCCCCACAATTTGGGGAATTTCTGCAATTTTGCTCCAAAATACGGGGAATTTCTGCTTTTTTGCCCGAAAATAAGGGGAATGTTTACCTTTTGCCACAAAAAGGGAAATTTCTTCATTTTTGCCCCAAAATAAGAGGAATTTCTGCCTTTTTACGTCAAAATAAGTGAAATTTCTGCCTTTTTATTCAAAAATATACGGAATTTCTGTATTTTTGCCCCAAAATAAATGCAATTTTTGAATTTTGCCCTGAAATAAGTGAAATTTCTCCAATTTTGCTTCAAAATAAGGGAAATTTCTGCTTTTTTGCCACAAAATAAGGGGAATTTCTGTCTTTTTGCCGCAAAATAAAAGGAATTTCAGACTTTTTACCTGATAATAAGGGTAATCTATTCTTTTTGCCCTAAAATATGGGGAATTTCTGTATTTTTGCCCCAAAATAAAAAAAAAATTCTGCAATTTTGTACCAAAAGAAAAGTAATTTCTGCATTTTTGCCCCAAAATAAGAGAAATTTCTGCGTTTTTTTCCCTGAAATAAGTGAAATTTCTGTAATTTTGCCCCAAAATTAGGGAGATTTCTGCAATTTTGCCCCAAAATAAAGGAAATTTCTGGAATTTTGCCCCAAAGTAAGGGGAATTTCTGACTTTTTGCCCTGAAATAAGGAGAATTTCTGTCTTTTTGCCCCAAAATAATGTGAATTTCTAAATTTTCCCTCAAAATTAGGGGAATATGTGCAATTTTGCCTCAAAATACGGGGAATTTTTGCCTTATTGCACCAAAATAAAAGGAATTTCTGCATTTTTGCACCAATATAAGGGGAATTTCTGAAATTTTGCTCCAAAATACGGGGAATTTTTGCCTTATTGCCCGAAATAAAGTGGAATTTCTGCCTTTTTGCCCTGAAATATTTGAAATTTCCAACAATTTTACCCCAAAATAAGGGGAATTTCTGTTTTTGGCCCCAAAATTAGGAGAATTTCTGCTTTTTGCCCCAAATTAAGGCAAATTTCTGACTTTTTGCCCTGAAATAAGTGAAATTTCTGCAATTTTGCCCCAAAATAATGGGAATTTCTGCCTTTTTGCCAAAATAAGGGGAATTTCAGCATTTTACCTTCAAATAAGGGGAATTTCTGCCTTTTGGCCACAAAATATGGGGAATTTCTGCCTTATTGCCCCCAAATAAGGAAAAGTTTTGCTTTTCTGCCACAATTAATGGGAATTTCTGCCTTTTTGCCACAAAGTAAAGGGAATTTCAGCCTTTTTGCCCGAAAATAACGGGAATTTCAGCCTTTTTACCCCAAAATAAGGGGAATTTCTGCCTTTTGCCCAAAATATGGGGAATTTCTGACTTTTTGTTCCAAAATAAGGAAAATTTTTTCAATTTTGTACCAAAATAAAAGAAATTTCTGCTTTTTGCCCCAAAATAAAAGTAATTTCTGACTTTTTGCCCTGAAATAAATGAAATTTCTGCAATTTTGCTCGAAAATAAGGGAAATTTGTGCCTTTTTGCCCCAAAATGAGGGGAATTTCTGCCTTTTAACCCTAAAATATGGGGAATTTCAGCATTTTACATCAAAATAAGGAGAATTTCAGCCTTTTTGCACCAAAATATAGGGAATTTCTGCCTTTTTGCCACAAAATAAGAAAAATTTCTGCAATTCTGTACCAAAATAAAAGAAATTTTTAAAATTTTGCCCCAAAATAAGGGAAATTTCTGATTTTTGCCCCGAAATAAGGAGAATTTCTGTATGTTTGCCCCCCCAAAAAAGAAATTTCTGCCTTTTTGCCCCAAAATTAGGGGAGTTTCTGCAATTTTGCTTCAAAATACAGGGAATTTCTGCCTCTTTTCCCGAAAATAAGGGAACTTCTGCCGATTTGCCCCAAATAAAGGGAATTTCTGCATTTTTGCCCTAATATTTAGGGAATTTCTGCAATTTTGCTTTAAAATACGGGGAATTGTTGCCTTTTTGCCCAAAATTAAGGGGATTTTCTGACTTT
The DNA here is from genome assembly GCF_963924665.1 of Micromys minutus. Lineage (NCBI taxonomy): Eukaryota > Metazoa > Chordata > Mammalia > Rodentia > Muridae > Micromys > Micromys minutus. Next base: position 147,404 of record NW_027667925.1, on the reverse strand, counting down.
TTGCCCCCAAACAAGGGAAATTTCTGCAATTTTATCCCAAAATAAAAGGAATTTTTGCCTTTATGCCCTCAAATAACGGAAATTTCTGCGTTTTTGCCCTGAAATATATGAAATGTCTGCAATTTTACCCCAAAATTAGGTGAATTTCTACCTTTTGCCCCAAAATAATGGGAATTTCTGGCTTTTTGCCCCAAAATATGAAAAATTTTTGCTTTTTTCTCTGAAATATGTGAAATTTCTGCAATTTTGCCTTAAAATAAAAGAAATTTCTGCAATTTTTCCCCATAATAAAAGAATTTTTTGCAATTTTGCCCCAAAATAAAGGAAATTTCTGTTTTTTGTCCCCAAATAAGGGAAATTTCTGAAATTTTGCCCTAAAATAAGGCGAATTTCTGCCTTTTGCCCCAAAATAAAGAGAATTTCTGCCTTTTTGCCCCAAAACAAAGAAAATTACTGCATGTTTTACGCCAAAATTAGGTGAATTTCTGCAATTTTGCTCGAAAATATGGGGATTTTCTGCCTTTTTCGCAGAAAATAAGAGGAATTTCTGCCATTTTGCCGCGATATAAGTGAAATTTCTGCAGTTTTACCCCAAAATAAGGGGAATTTCTGCCTTTTTGCCCCAAAATTAGGGGAATTTCTGCAATTTTGCTCCAAAATACGGGGAATTTCTGCCTTTTTGCCCGAAAATAAAGGGAATGTATACCTTTTTGCCATAAAAAGGGAAATTTCTTCGTTTTTAGCCCAAAATAAGGGGATTTTTTGTCTTTTTGATTCAAAATAAGTGCAATTTCTGACTTTTTTCCAAAAATAAATGGAATTTCTGTCTTTTTGCCCCAAAATAAGGGAAATTTCCGACTTTTTGCCCTGAAATAAGTTAAATTTCAAAAATTTTTCCCCAAAATAATTGAAATTTCTGCAGTTTTGCCCCAAAATAAGGGAAATTTCTGTATTTTTGCCCCCAAATAATGGAAATTTCTGCCTTTTTACCTAAAAATAAGGGGAATTTCTGCATTTTTTGCCACAAAATATAAGAAATTTCTGCCTTTTTGCCCCAAAATAAGAAAAATTTCTGCCTTTTTTCCCTGAAATAAGTCAAATTTCTGAAATTTTGACCCAAAAAAATTGAAATTTCTGCAATTTTGTCCTAAATAAGACAAATTTCTGGAATTTTGTCCCAAAATAAGTGGAATTTCTGAGTTTTGCCCCAAAATAAGGAGAATTTCTGTCTTTTTGCCCCAACATATAGGGAATTTCTGCCTTTTTGCCCCACAATTAGGGGAATTTCTGCAATTTTGCTCCAAAATACGGGGAATTTCTGCTTTTTTGCCCGAAAATAAGGGTAATGTTTACCTTTTGCCACAAAAAGGGAAATTTCTTAATTTTTGCCCCAAAATATGAGGAATTTCTGCCTTTTTACGTCAAAATAAGTGAAATTTCTGCCTTTTTATTCAAAAATATACGGAATTTCTGTATTTTTGCCCCAAAATAAATGCAATTTTTGAATTTTGCCCTGAAATAAGTGAAATTTCTCCAATTTTGCTTCAAAATAAGGGAAATTTCTGCTTTTTTGCCACAAAATAAGGGGAATTTCTGTCTTTTTGCCGCAAAATAAAAGGAATTTCAGACTTTTTACCTAATAATAAGGGGAATCTCTTCTTTTTGCCCTAAAATATGGGGAATTTCTGTATTTTTGCCCCAAAATAAAAAAAATTCTGCAATTTTGTACCAAAAGAAAAGTAATTTCTGCATATTTGCCCCAAAATAAGAGAAATTTCTGCGTTTTTTCCCTGAAATAAGTGAAATTTCTGTAATTTTGCCCCAAAATTAGGGAGATTTCTGCAATTTTGCCCCAAAATAAAGGAAATTTCTGGAATTTTGCCCCAAAGTAAGGGGAATTTCTGACTTTTTGCCCTGAAATAAGGAGAATTTCTGTCTTTTTGCCCCAAAATAATGTGAATTTCTAAATTTTCCCTCAAAATTAGGGGAATATGTGAAATTTTGCTTCAAAATACGGGGAATTTTTGCCTTATTGCACCAAAATAAAAGGAATTTCTGCATTTTTGCACCAATATAAGGGGAATTTCTGAAATTTTGCTCCAAAATACAGGGAATTTTTGCCTTATTGCCCGAAATAACGTGGAATTTCTGCCTTTTTGCCCTGAAATATTTGAAATTTCCGTAATTTTACCCCAAAATAAAAGGAATTTCTGCTTTTTTGCACCAAAATTAGGGGAATTTCTGCAATTTTGCTCCAAAATACGGGGTATTTCTGCCTTTTTGCCCGAAAATAAAAGGAATGTATAACTTTTTGCCATAAAAAGGGAAATTTCTTCATTTTTACCCCAAAATAAGGGGATTTTCTGCCTTTTTGACTCAAAATAAGTGCAATTTCTGACTTTTTTCCAAAAATAAATGGAATTTTTGTCTTTTTGCCCCAAAATAAGGGGAATTTCCGACTTTTTGCCCTGAAATAAGTTAAATTTCAAAAATTTTTCCCCAAAATAATTGAAATTTCTGCAGTTTTGCCCCAAAATAAGGGGAATTTCTGTATTTTTGCCCCAAAATAAGGGAAATTTCTGCCTTTTTACCTCAAAATAAGGGGAATTTCTGCATTTTTGCCACCAAATATAAGGAATTTTTGCATTTTGCCCCAAAATAAGAAAAATTTCTGCATTTTTTCCCTGAAATACGTGAAATTTCTGCAATTTTGGCCCAAAAAAATTGAAATTTCAGCAATTTTGTCCCAAAATAAAAGAAATTTCTAAAAATTTGCCCCAAAATAATTGGAATTTCTTAGTTTTGCCCCAAAATAAAAAGAATTTCTGTCTTTTTGCACCAACATATAGGGAATTTCTGCCTTTTTGCCCCAAAATTAGGGGAGTTTTTGCAATTTTGCTTCAAAATACAGGGAATTTCTGCCTCTTTTCCCGAAAATAAGGGGAAATTCTGCCGATTTGCCCCAAATAAAGGGAATTTCTGCACATTTGCCCCAATATTTGGGGAATTTCTGCAATTTTGCTTTAAAATACGGGGAATTTCTGCCTTTTTGCCCAAAATTAAGGGGATTTTCTGACTTTTTGCCCCCAAAAAAGGGAAATTTCTGCAGTTTTATCCCAAAATAAAAGGAATTTCTGCCTTTATGCCCTCAAATAATGGGAATTTCTGCCTTTTGCCCTGAAATATTTGAAATTTCTGCAATTTTACCCCAAAATAAGGTGAATTTCTAACTTTTTGCCCCCAAATAATGGGAATTTCTGCCTTTTTGCCCCAAAATATGAAAAATTTTTGCTTTTTTCTCTGAAATATGTGAAATTTCTGCAATTTTGCCTTAAAATAAAAGAAATTTCTGCAATTTTTCCCCATAATAAAGGAATTTTTTGCAATTTTGCCCCAAAATAAGGGGATTTTTTGTTTTTTGTCCCCAAATAAGGGAAATTTCTGCAATTTTGCCCTAAAATAAGGGTAATTTCTGCCTTTTGCCCCAAAATAAGAGAATTTCTGCCATTTTGCCCCAAAACAAAGAAAATTACTACATGTTTTACGCCAAAATTAGGTGAATTTCTGCAATTTTGCTCCAAAATACAAGGATTTTCTGCCTTTTTCGCAGAAAATAAGGGGAATTTCTGCCATTTTGCCGCGAAATAAGTGAAATTTCTGCAGTTTTACCCCAAAATAAGGAAAATTTCTGCCTTTTTGCCCCAAAATTAAGGGAATTTTTGCAATTTTGCTCCAAAATACGGGGAATTTCTGCCTTTTTTCCCAAAAATAAAGGGAATGTATACCTTTTTGCCATAAAAAGGGAAATTTCTTCATTTTTAGCCCAAAATAAGGGGATTTTCCGTCTTTTTGACTCAAAATAAGTGCAATTTCTGACTTTTTTCCAAAAATAAATGGGATTTCTGTCTTTTTGCCCCAAAATAAGGGGAATTTCTGATTTTTTGCCCTGAAATAAGTTAAATTTCAAAAGTTTTTCCCCAAAATAATTGAAATTTCTGCAGTTTTGCCCTAAAATAAGGGGAATTTTTGTATTTTTGCTCCAAAATAAAGGAAATTTCTGCCTTTTTACCTCAAAATAAGGGGAATTTCTACATTTTTGCCACAAAATATAAGGAATTTTTGCCTTTTTGCCCCAAAATAAGAAAAATTTCTGCCTTTTTTCCCTGAAATAAGTGAAATTTCTGCAATTTTGGCCCCAAAAAATTGAAATTTCTGCAATTTTGTCCCAAAATAAGAGAAATTTCTGGAATTATGCCCCAAAATAAGTGGAATTTCTGAGTGTTGCCCCAAAATAAGGAGAATTTCTCTCTTTTTGCGATAACATATAGGGAATTTCTGTCTTTTTGCCCCACAATTAAGGGAATATGTGCAAATTTGCTTCAAAATACCGGGAATTTTTGCCTTATTGCACCAAAATAAAAGGAATTTCTGCATTTTTGCACCAATATAAGGGGAATTTCTGAAATTTTGCTCCAAAATACGGGGAATTTTTGCCTTATTGCCCGAAATAAAGTGGAATTTCTGCCTTTTTGCCCTGAAATATTTGAAATTTCCAACAATTTTACCCCAAAATAAGGGGAATTTCTGTTTTTGGCCCCAAATAAGGGAAATTTTTGCAATTTTGCCCTAAAATAAGGGGAATGTCTGCCTTTTGCCCCAAAATAAGGAGAATTTCTGCCTTTTTGCCCAAAAACAAAGAAAATTACTGCATGTTTTACGCCAAAATTACGTGAATTTTTGCAATTTTGCTCCAAAATACGGGGATTTTCTGCCTTTTTGCCCGAAAATAAAGGGAATGTATACCTTTTTGCCATAAAAAGGGAAATTTCTTCATTTTTACCTCAAAATAATGGGATTTTCCACCTTTTTGACTCAAAATAAGTGCACTTTTTGACTTTTTTCCAAAAATAAATGGAATTTCTGTCTTTTTGCCCCAAAATAAGGGTAACTTCCGAATTTTTGCCCTAAAATAAGTTAAATTTCAAGAATTTTTCCCCTAAATAATTGAAATTTCTGCAGTTTTGCGCAAAAATAAGGGGAATTTCTGTATTTTTGCCCCAAAATAAGGGAAATTTCTGCCTTTTTACCTCAAAATAAAGGGAATTTCTGCATTTTTTGCCACAAAATATAAGGAATTTCTGCCTTTTTGCCCCAAAATAAGAAAAATTTCTGCCTTTTTTCCCTGAAATAAGTGAAATTTCTGCAATTTTAGCCCAAAAAAATTGAAATTTCTGCAATTTTGTCCCAAAATAAGAGAAATTTCTGGAATTATGCCCCAAAATAATTGGAATTTCTGAGTTTTGCCCCAAAATAAAAAAAATTTCTGTCTTTTTGCCCCAACATATAAGGAATTTCTGCCTTTTAGCCCCACAATTAGGGGAATTTCTGCAATTTTGCTCCAAAATATGGGGAATTTCTGCTTTTTTGCCCAAAAATAAGGGGAATGTTTACCTTTTGCCACAAAAAAGGGAAATTTCTTCATTTTTGCCCCAAAATAAGAGGAATTTCTGCCTTCTTACGTCAAAATAAGTGAAATTTCTGCCTTTTTACTCAAAAATATACAGAATTTCTGTATTTTTGCCTTAAAATAAAAGGAATTTTTGAAATATGCCCTGAAATAAATGAAATTTCTCCAATTTTGCCTCAAAATAAGGGAAATTTCTGCTTTTTTGCCCCAAAATAAAAGGAATTTCAGCCTTTTTACCTAATAATAATGGGAATCTCTCCTTTTTGCCCTAAAATATAGGGAATTTGTGTATTTTTGCCCCAAAATTAAAAAATTTTCTGCAATTTTGTACCAAAGTAAAAGTAATTTCTGCCTTTTTGCCCCAAAATAAGAGAAATTTCTGTGTTTTTTCCCTGAAATAAGTGAAATTTCTGTAATTTTGCCCCAAAATTAGGGAGATTTCTGCAATTTTGACCCAAAATAAAAAAATTTCTGGAATTTTGCCCCAAAATAAGGGGAATTTCTGACTTTTTGCCCTGAAATAAGGAGAATTTCTGTCTTTTTGCCCCAAAATAAAGTGAATTTCTGCATTTTCCCTCAAAATTAGAAGAATATGTGCAATTTTGCTTCAAAATACGGGGAATTTTTGCTTTATTGCACCAAAATAAAAGGAATTTCTGCATTTTTGCACCAATATAAGGGGAATTTCTCAAATTTTGCTCCAAAATACGGGGAATTTTTGTTTTATTTCCCGAAATAAAGTGAAATTTCTGCCTTTTTGCTCTGAAATATTTGAAATTTCCGCAATTTTACCCCAAAATAAGGGGAATTTCTGTTTTTGGCCCCAAAATTAGGAGAATTTCTGCTTTTTGCCCCAAATTAAGGCAAATTTCTGAGTTTTTGCCCTGAAATAAGTAAAATTCCTGCAATTTTGCCCCAAAATAATGGGAATTTCTGCCTTTTTGCCAAAATAAGGGGAATTTCAGCATTTTACCTTCAAATAAGGGGAATTTCTGCCTTTTTGCCACAAAATATGGGGAATTTCTGCCTTATTGCCCCCAAATAAGGAAAAGTTTTGCTTTTCTGCCAAAATTAATGGGAATTTCTGCCTTTTTGCCACAAAGTAAAGGGAATTTCTACCTTTTTGCCCCAAAATAACGGGAATTTCAGCCTTTTTACCCCAAAATAAGGGGAATATCTGCCTTTTGCCCAAAATATGGGGAATTTCTGACTTTTTGTTCCAAAATAAGGAAAATTTCTTCAATTTTGTACCAAAATAAAAGAAATTTCTGCTTTTTGCCCCAAAATAAAAGTAATTTCTGACTTTTTGCCCTGAAATAAATGAAATTTCTGCAATTTTGCTCGAAAATAAGGGAAATTTGTGCCTTTTTGCCCAAAATGAGGGGAATTTCTGCCTTTTAACCCTAAAATATGGGGAATTTCAACATTTTACATCAAAATAAGGAGAATTTCAGCCTTTTTGCACCAAAATATAGGGAATTTCTGCATTTTTGCAACAAAATAAAAAAAATTTCTGCAATTCTGTACCAAAATAAAAGAAATTTTTAAAATTTTGCCCCAAAATAAGGGAAATTTCTGATTTTTGCCCCGAAATAAGGAGAATTTCTGTATGTTTGCACCCCCAAAAAAAGAAATTTCTGCCTTTTTGCCCCAAAATTAAGGGAGTTTCTGCAATTTTGCTTCAAAATACAGGGAATTTCTGCCTCTTTTCCCGAAAATAAGGGGAACTTCTGCCGATTTGCCCCAAATAAAGGGAATTTCTGCATGTTTGCCCTAATATTTAGGGAATTTCTGCAATTTTGCTTTAAAATACAGGGAATTGTTGCCTTTTTGCCCAAAATTAAGGAGATTTTCTGCCTTTTTGCCCCCAAACAAGGGAAATTTCTGCAATTTTATCCCAAAATAAAAGGAATTTCTGCCTTTATGCCCTCAAATAACGGAAATTTCTGCCTTTTTGCCCTGAAATATGTGAAATGTCTGCAATTTTACCCCAAAATTAGGTGAATTTCTACCTTTTGCCCCAAAATAATGGGAATTTCTGGCTTTTTGCCCCAAAATATGAAAAATTTTTGCTTTTTTTCTCTGAAATATGTGAAATTTCTGCAATTTTGCCTTAAAATAAAAGAAATTTCTGCAATTTTTCCCCATAATAAAGAAATTTTTTGCAATTTTGCCCCAAAAAAAAGGGAATTTCTGTTTTTTGTCCCCAAATAAGGGAAATTTCTGAAATTTTGCCCTAAAATAAGGCGAATTTCTGCCTTTTGCCCCAAAATAAGGAGAATTTCTGCCTTTTTGCCCCAAAACAAAGAAAATTACTGCATGTTTTACGCCAAAATTAGGTGAATTTCTGTAATTTTGCTCCAAAACATGGGGATTTTCTGCCTTTTTCGCAGAAAATAAGGGGAATATCTGCCATTTTGCCGCGATATAAGTGAAATTTCTGCAGTTTTACCCCAAAATAAGGGGAATTTCTGCCTTTTTGCCCCAAAATTAGGGGAATTTCTGCAATTTTGCTCCAAAATACGGGGAATTTCTGCCTTTTTGCCCGAAAATAAAGGGAATGTATACCTTTTTGCCATAAAAAGGGAAATTTCTTCATTTTTACCCCAAAATAAGGGGATTTTCCGCCTTTTTGATTCAAAATAAGTGCAATTTCTGACTTTTTTCCAAAAATAAATGGAATTTCTGTCTTTTTGCCCCAAAATAAGGGAAATTTCCGACTTTTTGCCCTGAAATAAGTTAAATTTCAAAAATTTTTCCCCAAAATAATTGAAATTTCTTCAGTTTTGCCCCAAAATAAGGGAAATTTCTGTATTTTTGCCCCCAAATAATGGAAATTTCTGCCTTTTTACCTAAAAATAAGGGGAATTTCTGCATTTTTTGCCACAAAATATAAGAAATTTCTGCCTTTTTGCCCCAAAATAAGAAAAATTTCTGCCTTTTTTCCCTGAAATAAGTCAAATTTTTGCAATTTTGGCCCAAAAAAATTGAAATTTCTGCAATTTTGTCCTAAAATAAAACAAATTTCTGGAATTTTGCCCCAAAACAAGTGGAATTTCTGAGTTTTGCCCCAAAATAATGTGAATTTCTGTCTTTTTGCCCCAACATATAGAGATTTTCTGCATTTTTGCCCCACAATTAGGAGAATTTCTGCAATTTTGCTCCAAAATACGGGGAATTTCTGCTTTTTTGCCCGAAAATAAGGAAAATGTTTACCTTTTGCCACAAAAAAGGGAAATTTCTTCATTTTTGCCCCAAAATAAGAGGAATTTCTGCCTTTTTACGTCAAAATAAGTGAAATTTCTTCCTTTTTACTCAAAAATATACGGAATTTCTGTATTTTTGCCCCAAGATAAATGCAATTTTTGAATTTCTCCCTGAAATAAGTGAAATTTCTCCAATTTTGCCACAAAATAAGGGAAATTTCTGCTTTTTTGCCACAAAATAAGGGGAATTTCTGTCTTTTTGCCGCAAAATAAAAGGAATTTCAGACTTTTTACCTAATAATAAGGGGAATCTCTTCTTTTTGCCCTAAAATTTGGGGAATTTCTGTATTTTTGCCCCAAAATAAAAAAAATTTTCTGCAATTTTGTACCAAAATAAAAGTAATTTCTGCCTTTTTGCCCCAAAATAAGAAAAATTTCTGCGTTTTTTCCCTGAAATAAGTGAAATTTCTGTAATTTTGCCCCAAAATTAGGGAGATTTCTGCAATTTTGCCCCAAAATAAAGGAAATTTCTGGAATTTTGCCCCAAAATAAGGGGAATTTCTGACTTTTTGCCCTGAAATAAGGAGAATTTCTGTCTTTTTGCACCAAAATAATGTGAATTTCTAAATTTTCCCTCAAAATTAGGGGAATATGTGCAATTTTGCTTCAAAATACGGGGAATTTTTGCCTTATTGCACCAAAATAAAAGGAATTTCTGCATTTTTGCACCAATATAAGGGGAATTACTGAAATTTTGCTCCAAAATACGGGAAATTTTTGCCTTATTTCCCAAAATAACGTTGAATTTCTGCCTTTTTGCCCTGAAATATTTGAAATTTCCGCAATTTTACCCCAAAATAAAAGGAATTTCTGCTTTTTTGCCCCAAAATTAGGGGAATTTCTGCAATTTTGCTCCAAAATACGGGGTATTTCTGCCTTTTTGCCCGAAAATAAAATGAATGTATAACTTTTTGCCATAAAAAGGGAAATTTCTTCATTTTTACCCCAAAATAAGGGGATTTTCTGCCTTTTTGACTCAAAATAAGTGCAATTTCTGACTTTTTTCCAAAAATAAATGGAATTTCTGTCTTTTTGCCCCCAAATAAGGGGAATTTTCGACTTTTTGCCCTGAAATAAGTTAAATTTCAAAAATTTTTCTCCAAAATAATTGAAATTTCTGCAGTTTTGCCCCAAAATAAGGGGAATTTCTGTATTTTTGCCCCAAAATAAGGGAAATTTCTGCCTTTTTACCTCAAAATAAGGGGAATTTCTGCATTTTTGCCACAAATATAAGGAATTTTTGCATTTTGCCCCAAAATAAGAAAAAATTTCTGCATTTTTTCCCTGAAATAAGTGAAATTTCTGCAATTTTGGCCCCAAAAAATTGAAATTTCAGCAATTTTGTCCCAAAATAAAAGAAATTTCTAGAAATTTGCCCCAAAATAATTGGAATTTCTTAGTTTTGCCCCAAAATAAGGAGAATTTCTGTCTTTTTGCACCAACATATAGGGAATTTCTGCCTTTTTGCCCCAAAATTAGGGAAGTTTTTGCAATTTTGCTTCAAAATACAGGGAATTTCTGCCTCTTTTCCCGAAAATAAGGGGAACTTCTGCCGATTTGCCCCAAATAAAGGGAATTTCTGCATTTTTGCCCCAATATTTGAGGAATTTCTGCAATTTTGCTTTAAAATACGGGGAATTTCTGCCTTTTTGCCCAAAATTAAGGGGATTTTCTGACTTTTTGCCCCCAAACAAGGGAAATTTCTGCAGTTTTATCCCAAAATAAAAGGAATTTCTGCCTTTATGCCCTCAAATAATGGGAATTTCTGCCTTTTGCCCTGAAATATGTGAAATTTCTGCAATTTTACCCCAAAATAAGGTGAATTTCTAACTTTTTGCCCCCAAATAATGGGAATTTCTGCCTTTTTGCCCCAAAATATGAAAAATTTTTGCTTTTTTTTTCTGAAATATGTGAAATTTCTGCAATTTTGCCTTAAAATTAAAGAAATTTCTGCAATTTTTCCCCATAATAAAGGAATTTTTTGCAATTTTGCCCCAAAATAAGGGGAATTTCTGTTTTTTGTCCCCAAATAAGGGAAATTTCTGCAATTTTGCCCTAAAATAAGGGTAATTTCTGCGTTTTGCCCCAAAATAAGGAGAATTTTTGCCATTTTGCCCCAAAACAAAGAAAATTACTGCATGTTTTACGCCAAAATTAGGTGAATTTCTGAATTTTGCTCCAAAATACGGGGATTTTCTGCCTTTTTCACAGAAAATAAGGGGAATTTCTGCCATTTTGCCGCGAAATAAGTGAAATTTCTGCAGTTTTACCCCAAAATAAGGAAAATTTCTGCCTTTTTGCCCCAAAATTAGGGGGATTTTTGCAATTTTGCTCCAAAATACGGGGAATTTCTGCTTTTTTTCCCAAAAATAAAGGAAATGTATACCCTTTTGCCATAAAAAGGGAAATTTCTTCATTTTTAGCCCAAAATAAGGGGATTTTCCGTCTTTTTGACTCAAAATAAGTGGAATTTCTGACTTTTTTCCAAAAATAAATGGAATTTCTGTCTTTTTGCCCCAAAATAAGGGGAATTTCTGATTTTTTGCCCTGAAATAAGTTAAATTTCAAAAATTTTTCCCCAAAATAATTGAAATTTCTGCAGTTTTGCCCCAAAATAAGGGGAATTATTGTATTTTTGCTCCAAAATAAAGGAAATTTCTGCCTTTTTACCTCAAAATAAGGGGAATTTCTACATTTTTGCCACAAAATATAAGGAATTTTTGCATTTTTGCCCCAAAATAAGAAAAATTTCTGCCTTTTTTCCCTGAAATAATTGAAATTTCTGCAATTTTGGCCCAAAAAAATTGAAATTTCTGCAATTTTGTCCAAAATAAGAAAAATTTCTGGAATTTTGCCCCAAAATAAGTGGAATTTCTGAGTATTGCCCCAAAATAAGGAGAATTTCTCTCTTTTTGCGATAACATATAGGGAATTTCTGACTTTTTGCCCCACAATTAAGGGAATATGTGCAAATTTGCTTCAAAATACCGGGAATTTTTGCCTTATTGCACCAAAATAAAAGGAATTTCTGCATTTTTGCACCAATATAAGGGGAATTTCTGAAATTTTGCTCCAAAATACGGGGAATTTTTGCCTTATTGCCCGAAATAAAGTGGAATTTCTGCCTTTTTGCCCTGAAATATTTGAAATTTCCAACAATTTTACCCCAAAATAAGGGGAATTTCTGTTTTTGGCCCCAAATAAGGGAAATTTTTGCAATTTTGCCCTAAAATAAGGGGAATTTCTGCCTTTTGCCCCAAAATAAGGAGAATTTCTGCCTTTTTGCCCAAAAACAAAGAAAATTACTGCATGTTTTACGCCAAAATTACGTGAATTTTTGCAATTTTGCTCCAAAATACGGGGTATTTCTGCCTTTTTGCCTGAAAATAAAGGGAATGTATACCTTTTTGCCATAAAAAGGGAAATTTCTTCATTTTTACCTCAAAATAAGGGGATTTTCCGCCTTTTTGACTCAAAATAAGTGCAATTTCTGACTTTTTTCCAAAAGTAAATGGAATTTCTGTCTTTTTGCCCCAAAATAAGGGGAATTTCCAATTTTTTGCCCTAAAATAAGTTAAATTTCAAGAATTTTTCCCCAAAATAATTGAAATTTCTGCAGTTTTGCGCAAAAATAAGGGGAATTTCTGTATTTTTGCCCCAAAATAAGGGAAATTTCTGCCTTTTTACCTCAAAATAAGGGGAATTTCTGCATTTTTTGCCACAAAATATAAGGAATTTCTGCCTTTTTGCCCCAAAATAAGAAAAATTTCTGCCTCTTTTCCCTGAAATAAGTGAAATTTCTGCAATTTTAGCCCAAAAAAATTGAAATTTCTGCAATTTTGTCCCAAAATAAGAGAAATTTCTGGAATTATGCCCCAAAATAAGTGGAATTTCTGAGTTTTGCCCCAAAATAAAAAGAATTTCTGTCTTTTTGCCCCAACATATAGGGAATTTCTGCCTTTTTGCCCCACAATTAGGAGAATTTCTGCAATTTTGCTCCAAAATACGGGGAATTTCTGCTTTTTTGCCCGAAAATAAGGGGAATGTTTACCTTTTGCCACAAAAAAGGGAAATTTCTTCATTTTTGCCCCAAAATAAGAGGAATTTCTGCCTTCTTACGTCAAAATAAGTGACATTTCTGCCTTTTTACTCAAAAATATACGGAATTTCTGTATTTTTGCCCCAAAATAAACACAATTTTTGAATTTTGCCCTGAAATAAGTGAAATTTCTCCAATTTAGCCACAAAATAAGGGAAATTTCTGCTTTTTTGCCACAAAATAAGGGGAATTTCTGTCTTTTTGCCGCAAAATAAAAGGAATTTCAGACTTTTTACCTAATAATAAGGGGAATCTTTTCTTTTTGCCCTAAAATTTGGGGAATTTCTGTATTTTTGCCCCAAAATAAAAAAATTTTCTGCAATTTTGTACCAAAATAAAAGTAATTTCTGCCTTTTTGCCCCAAAATAAGAGAAATTTCTGCGTTTTTTTCCCTGAAATAAGTGAAATTTCTGTAATTTTGCCCCAAAATTAGGGAGATTTCTGCAATTTTGCCCCCAAATAAGGGGAATTTCTGTATTTTTGCCCCAAAATAAAAGAAATTTCTGCTTTTTTACCTCAAAATAAGGGGAATTTCTGCATTTTTTCCACAAAATATAAGGAATTTCTGCATTTCGCCCCAAAATAAGAAAAATTTCTGCATTTTTTCCCTGAAATAAGTGAAATTTCTGCAATTTTGGCCCAAAAAAATTGAAATTTCAGCATTTTTGTTTCAAAATAAAAGAAATTTCTAGAAATTTGCCCCAAAATAAGTGGAATTTCTTAGTTTTGCCCCAAAATAAGGAGAATTTCTGTCTTTTTGCACCAACATATAGGGAATTTCTGCCTTTTTGCCCCAAAATTAGGGGAGTTACTGCAATTTTGCTTCAAAATACAGGGAATTTCTGCCTCTTTTCCCGAAAATAAGGGGAACTTCTGCAGATTTGCCCCAAATGAAGGGAATTTCTGCATTTTTGCCCCAATATTTGAGGAATTTCTGCAATGTTGCTTTAAAATACGGGGAATTTCTGTCTTTTTGCCCAAAATTAAGGGGATTTTCTGCATTTTTGCCCCCAAACAAGGGAAATTTCTGCAATTTTATCCCAAAATAAAAGGAATTTCTGCCTTTATGCCCTCAAATAACGGGCAATTCTGCCTTTTTGCCCTGAAATATGTGAAATGTCTGCAATTTGACCCCAAAATAAGGTAAATTTCTACCTTTTTGCCCCAAAATAATGGGAATTTCTGCCTTTTTGCTCCAAAATATGAAAATTTTTTGCTCTTTTTCTTTGAAATATGTGAAATTTCTGCAATTTTGCCTTAAAATAAAAGAAATTTCTGCAATTTTTTTCCATAATGAAGGAATTTTTTGCAATTTTGCCCCAAAATAAAGGGAATTTCTGTTTTTTGTCCCCAAATAAGGGAAAATTTCTGCAATTTTGCCCTAAAATAAGGGTAATTTCTGCCTTTTGCCCCAAAATAAGAAGTATTTCTGCCTTTTTGCCCCAAAACAAAGAAGATTACTGCATGTTTTACCCCAAAATTAGGTGAATTTCTGCAATTTTGCTCCAAAATACAGGGATTTTCTGCTTTTTTCGCAGAAAATAAGGGGAATTTCTGCCATTTTGCCGCGAAGTAAGTGAAATTTCTGCAGTTTTACCCCAAAATAAAGGGAATTTCTGACTTTTTGCCCCAAAATTAAGGGAATTTCTTCAATTTTGCTCCAAAATACGGAGAATTTCTGCCTTTTCGCCTGAAAATAAAGGGAATATATACCTTTTTGCCATAAAAAGGAAAATTTCTTCATTTTTACCCCAAAATAAGGGGATTTTTCGCCTTTTTGACACAAAATAAGTGCAATTTCTGACTTTTTTCCAAAAATAAATGGAATTTCTGTCTTTTTGCCCCCAAATAAGGGGAATTTCCTACTTTTTGCCCTGAAATAAGTTAAATTTCAAAAATTTTACCCCAAAATAATTGAAATTTCTGCAACTTTGCCCCAAAATAAGGGGAATTTCTGTATTTTTGCCCCAAAATAAGGGAAATTTCTGCCTTTTTGCCTCCAAATAAGAGGAATTTTAGCCTTTTTACCTCAAAATAAAGGGAATTTCTGCATTTTTGCCACAAAATATTAAGAATTTCTGCATTTTTGCTTCAAAATAAGGAAAATTTCTGTCTTTCTTTTCTGAAATAAGTGAAATTTCTGCAATTTTGCCCCAAAATAAGTGAAATTTCTGCAATTTTGTCCCAAAATAAGGGAAATTTCTGGAATTTTGCTTCAAAATAAGTGGAATTTCTGAGTTTTGCCCTAAAATAAGGAGAATTTCTGTCTTTTTGCCCCAACGTATAGGAAATTTCTGCCTTTTTGCCCCACAATTAGAGGAATTTCTGCAATTTTGCTCCAAAATACAGGAAATTTCTGTTTTTTTTTTTTTGAAAATAACGGGAATGTATACCTATTGCCATAAAAAAGGGAAATTTCTTCATTTTTGCCCCAAAATAAGAGGAATTTCTTACTTTTTACCTCAAAAGTAAGTGAAATTTCTGCCTTTTTACCCAAAAATAAACGGAATTTCTGTCTTTTTGCCCCAAAATAAAAGGAATTTTTGAATTATGCCCTGAAATTAGTGAAATTTCTGCAATTTTGCCCTAAAATAAAAGAAATTTCTTCCTTTTTGCCACAAAAAAGGGAATTTCTGTCTTTTTGCCCCAAAATAAGGGAAATTTCAGCCTTTTTGCCTCCAAATAAGGGGAATTTCAGCCTTTTTACCTCAAAATAAAAGGAATTTCTGCATTTTTGCCACAAAATATTAGGAATTTCTTCATTTTCGCTCCAAAATAAAGAAAATTTCTGCCTTTTTTCCCTGAAATAAGTGAAATTTCTGCAATTTTGCCCCAAAATAAGTGAAATTTCTGCAATTTTGCCCCAACATAAGGAAAATTTCTGGAATTTTGCCCCAAAATAAGTGGAATTTCTGAGTTTTGCCCCAAAATAAGTAGAATTTCTGTCTTTTTGCCCCAACAAATAGGGAATTTCTGTCTTTTTGCCCCACAACTAGGGGAATTTCTGCAATTTTGCTCCAAAATACGAAGAATTTCTCCCTTTTTTCCTAAAAATAAGAGATACGTATACCTTTTGCCACAAAAAAGGGAAATTCCTTCATTTTTGCACTAAATAAGAAGAATTTCTGCCTTTTTACCTCAAAATAAGTGAAATTTCTGCCTTTTTACCCAAAAATAAACGGAATTTCTGTCTTTTTGCCCCAAAATAAAAGGAATTTTTGAATTATGCACTGAAATTAGTGAAATTTCTGCAATTTTGCTCTAAAATAAAAAAAATTTCTGCCTTTGTGCCACAAAATAAGGGGAATTTCTGTCTTTTTGTCCCAAAACAAAGGAAATTTCTGCCTTTTTGCCCCCAAATAAGGGGAATTTCAGCTTTTTTACCTCAAAATAAGGTGAATTTCTGCATTTTTGCCACAAAATACTAGGAATTTCTGCCTTTTTGCTCCAAAATAAGAAAATTTCTGCCTTTTTTCCCTGAAATAAGTGAAATTTGTGCAATTTTGCCCCTAAATAAGGCGAAATTCTGTCTTTTTGCCCCAAAATAAGGGGAATTTCAGCCTTTTTACCTAATAATCAGGGGAATCTCTGCCTTTTGCCCTAAAATATGGGGAATTTCTGTATTTTTGCCCCAAAATAAAGAAATTTTCTGCAATTTTGTACCAAAATAAAAGTAATTTCTGCCTTTTTGCCCCAAAATAAGAGAAATTTCTGCGTTTTTTCCCTTAAATAAGTGAAATTTCTGTAATTTTGCCCCAAAATAAGGGAGATTTCTGCAATTTTGCCCCAAAATAATAAAAATTTCTGGAATTTTGCCCCAAAGTAAGGGGAATTTCTGTGTTTTTGCCCTGAAATAAGGAGAATCTCTATCTTTTTGCCCCAAAATATTGTTAATTTCTGCATTTTCCCTCAAAATTAGGGGAATATGTGCAATTTTGCTTCAAAATACGGAGAATTTCTGCGTTATTGCACCAAAATAAATGAAATTTCTGCATTTTTGCAACAATATAAGGGGAATTTCTGAAATTTTGCTCTAATGTACGGGGAATTTTTGCCTTATTGCCCGAAATAAAGTAAAATTTCTGCCTTTTTGCCCTGAAATATTTGAAATTTCCGCAATTTTACCCCAAAATAATAGGAATTTCTGTTTTTGGCCCCAAAATTAGGAGAATTTCTGCTTTTTGCCCCAAAATAAGGCAAATTTCTGACTTTTTGCCATGAAATAAGTGAAATTTCTGCAATTTTGCCCCAAAATAAGGGGAATTTCTGCCTTTTTGCCAAAATAAGGGAAATTTCAGCATTTTACCTCCAAATAAGGGGAATTTCTGCCTTTTTGCCACAAAATATGGGGAATTTCTGCCTTATTGCACCCAAATAAAATTTTTGCTTCTCTGCCTCAATTAACGGGAATTTCTGCCTTTTTGCCACAAAGTAAAGGGAATTTCTGCCTTTTTGTCCCAAAATAACGGGAATTTCAGCCTTTTTACCCCAAAATAAGGGGAATTTCTGCCTTTTGGCCAAAATTTCAGGAATTTCTGATTTTTGTTCCAAAATAAGGAAATTTTCTTCAATTTTGTACCAAAATAAAAGAAATTTCTGCTTTTTGCCCCAAAATAAAAGTAATTTCTGACTTTTTGCCCTGAAATAAATGAAATTTCTGCAATTTTGCTCGAAAATAAGGGAAATTTGTGCCCTTTTGCAACAAAATGAGGGGAATTTCTGCCTTTTAACCCCAAAATATGAGGAATTTCAGCATTTTACCTTAAAATAAGGGGAATTTCAGCCTTTTTGCACCAAAATATGGGGAATTTCTGCCTTTTTGCCACAAAATAAGAAAAATTTCTGCAATTCTGTACCAAAATAAAAGAAATTTCTAAAATTTTGCCCCAAAATAAGGGAAATTTCTGATTTATGCTCCGAAATAAGGAGAATTTCTGTATTTTTGCCCCCAAAAAAGAGAATTTCTGCCTTTTTGCCCCAAAATGAGTGGAGTTTCTGCAATTTTGCTTCAAAATACAGGAAATTTCTGCCTCTTTTCCCGAAAATAAGGGGAACTTCTGCCGATTTGCCTCAAATAGAGGAAATTTCTGCATTTTTGCCCCAATATTTGGGGAATTTCTGCAATTTTGCTTTAAAATACGGGGAATTTCTGCCTTTTTGCCCAAAATTAAGGGGATTTTCTGCCTTTTTGCCCCCAAACAAGGTAAATTTCTGCAATTTTATCCCAAAATAAGGGGAATTTCTGCCTTTTTGCCCCCAAATAACAGGAATTTCTGCCTTTTTGCCCTAAAATATGTGAAACGTCTGCAATTTTACCCCAAAATTAGGTGAATTTATGCATTTTTGCCCCAAAATAATGGGAATTTCTGCATTTTTTGCCCCAAAATAAGAAAAATTTTTGATTTTTTTCTCTGAAATAAGTGAAATTTCTGGAATTTTGCCTTAAAATAAAAGAAATTTCTACAATTTTTCCCCAAAATAATTGAAATTTCTGCAATTTTGCCCCAAAATAAGGGGAATTTCTGTATTTTTGCCAAAATATAAGGGAAATTTCTGCTTTTGCCCCCAAATAAGGTGAATTTCAGCCTTTTTAACTAAAAATAAGTTGTAATTTCTGCATTTTTGCCACAAAATATTAGGAATTTCTGCATTTTTGCTCCAAAATGAGGAAAATTTCTGCCTTTCTTGGCTGAAATTAGTAAAATATCTGCAATTTTGCCCCAAAATAAGTGAAATTTCTGCAATTTTGTCTTAAAATATAGGATATTTCTAGAATTTTGCCCCAAAATAAGTGGAATTTCTGAGTTTTGCCCCAAAATAAGGAGAATTTCTGTCTTTTTGCCACAACATATAGGGAATTTCTGCCTTTTTGCCCCACAATTAGGGGAATTTCTGCAATTTTGCTCCAAAATACGGGGAATTTCTGCTTTTTTGCCCGAAAATAAGGGGAATGTTTACCTTTTGCTACAAAAAAGGGAAATTTCTTCATTTTTGCCCCAAAATAGGAGGAATTTCTGCATTTTTACCTCAAAATAAGTGAAATTTCTGCCTTTTTACCTAAAAATATATGGAATTTCTGTATTTTTGCCCCAAAATAAAAGGAATTTTTGAATTTTACCCTGAAATAAGTGAAATTTCTGCAATTTTGCCCCAAAATAAGGGAAATTTCTGCCTTTTGCCACAAAATAAGAGGAATTTCTGACTTTTTGCCCCAAAATAAGGGGAATTTCAGCTTTTACCTAATAATAAGGGGAATCTCTGCCTTTTTGCCCTAAAATATGGGGAACTTCTGTATTTTTGCCTCTAAATAAAAAAAATTTTCTGCTATTTTGTACCAAAATAGAAGTAATTTCTGCCTTTTTGCCCCAAAATAAGAGAAATTTCTGCCTTTATTCCTGAAATAAGTGAAATTTCTGTAATTTTGCCCCAAAATTAGGGAGATTTCTGCAATTTTGCCCCAAAATAATGGACATTTCTGGAATTTTGCACCAAAATAAGGGGAATTTCTATATTTTTGCCCCAAAATAAGGGAAATTTCTGCCCTTTTGCCCCTAAATAATGGGATTTTCATCATTTTTAACTCAACATAATGGGAATTTCTGCATTTTTGCCACTAAATTCTAGGAATTTCTGCATTTTTGCTCCAAATTAAGGAAAATTTCTGCCTTTCTTCCCTGAAACAAGTGAAATTTCTGCAATTTTGCCCCAAAATAAGTGAAATTTCTGCAATTTTGCCTCAAAATAAAAGAAATTTCTGGAATTTTGCCCCAAAATAAGTGGAATTTCTGAGTTTTGCCCCTAAATGAGGAGAATTTCTGTCTTTTTGCCCCAACAAATAGGGAATTTCTGCTTTTTTGCCCCACAACTAAAGGAATTTCTGCAATTTTGCTCCAAAATACTGGTAATTTCTGCATTATTTCCTGAAAAGAAAGGGAATGTATACCTTTTGCAACAAAAAAGGGAAATTTCTTCATTTTTGCCCCAAAATAAGAGGATTTCTGCCTTTTTACCTCAAAATAACTGATATTTCTGCCTTTTTACCCCAAAATTAACGGAATTTCTGTCTTTTTGCCCCAAAATAAAAGGAATTTTTGAATTATGCCCTGAAATAAGTTAAATTTCTGCCTTTTTGCCACAAAATAAAAGGAACTTCTGCATTTTTGCCACAAAATATTAGGAATTTCTGCCTTTTTGCCCCAAAATAAGGAAAATTTCTGCCTTTTTTACCTGAAATAAGTGAAATTTCTGCAATTTTGCCCCAAAATAATTGAAATTTCTGCAAATTTGTCCCAAAATAAGGGAAATTTCTGGAATTTTGTGCAAAAATATGTGGAATTTCTGAGTTTTGCCCCATAATAAAGAGAATTTCTGTCTTTTTGCCACAACATATAGGGAATTTCTGCCTTTTTGCCCCACAATTAGGGGAATTTCTGCAATTTTGCTCCAAAATTCGAGGAATTTCTGCTTTTTTGCCCGAAAATAAGGAAAATGTTTACCTTTTGCCACAAAAAAGGGAAATTCTTCATTTTTGCCCCAAAATAAGAGGAATTTTTGCCTTTTTACCTCAAAATAAGTGAAATTTCTGCCTTTTTACCCAAAAATATACGGAATTTCTGTATTTTTGCCCCAAAATAAAAGGAATTTATGAATTTTGCCCTGAAATAAGTGAAATTTCTGCAATTTTGCCCCAAAATAAGGGAAATTTCTGCCTTTTTGCCACAAAATAAGGGAAATTTTTGTCTTTTTTTCCCAAAATAAGGGGAATTTCAGCCTTTTTACCTAATAATAAGGGGAATCTCTGCCTTTTTGCCCTAAAATATGGGGAATTTCTGTATTTTTGCCCCAAAATATAGAAATTTTCTGCAATTCTTTACCAAAATAAAAGTAATTTCTGCCTTTTTGCCCCAAAATAAGAGAAATTTCTTTGTTTTTTCCCTGAAATAAGTTAAATTTCTGTAATTTTGCCCCAAAATAAGGGAGATTTCTGCAATTATGCCCCAAAATAATGGACATTTCTAGAATTTTGCACCAAAATAAGGGGAATTTCTGACTTTTTGCCTTGAAATAAGGAGAATTTCTGTCTTTTTGCCCCAAAATAATGTGAATTTCTGCATTTTCCCTCAAAATTAGGGGAATATGTGCAATTTTGCTTCAAAATACAGGGAATTTCTATCTTATTGCACCAAATAAAGTGAATTTCTGCCTTTTTGCACAAATTAAAGGGGAATTTCTGAAATTTTGCTCCAAAATATGGGGAATTTCTGCCTTATTGCCCGAAATAAAGTGGAATTTCTGCCTTTTTGCCCTGAAATATATGAAATTTCCCTAATTTTACCTCAAAAGAAGGGCAATTTCTATTTGGTCCCAAAATTAGGAGAATTTCTGCTTTTGCCCCAAAATAAGGCAAATTTCTGACTTTTTGCCCTGAAATAAGTGAAATTTCTGCAATTTTGCCCCAAAATAAGGGGAATTATAGCATTTTACCTCCAAATAAGGGGAATTTCTGCCTTATTGCCGCCAAATAAGGAAAATTTTGCTTTTCTTCCCCAATTAACGGGAATTTCTGCCTTTTTGCCACAAAGTAAAGGGATTTCTGTCTTTTTGCCCCAAAATAACAGTAATTTCAGCCTTTTCACCTCAAAATAAGGGGAATTTCTGCCTTTTTCCAAAATATGGGGAATTTCTGACTTTTTGTTCCAAAATAAAGAAACTTTCTTCAATTTTGTACCAAAATAAACAAAATTTCTGCTTTTTGCCCCATTGTAAAAGTAATTTCTAAATTTTTGCCCTGAAATAAATGAAATTTCTGCAATTTTGCCCGAAAATAAAAGAAATTTGTGCTTTTTTGCCCCAAAATGTGGGGAATTTCTGCCTTTTAACTCCAAAATATGGGGTATTTTAGCATTTTACCAAAAAATAAGGGGAATTTCAGCCTTTTTGCACCAAAATATGGAGAATTTCTGACTTTTTGCCACAAAATAAAAAAAATTTCTGCAATTCTGTTCCAAAATAAAAGAAATTTCTAAAATTTTGCCGGAAAATAAAGAAAATTTCTGATTGTTGCCCCGAAATATGGAGAATTTCTGTATTTTTGCCCCAAAATAAAGGGAATTTCTGCATTTTTGCCCCAAAATTAGCGGAGTTTCTGCAATTTTGCTTCAAAATACAGGGAATTTCTGCCTTTTTTCCCGAAAATAAAGGGAACTTCTGCCGATTTGCTTCAAATAGAGGGAATTTCTGCATTTTTACCCCAATATTAGGGGATTTTCTGCAATTTTGCTCCAAAATACGGGGAATTTCTGCCTTTTTGCCCGAAATTAAGGAGATTTTCTGCCTTTTTGCCCCCAATCAAGGGAAATTTCTGCAATTTTATCCCAAAATAAGGGGAATTTCTGCCTTTTTGCCCCCAAATAACGGGAATTTCTGCCTTTTTGCCCTGAAATATGTGAAATGTCTGCAATTTTACCCCAAATAAGATAAATTTCTTCCTTTCTGCCCCAAAATAATGGGAATTTCTGCCTTTTTGCCGCAAAATAAGAAAAAATTTTGCATTTATTCTCTGAAAGAAGTGAAATTTTTGCAATTTTGCCTTAAAATAAAAGAAATTTCTGCAATTTTTCCCCATAATAAAGGAATTTTCTGCAATTTTGCCCCAAAATAAAGGGAATTTCTGTTTTTTGTCCCGAAACAAGGGAAATTTCTGCAATTTTGCCTTAAAATAAGGGGAATTTCTGCCTTTTTGCCCCAAAACAAAGAAAATTACTGCATGTTTTACCCCAAAATTAGGTAAATTTCTGCAATTTTTCTCCAAATTACGGGGATTTTCTCCTTTTTTCGCCGAAAATAAGGGGAATTTCTGCCATATTGCCGTGAAATAAGTGATATTTTTGCAGTTTTACTCCGAAATAAAAGGAATTTCTTCCTTTTTGCCCCAAAATTAGGGGAATTTCTGCAATTTTGCTCCTAAATATGGGGAATTTCTTCCTTTTTGCCCGAAAATAAAGGGAATGTATACCTTTTGCCATAAAAAGGGAAATTTCTTCATTTTTACCCCAAAATAAGGGGATTTTCCGCCTTTTTGCCTCAATAAGTGCAATTTCTGACTTTTCCCAAAAAATAAACGGAATTTCTGTCTTTTTGCCCCAAAATAAGGGGAATTTCTGACTTTTTGCCCTGAAATAAGTTAAATTTCTAAAATTTTTCCCCATAATAAGGGAAATGTCTGCTTTTTGCCCCAAAATAAAAGGAATTTCTGCATTCTTGCCCCAAAATAAGGAGAATTTCGGCCTTTTTTCCTCAAAATAAGGGGATTTTCTGCCTTTTGTCCCAAAGTATGGGGAATTCTTCCTTTTTGCCCCAAAATAAGAAAAATTTCTGCAATTTTGTACCAAAATAAAAGAAATTTCTGCCTTTTTGCCCCAAAATAAGAAAAATTTCTGCCGTTTTTACCTGAAATAAGTGAAATTTCTGCAATTTTGCCCCAAAATAATTGAAATTTCTGCAAATTTGTCCCAAAATAAGGGAAATTTCTAGAATTTTGTCCAAAAATATGTGGAATTTCTGAGTTTTGCCCCAAAATAAAGAGAATTTCTGTCTTTTTGCCACAACATATAGGGAATTTCTGCCTTTTTGCCCCACAATTAGGGGAATTTCTGCAATTTTGCTCCAAAATTCGAGGAATTTCTGCTTTTTTGCCCGAAAATAAGGAAAATGTTTACCTTTTGCCACAAAAAAGGGAAATTCTTCATTTTTGCCCCAAAATAAGAGGAATTTTTGCCTTTTTACCTCAAAATAAGTGAAATTTCTGCCTTTTTACCCAAAAATATACGGAATTTCTGTATTTTTGCCCCAAAATAAAAGGAATTTATGAATTTTGCCCTGAAATAAGTGAAATTTCTGCAATTTTGCCCCAAAATAAGGGAAATTTCTGCCTTTTTGCCACAAAATAAGGGAAATTTTTGTCTTTTTTTCCCAAAATAAGGGGAATTTCAGCCTTTTTACCTAATAATAAGGGGAATCTCTGCCTTTTTGCCCTAAAATATGGGGAATTCCTGTATTTTTGCCCCAAAATAAAGAAATTTTCTGCAATTCTTTACCAAAATATAAGTAATTTCTGCCTTTTTGCCCCAAAATAAGAGAAATTTCTTTGTTTTTTCCCTGAAATAAGTTAAATTTCTGTAATTTTGCCCTAAAATAAGGGAGATTTCTGCAATTTTCCCCAAAATAATGGATATTTCTGGAATTTTGCACCAAAATAAGGGGAATTTCTGACTTTTTGCCTTGAAATAAGGAGAATTTCTGTCTTTTTGCCCCAAAATAATGTGAATTTCTGCATTTTCCCTCAAAATTAGGGGAATATGTGCAATTTTGCTTCAAAATACAGGGAATTTCTATCTTATTGCACCAAATAAAGTGAATTTCTGCCTTTTTGCACAAATAAAAAAGGAATTTCTGAAATTTTGCTCCAAAATATGGGGAATTTCTGCCTTATTGCCCGAAATAAAGTGGAATTTCTGCCATTTTGCCCTGAAATATATGAAATTTCCCTAATTTTACCTCAAAATAAGGGCAATTTCTATTTGGTCACAAAATTAGGAGATTTTCTGCTTTTTGCCCCAAAATAAGGCAAATTTCTGACTTTTTGCCCTGAAATAAATGAAATTTCTGCAATTTTGCCCCAAAATAAGGGGAATTACAGCATTTTACCTCCAAATAAGGGGAATTTCTGCCTTTTTGCCACAGAATATTG
Organism: Micromys minutus; assembly: GCF_963924665.1. Taxonomy (NCBI): domain Eukaryota; kingdom Metazoa; phylum Chordata; class Mammalia; order Rodentia; family Muridae; genus Micromys; species Micromys minutus. The sequence goes on along the minus strand of NW_027667925.1, from coordinate 122,823 downwards.
GGAATTTCTGCCTTATTGCCGCCAAATAAGGAAAATTTTGCTTTTCTTCCCCAATTAACGGGAATTTCTGCCTTTTTTCCACAAAGTAAAGCGATTTCTGTCTTTTTGCCCAAAAATAACGGGAATTTCAGCCTTTTTACCTCAAAATAAGGGGAATTTCTGCCTTTTTCTAAAATATGGGGAATTTCTGACTTTTTGTTCCAAAATAAAGAAACTTTCTTAAATTTTGGACCAAAATAAACAAAATTTCTGCTTTTTGCCCCAATGTAAAAGTAATTTCTAATTTTTGCTCTTAAATAAATGAAATTACTGCAATTTTGCCCGAAAATAAAAGAAATTTGTGCTTTTTTGCCCCAAAATGTGGGGAATTTCTGCCTTTTCACTCCAAAATATGGGGTATTTTAGCATTTTACCAAAAAATAAGGGGAATTTCAGCCTTTTTGCACCAAAATATGGAGAATTTCTGACTTTTTGCCACAAAATAAGAAATATTTCTGCAATTCTGTTCCAAAATAAAAGAAATTTCTAAAATTTTGCCGCAAAATAAAGAAAATTTCTGATTGTTGCCCCGAAATATGGAGAATTTCTGTATTTTTGCCCCAAAATAAAGGGGATTTCTGCATTTTTGCCCCAAAATTAGCGGAGTTTCTGCAATTTTGCTTCAAAATACAGGGAATTTCTGCCTCTTCTCCCGAAAATAAAGGGAACTTCTGCCGATTTGCTTCAAATAGAGGGAATTTCTGCATTTTTACCCCAATATTAGGGGATTTTCTGCAATTTTGCTCCAAAATACGGGGAATTTCTGCCTTTTTGCCCGAAATTAAGGAGATTTTCTGCCTTTTTGCCCCCAATCAAGGGAAATTTCTGCAATTTTATCCCAAAATAAGGGGAATTTCTGCCTTTTTGCCCCCAAATAACGGGAATTTCTGCCTTTTTGCCCTGAAATATGTGAAATGTCTGCAATTTTACCCCAAATAAGATAAATTTCTTCCTTTCTGCCCCAAAATAATGGGAATTTCTGCCTTTTTGCCGCAAAATAAGAAAAAATTTTGAATTTATTCTCTGAAAGAAGTGAAATTTCTGCAATTTTGCCTTAAAATAAAAGAAATTTCTGCCATTTTTCTCCATAATAAAGGAATTTTCTGCAATTTTGCCCCAAAATAAAGGGAATTTATGTTTTTTGTCCCGAAACAAGCGAAATTTCTGCAATTTTGCCTTAAAATAAGGGGAATTTCTGCCTTTTTGCCCCAAAACAAAGAAAATTACTGCATGTTTTACCCCAAAATTAGGTGAATTTCTGCAATTTTTCTCCAAATTACGGGGATTTTCTCCCTTTTTCGCCGAAAATAAGGGGAATTTCTGCCATATTGGCATGAAATAAGTGAAATTTTTGCAGTTTTACTCCGAAATAAAAGGAATTTCTTCCTTTTTGCCCCAAAATTAGGGGAATTTCTGCAATTTTGCTCCTAAATACGGGGAATTTCTTCCTTTCTGCCCGAAAATAAAGGGAATATATACCTTTTTGCCATAAAAAGGGAAATTTCTTCATTTTTACCCCAAAATAAGGGGATTTTCCGCCTTTTTGCCTCAATAAGTGCAATTTCTGACTTTTCCCAAAAAATAAACGGAATTTCTGTCTTTTTGCCCCAAAATAAGGGGAATTTCTGACTTTTTGCCCTGAAATAAGTTAAATTTCTAAAATTTTTCCCCATAATAAGGGAAATGTCTGCTTTTTGCCCCAAAATAAAAGGAATTTCTGCATTCTTGCCCCAAAATAAGGGGAATTTCGGCCTTTTTTCCTCAAAATAAGGGGAATTTCTGCCTTTTGCCCCAAAGTATGGGGAATTCTTCCTTTTTGCCCCAAAATAAGAAAAATTTCTGCAATTTTGTAACAAAATAAAAGAAATTTCTGACTTTCTGCCCCAAAATAAGAAAAATTTCTGCCTTTTTTACCTGAAATAAGTGAAATTTCTGCAATTTTGCCCCAAAATAATTGAAATTTCTGCAAATTTGTCCCAAAATAAGGAAAATTTCTGGAATTTTGTCCAAAAATATGTTGAATTTCTTAGTTTTGCCTTAAAATAAAGAGAATTTCTGTCTTTTTGCCACAACATATAGGGAATTTCTGCCTTTTTGCCCCACAATTAGGGGAATTTCTGCAATTTTGCTGCAAAATTCGAGGAATTTCTGCTTTTTTGCCCGAAAATAAGGAAAATGTTTACCTTTTGCCACAAAAAAGGGAAATTTCTTTATTTTTGCCCCAAAATAAGAGGAATTTCTGCCTTTTTACCTCAAAATAAGTGAAATTTCTGCTTTTTTACCCAAAAATATACGGAATTTCTGTATTTTTGCCCCAAAATAAAAGGAATTTATGAATTTTGCCCTGAAATAAGTGAAATTTCTGCAATTTTGCCCCAAAATAAGGGAAATTTCTGCCTTTTTGCCACAAAATAAGGGGAATTTTTGTCTTTTTTTCCCAAAATAAGAGGAATTTCAGCCTTTTTACCTAATAATAAGGAGAATCTCTGCCTTTTTGCCCTAAAATAGGGGGAATTTCTGTATTTTTGCCCTAAAATAAAGAAATTTTCTGCAATTTTTTACCAAAATAAAAGTAATTTCTGCCTTTTTGCCCCAAAATAAGAGAAATTTCTGTGTTTTTTCCCTGAAATAAGTGAAATTTATGTAATTTTGCCCCAAAATAATTAACATTTCTGGAATTTTGCACCAAAATAAGGGGAATTTCTGATTTTTTGCCTTGAAATAAGGAGAATTTCTGTCTTTTTGCCCCAAAATAATGTGAATTTCTGCATTTTCCCTCAAAATTAGGGGAATATGTGCAATTTTGCTTCAAAATACGGGGAATTTCCACCTTATTGCACCAAATAAAGGGAATTTCTGCCTTTTTGCACCAATAAAAGGGGAATTTCTGAAATTTTGCTCCAAAATACGGGGAATTTTTTTCCTTATTGCCAGAAATAAAGTGGAATTTCTGCCTTTTTGCCCTGAAATATATGAAATTTCCGCAATTTTACCTCAAAATAAGGGCAATTTCTATTTGGCCCCAAAATTAGGAGAATTTCTGCTTTTTGCCCCAAAATAAGGCAAATTTCTGACTTTTTGCCCTGAAATAAGTGAAATTTCTGCAATTTTGCCCCAAAATAAGGGGAATTTCAGCATTTTACCTCCAAATAAGGGGAATTTCTGCCTTTTTGCCACAAAATATGGGGAATTTCTGACTTATTGCCCCCAAATAAGGAAAATTTTGCTTTTCTTCCTCAATTAACGGGAATTTCTGCCTTTTTGCCACAAAGTAAAGGGATTTCTGTCTTTTTGCCCCAAAATAACGAGAATTTCAGCCTTTTTACCTCAAAATAAGGGGAATTTCTGCATTTTCCCTCAAAATTAGGGGAATATGTGCAATTTTGCTTCAAAATACGGGGAATTTCCACCTTATTGCACCAAATAAAGGGAATTTCTGCCTTTTTGCACCAATAAAAGGGGAATTTCTGCCTTTTGCCCCAAAGTATGGGGAATTCTTCCTATTTGCCCCAAAATAAGAAAAATTTCTGCAATTTTGTACCAAAATAAAAGAAATTTCTGCCTTTTTGCCCCAAAATAAGAAAAATTTCTGCCTTTTTTACCTGAAATAATTGAAATTTCTGCAATTTTGCCCCATAATAAGGGAAATTTCTTCAATTTTTTCCCAAAGTAAAGGAAATTTCTGCAATTATGCCTCAAATAAGGGGAATTTCTGACTTTTTGACCTTGAAAAACGGAGATATTCTTCCTTTTTGCACCAAAATAAGGAGAATTTCAGCCTTTTTCCCCTAAAATTATGAGATTTTCTGCAATTTTGCTTAAAAATACGGGGAATTTCTGCCTTTCAGCCCCAAAATAAATGGAATTTCTGCATTTTTCTTCAAAATTAGGGGAATTTCTGCATTTTACCTCTAAATAAGGGGAATTCCTGCATTTTGCCCCAAAATATGGGGAATTTCTGCCTTTTTGTTCCAAAATAAGGAAAATTTTATCAATTTTGTACCAAAATAAAAGAAATTTCTGCTTTTTGCCCCAAAATAAAAGTAATTTCTGACTTTTTGCCCAAAATAAATGAAATTTCTGCAATTTTGCCCGAAAATAAGGGAAATTTGTGCCTTTTTGCCCCCAAATGAGGGGAATTTCTGCCTTTTAACGCCAAAATATGGGGAAATTCAGCATTTTACCTCAAAAAAAGAGGAATTTCAGCCTTTTTGCACCAAAATATGGGGAATTTCTTCCTTTTTGCCACAAAATAAGAAAAATTTCTGCAATTCTGTACCAAAATAAAAGAAATTTCTAAAATTTTGCCCCAAAAAAAAGGAAATTTCTGATTTTTTCTCGGAAATAAGGAGAATTTCTGTATTTTTGCCCCAAAATAAAGGAAATTTCTGCCTTTTTGCCCCAAAATTAGAGGAGTTTCTGCAATTTTGCTTCAAAATACAGGGAATTTCTGCCTCTTTTCCCGAAAATAAGGGGAACTTCTGCCGATTTGCCCCAAATAAAGAGAATTTCTGCATTTTTGCCCCAATATTAGGGGAATTTCTGCAATTTTGCTTCAAAATACAAGGATTTTCTTCCTTTTTGCCCCCAAAAAAGGGAAATTTCTGCAATTTTATCCCAAAATAAAATGAATTTCTGCCTTTTTGCCCCCAAATAAGGGGAATTTCTGCCTTTTTGCCCTGAAATATGTGAAATGTCTGCAATTTTACCTCAAAATTAGGAGAATTTCTGCCTTTTTGCCCCAAAATAATGGGAATTTCTGCGTTTTTGCCCCAAAATAAGAAAAATTTTTTTGTTTATTCTCAAATAAGTGAAATTTCTCCAATTTTGCCTTAAAATAAAAGAAATTTCTGCAATTTTTTCCCAAAATAAAGGAATTTTCTTCAATTTTGCCCCAAAATAAAGGGAATTTCTGTTGTTTGTCCCCAAATAAGGGAAATTTCTGCAATTTTTCCCTAAAATAAGGGGAATTTCTGCCTTTTGCCCCAAAACAAAGAAAATTACTGCATGTTTTACCCCAAAATTAGGTGAATTTCTGCAATTTTGCTCCAAAATACTGGGATTTTCTGCCTTTTTTCGCCGAAAATAAGGGGAATTTCTGCCATTTTGCCACGAAATAAGTAAAATTTCTTCAGTTTTACCTCAAAATAAGGGGAATTTCTGCCTTTTTGCCCCTAAATGAGGGGAATTTCTGCCTTTTGCCCCAAAATATGAGGAGTTTCAGCATTTTACCTCAAAATAAGGGGAATTTCAGTCTTTTTGCTCCAAAATAGGGGTCATTTCTGCCTTTTTACCCAAAATTAAGTTGAATTTCTGCCTTTTTTTCCCAAAATAAGTGAAATATCTGCAATTTTAGCCAAAAATTAGGGATTTAATTTTTTTGCCCCAAAATAAGGGGAATTTCTGCCATTTTGCCCTTAAATATTTGAAATTTCTGCAATTTTACCCCAAAATAAAAAGAATTTCTGCCTTTTTGCCCCAAGATAAGGGGAATTTCAGCCTTATTACCTCAAAATAAGGGGAATTTCTGCCATTTGCCCCAAAATACGGGGAATTTCTGCCTTTTTGCCCTAAAATTATGAGAATTTCTGCAATTTTGCTTCAAAATACGGGGAATTTCTGCCTTTTAGCCTCAAAATAAAAGGAATTTCTGCATTTTTCCTCAAAATTAGGGGAATTTTTGCATTTTACCTCTAAATAAAGGGAATTCCTGCATTTTGCCCCAAAATATGGGGAATTTCTGAATTTTTGTTCCAAAATAAAGAAAATTTCTTCAATTTTGTACGAAAATAAAAGAAATTTCTGATTTTGCCCCAAAATAAAAGTAATTTCTGACTTTTTGCCCTGAAATAAATGAAATTTCTGCAATTTTGCCCCAAAATAAAGGAAATTTCTGCCTTTTTGCCCCAAAATTATGGGTGTTTCTGCAATTTTGCTTCAAAATACAGGGAATTTCTGCATATTTCCCGAAAATAAAGAGAACTTTTGCCGATTTGCCCCAAATAAAGGTAATTTCTGCAATTTTGCTCCAAAATACGGGGAATTTCTGCCTTTTTGCCCGAAAATAAGGAGAATGCATACCTTTTTGCCATAAAAAAGGGAAATTTCTTCATTTTTGCCCCAAAATAAGGCGAATTTCTGCCTTTTTGCCTTTAAATAAGTGGAATTTCTGTCTTATTCCCCCAAAACAAAGGGAATTTCTGTCTATTTTGCAACAAAATAAGGGGAATTTCTGACTTATTACCCTGAAATAAGTGAAATTTCTTCAATTTTGCCCTAAAATAAGAAAAATTTCTGCCTTTTTGCCACAAAATAAGGGGAATTTCAGCCTTTTTACCTCAAAATAAGGGGAATTTCTCCATTTTTGCTACAAAATATTAAGAATTTCTGCCTTTTTGCCCTAAAATAAAGAAAATTTCTGCCTTTTTTCCTGAAATAAGAGAAATTTTTGCAATTCTGACCCAAAATAAGGGAAATTTCTACAATTTGGCCCCAAAATAAGGGAAATTTCTGGAATTTTGCCCCAAAATAAGTGGAATTTCTGAGGTTTGCCCCAAAATAAGGAAAATTTTTGTTTTTTGGCTCAACATATAGGGAATTTCTGCCTTTTTGCCCCACAACTAGGGGAATTTCTGCAATTTTGCTCCAAAATACGGGGAATTTCTGCTTTTTTGCCCGAAAATAAGGGGAATGTATACCGTTTGCCACAAAAAAGAAAAATTTCTTCATTTTTGCCCCAAAATAAGAGGAATTTCTGCCTTTTCCCCTCAAAATAAGTGAAATTTCTGTCTTTTTACACAAAAGTAAACGGAATTTTTGGCTTTTTCCCCCAAAAATAAGGGAAATTTTTGAATTTTGCCCAGAAATAAGTGAAATTTCTGCAATTTTGCCCCAAAATAAGAGAAATTTCTCCCTTTTTGCCACAAAATAAGGGGAATTTCTGTCTTTTTGCCCCAAAATAAGGGGAATTTCAGCCTTTTTCCTCATAATAAGGGGAATCTCTGCATTTTTGCCACAAAATATGGGGAATTTCTGCATTTTTGCTACAAAATAAAGAAATTATCTGCAATTTTGTACCAAAATACAAGAAATTTCTGCCCTTTTGCTCTAAAACAAAAGAAATTCCTGTCTTCATATTCTGAAATAAGTGAAATTTCTGCAATTTTGAACAAAATAAGAAAATCTTCTGCAATTTTACCACAAAATAAGGGAAATTTCTGCAATTTTGCCCCAATATAAGGGGAATTTCTGACTTTTTGCCCTGAAATAGGGAGAATTTCTGTCTTTTTTCTCCAAAATAATGTGTATTTCTGCATTTTCCCTCAAAATTAGGGGAATTTGTGCAATTTTGCTTCAAAATACGGGGGATTTCAGCCTTATTGCACCAAAATAAAGGGAATTTCTACATTTTTCACCTATATAGTGGAATTTCTGAAATTTTGCTCCAGAATACGGGGAATTTCTGCCTTATAGCCCGATATTATGTGGAATTTCTGCATTTTTGCCCTGAAATATTTGAAATTTCCGCAATTTTACCCCAAAATAAAGGGAATTTCTGTTTTTGGCCCCAAAATTAAGGGAATTTCTGCTTTTTGCCCCAAAATAAGGCAAATTTCTGACTTTTTGCCCTGAAATAAGTGAAATTTCTGCAATTTTGAACAAAAGAAGAAAAATTTCTGCAATTTTGCCACAAAATAAGGGAAATTTCTGCAATTTTGCCCTAAAATAAGGGGAATTTCTGATTTTTGCCCTGAAATAAGGAGAATTTCTGTCTTTTTTCCCCAAAATTATGTGTATTTCTGCATTTTTCCTTAAAATTAGGGGAATTTGTGCAATTTTGCTTCAAAATACGGGGGATTTCAGCCTTATGCACCAAAATAAAGGGAATTTCTGCATTTTTCACCAATATAAGGGGAATTTCTGAAATTTTGCTCCAGAATACGGGGTATTTCTGCCTTATAGCCCGAAGTTAAGTGGAATTTCTGCCTTTTTGCCCTGAAATATTTGAAATTTCCGCAATTTTACCACAAAATAAGGGGAATTTCTGTTTTGGCCCCAAAATTAGGGGAATTCCTGCTTTTTGCCCCAAAATAAGGCAAATTTCTGACTTTTTGCCCTGAAATAAGTGAAATTTCTGTAATTTTACCCCAAAATAAGGGGAATATCTGCCTTTTTGCCCAGAATAAGGGGAATTTCAGCATTTTACCTCCAAATAAGGGGAATTTCTGCCTTTTTGCCACAAAATATGGGGAATATCTGCCTTATTGCCCCCAAATAAGGAAAATTTCTGCTTTTCTGCACCAATTAACAGGAATTTCTGCCTTTTTGCCCCAAAATAAGAGGAATTTCATCCTTTTAACCTCAAAATAAGGGGAATTTCTGCCTTTTGCCCCAAAATATGGGGAATTTCTGCCATGTTGTTCCAAAATAAGGAAAATTTCTTGAAATTTGTACCAAAATAGAAGAAATTTCTGCTTTTTGTCCCAAAATAAAAGGAATTTCTGACTTTTTGTTCTGAAATAAATGAAATTTCTGCAATTTTGCACGAAAATAAGAAAAATTTGTGCCTTTTTGCCACAAAATATAAAAAATTTCTGCCTTCTTGCCACAAAATAAAAAAAATTTCTGCAATTCTGTACCAAAATAAAAGAAATTTCTCCAATTTTGACCCAAAATAAGGGAAATTTCTGCAATTTTGCCCCGAAATAATGAGAATTTCTGTATTTTTGCACCAAAATAAAGGGAATTTCTGCCTTTTTGTCCCAAAATTAGGGGAGTTTCTGCAATTTTGCTTCAAAATACAGGGAATTTCTGCCTCTTTCCCCGAAAATAAGAGGAACTTCTGCCTTTTTGCCCCAAATAAATCGAATTTCTGCATTTTTGCCCCAATATTAGGAAAATTTCTGCAATTTGGCTCCAAAATACGGGGAATTTTTGCCTTTTTGCCCGAAATTAAGGGGATTTTCTGTTTTTTGCCCCCAAATAAGTAAATTTTCGGCAATTTTATCCCAAAATAAGGGGAATTTCTGCTTTTTTGCCCCAAAACAAAGAAAATTACTGCATGTTTTACGCCAAAATTAGGTGAATTTCTGCAATTTTTCTCCAAATTACGGTGATTTTCTCCCTTTTTCGCCGAAAATAAGGGGAATTTCTGCCATATTGCCGTGAAATAAGTGAAATTTCTGCAGTTTTACTCCGAAATAAAAGGAATTTCTTCCTTTTTGCCCCAAAATTAGGGGAATTTCTGCAATTTTGCTCCTAAATACGGGGAATTTCTTCCTTTTTGCCCGAAAATAAAGGGAATGTATACCTTTTTGCCATAAAAAGGGAAATTTCTTCATTTTTACCCCAAAATAAGGGGATTTTCCGCCTTTTTGCCTCAATAAGTGCAATTTCTGACTTTTCCCAAAAAATAAACGGAATTTCTGTCTTTTTGCCCCAAAATAAGGGGAATTTCTGACTTTTTGCCCTGAAATAAGTTAAATTTCTAAAATTTTTCCCCATAATAAGGGAAATGTCTGCTTTTTGCCCCAAAATAAAATGAAATTTCTGCATTCTTGCCCCGAAATAAGGGGAATTTCGGCCTTTTTTCCTCAAAATAAGAGGAATTTCTGCCTTTTGCCCCAAAGTATGGGGAATTCTTCCTTTTTGCCCCAAAATAAGAAAAATTTCTGCAATTTTGTACCAAAATAAAAGAAATTTCTGCCTTTTTGCTCCAAAATAAGAAAAATTTCTGCCTTTTTTACCTGAAATAAGTGAAATTTCTGCAATTTTGCCCCAAAATAATTGAAATTTCTGCAAATTTGTCCCAAAATAAGGGAAATTTCTGGAATTTTGTCCAAAAATATGTGGAATTTCTTAGTTTTGCCTTAAAATAAAGAGAATTTCTGTCTTTTTGCCACAACATATAGGGAATTTCTGCCTTTTTGCCCCACAATTAGGGGAATTTCTGCAATTTTGCTCCAAAATTCGAGGAATTTCTGCTTTTTTGCCCGAAAATAAGGAAAATGTTTACCTTTTGCCACAAAAAAGGGAAATTTCTTCATTTTTGCCCCAAAATAAGAGAAATTTCTGCCTTTTTACCTCAAAATAAGTGAAATTTCTGCCTTTTTACCCAAAAATATACGGAATTTCTGTATTTTTGCCCCAAAATAAAAGGAATTTATGAATTTTGCCCTGAAATAAGTGAAATTTCTGCAATTTTGCCCCAAAATAAGGGAAATTTCTGCCTTTTTGCCACAAAATAAGAGGAATTTTTTTTCCCAAAATAAAAGGAATTTCAGCCTTTTTACCTAATAATAAGGAGAATCTCTGCCTTTTTGCCCTAAAATATGGGGAATTTCTGTATTTTTGCCCTAAAATAAAGAAATTTTCTGCAATTTTTTACCAAAATAAAAGTAATTTCTGCCTTTTTGCCCCAAAATAAGAGAAATTTCTGTGTTTTTCCCTGAAATAAGTGAAATTTCTGTAATTTTGCCCCAAAATAAAGGAGATTTCTCCAATTTTGCCACAAAATAATGGACATATTGGAATTTTGCACCAAAATAAGGGGAATTTCTGACTTTTTGCCTTGAAATAAGGAGCATTTCTGTCTTTTTGCCCCAAAATAATGTGAATTTCTGCATTTTCCCTCAAAATTAGGGGAATATGTGCAATTTTGCTTCAAAATACGGGGAATTTCCACCTTATTGCACCAAATAAAGGGAATTTCTGACTTTTTGCACCAATAAAAGGGGAATTTCTGAAATTTTGCTCCAAAATACGGGGAATTTTTTTCCTTATTGCCTGAAATAAAGTGGAGTTTCTGACTTTTTGCCCTGAAATATATGAAATTTCCGCAATTTTAACTCAAAATAAGGGCAATTTCTATTTGGCCCCAAAATTAGGAGAATTTCTGCTTTTTGCCCCAAAATAAGGCAAATTTCTGACTTTTTGCCCTGAAATAAGTGAAATTTCTGCAATTTTGCCCCAAAATAAAGGGAATTACAGCATTTTACCTCCAAATAAGGGGAATTTCTGCCTTTTTGCCACAAAATATGGGGAATTTCTGCCTTATTGCCCCCAAATAAGGAAAATTTTGCTTTTCTTCCGCAATTAATGTGAATTTCTGCCTTTTTGCCACAAAGTAAAGGGATTTCTGTCTTTTTGCCCCAAAATAACGGGAATTTCAGCCTTTTTACCTCAAAATAAGGGGAATTTCTGCCTTTTTCCAAAATATGGGGAATTTCTGACTTTTTGTTCCAAAATAAGGAAACTTTCTTCAATTTTGTACCAAAATAAACAAAATTTCTGCTTTTTGCCCCAATGTAAAAGTAATTTCTAACTTTTTGCCCTGAAATAAATGAAATTTCTGCAATTTTGCCCGAAAATAAGAGAAATTTGTGCTTTTTTGCCCCAAAATGTGGGGAATTTCTGCCTTTTAACTCCAAAATATGGGGTATTTCAGCATTTTACCTCAAAATAAGGGGAATTTCAGCCTTTTTGCACCAAAATATGGGGAATTTCTGACTTTTTGCCACAAAATAAGAAAAATTTCTGCAATTCTGTACCAAAATAAAAGAAATTTCTAAAATTTTGCCGCAAAATAAAGGAAATTTCTGATTGTTGCCCCGAAATATTGAGAATTTCTGTATTTTTGCACCAAAATAAAGGGAATTTCTGCCTTTTTGCCCCAAAATAAGCGGAGTTTCTGCAATTTTGCTTCAAAATACAGGGAATTTCTGCCTTTTTTCCCGAAAATAAAAGGAACTTCTGCCGATTTGCTTCAAATAGAGGGAATTTTTGCATTTTTGCCCCAATATTAGGGGATTTTCTGCAATTTTGCTCCAAAATACGGGGAATTTCTGCCTTTTTGCCCGAAATTAAGGAGATTTTTTGCCTTTTTGCCCCCAATCAAGGGAAATTTCTTCAATTTTATCCCAAAATAAGGGGAATTTCTGCCTTTTTGCCCCCAAATAACGGGAATTTCTGCCTTTTTGCCCTGAAATATGTGAAATGTCTGCAATTTTACCCCAAATAAGGTAAATATCTGCCTTTTTGCCACAAAATAATGGGAATTTCTGCCTTTTTGCCCCAAAATAAGAAAAATTTTTGCATTTATTCTCTGAAAGAAGTGAAATTTCTGCAATTTTGCCTTAAAATAAAAGAAATTTCTGCAATTTTTCCCCATAATAAAGGAATTTTCTGCAATTTTGCCCCAAAATAAAGGGAATTTATGTTTTTTGTCCCGAAACAAGGGAAATTTCTGCAATTTTGCCTTAAAATAAGGGGAATTTCTGCCTTTTTGCCCCAAAACAAAGAAAATTACTGCATGTTTTACCCCAAAATTAGGTGAATTTCTGCAATTTTTCTCCAAATTACGGGGATTTTCTCCCTTTTTCGCCGAAAATAAGGGGAATTTCTGCCATATTGCCGCGAAATAAGTGAAATTTCTGCAGTTTTACTCCGAAATAAAAGGAATTTCTTCCTTTTTGCCCCAAAATTAGGGGAATTTCTGCAATTTTGCTCCAAAATACGGGGAATTTCTCCCTTTTTGCCCGAAAATAAAGGGAATGTATACCTTTTTGCCATAAAAAGGGAAATTTCTTCATTTTTACCCCAAAATAAGGGGATTTTCCGCCTTTTTGCCTCAATAAGTGCAATTTCTGACTTTTCCCAAAAAATAAACGGAATTTCTGTCTTTTTGCCCCAAAATAAGGGGAATTTCTGACTTTTTGCCCTGAAATAAGTTAAATTTCTAAAATTTTTCCCCATAATAAGGGAAATGTCTGCTTTTTGCCATAAAATAAAAGGAATTTCTGCATTCTTGCCCCAAAATAAGGGGAATTTCGGCCTTTTTTCCTCAAAATAAGGGGAATTTCTGCCTTTTGCCCCAAAGTATGGGGAATTCTTACTTTTTGCCCTGAAATAAGAAAAATTTCTGCAATTTTGTACCAAAATAAAAGAAATTTCTGCCTTTTTGCCCCAAAATAAGAAAAATTTCTGCCTTTTTTACCTGACATAATTGAAATTTCTGCAATTTTGCCCCATAATAAGGGAAATTTCTTCAATTTTTTCCCAAAGTAAAGGAAATTTCTGCAATTATGCCTCAAATAAGGGGAATTTCTGACTTTTTGCCCTTGAAAAACGGAGATATTCTTCCTTTTTGCACCAAAATAAGGAGAATTTCAGCCTTTTTCCCCTAAAATTATGAGATTTTCTGCAATTTTGCTTAAAAATACGGGGAATTTCTGCCTTTATGCCACAAAATAAATGGAATTTCTGCATTTTTCCTCAAAATTAGGGGAATTTCTGCATTTTACCTCTAAATAAGGGGAATTCCTGCATTTTGCCCCAAAATATGGGGAATTTCTTCCTTTTCGTTCCAAAATAAGGAAAATTTTATCAATTTTGTACCAAAATAAAAGAAATTTCTGCTTTTTGCCCCAAAATAAAAGTAATTTCTGACTTTTTGCCCTGAAATAAATGAAATTTCTGCAATTTTGCCCGAAAATAAGGGAAATTTGTGCCTTTTTGCCCCAAAATGAGGGGAATTTCTGCCTTTTAACGCCAAAATATGGGGAAATTCAGCATTTTACCTCAAAATAAGAGGAATTTCAGCCTTTTTGCACCAAAATATGGGGAATTTCTTCCTTTTTGCCACAAAATAAGAAAAATTTCTGCAATTCTGTACCAAAATAAAAGAAATTTCTAAAATTTTGCCCCAAAATAAGGGAAATTTCTGATTTTTTCTCGGAAATAAGGAGAATTTCTGTATTTTTTCCCCAAAATAAAGGGAATTTCTGCCTTTTTGCCCCAAAAGTAGGGGAGTTTCTGCAATTTTGCTTCAAAATACAGGGAATTTCTGCCTCTTTTCCCGAAAATAAGGGGAACTTCTGCCGAATTGCCCCAAATAAATGGAATTTCTGCATTTTTGCCCCAATATTAGGGGAATTTCTGCAATTTTGCTTCAAAATACAAGGATTTTCTTCCTTTTTGCCCCCAAAAAAGGGAAATTTCTGCAATTTTATTCCAAAATAAAATGAATTTCTGCCTTTTTGCCCCCAAATAAGGGGAATTTCTGCCTTTTTGCCCTGAAATATGTGAAATGTCTGCAATTTTACCTCAAAATTAGGAGAAATTCTGCCTTTTTGCCCCAAAATAATGGGAATTTCTGCGTTTTTGCCCCAAAATAAGAAAAATTTTTTGTTTATTCTCAAATAAGTGAAATTTCTGCAATTTTGCTTTAAAATAAAAGAAATTTCTGCAATTTTTTCCCAAAATAAAGGAATTTTCTTCAATTTTGCCCCAAAATAAAGGGAATTTCTGTTGTTTGTCCCCAAATAAGGAAACTTTCTGCAATTTTTCCCTAAAATAAGGGGAATTTCTGCCTTTTGCCCCAAAACAAAGAAAATTACTGCATGTTTTACCCCAAAATTAGGTTAATTTCTGCAATTTTGCCCCAAAATACGGGGATTTTCTGCCTTTTTCGCCGAAAATAGGGAATTTCTGCCATTTTGCCGCGAAATAAGTAAAATTTCTTCAGTTTTACCTCAAAATAAGGGGAATTTCTGCCTTTTTGCCCCTAAATGAGGGGAATTTCTGCCTTTTGCCCCAAAATATGAGGAGTTTCAGCATTTTACCTCAAAATAAGGGGAATTTCAGTCTTTTTGCTCCAAAATACGGGTCATTTCTGCCTTTTTACCCAAAATTAAGTTGAATTTCTGCCTTTTTTTCCCGAAATAAGTGAAATATCTGCAATTTTTGCCAAAAATTAGGGATTTCATTTTTTTGCCCCAAAGTAAGGGGAATTTCTGCCATTTTGCCCTTAAATATTTGAAATTTCTGCAATTTTACCCCAAAATAAAAAGAATTTCTGACTTTTTGCCCCAAAATAAGGGGAATTTCAGCCTTATTACCTCAAAATAAGGGGAATTTCTGCCATTTGCCCCAAAATACGGAAAATTTCTGCCTTTTTGCCCTAAAATTATGAGAATTTCTGCAATTTTGCTTCAAAATACGGGGAATTTCTGCCTTTTAGCCCCAAAATAAAAGGAATTTCTGCATTTTTCCTCAAAATTAGGGGAATTTTTGCATTTTACCTATAAATAAAGGGAATTCCTGCATTTTGCCCCAAAATATGGGGAATTTCTGACTTTTGTTCCAAAATAAAGAAAATTTCTTCAATTTTGTACCAAAATAAAAGAAATTTCTGCTTTTTGCCCCAAAATAAAAGTAATTTCTGACTTTTTGCCCTGATATAAATGAAATTTCTGCAATTTTGCCCGAAAATAAGTGAAATTTGTGCCTTTTTGCCCTAAAATGAGGTGAATTTCTGCCTTTTAACCCCAAAATATGCGGAATTTCAGCATTTTACCTCAAAATAAAGGGAATTTCAGCCTTTTTGCACCAAAATATGGGGAATTTCTGCCTTTTTGCCACAAAATAAGAAAAATATCTGCAATTCTGTACCAGAATAAAAGAAATTTCTAAAATTTTGCGCCAAAATAAGGAAAATTTCTGATTTTTTCCCCGAAATAAAAAGAATTTCTGTATTTTTGCCCCAAAATAAAGGGAATTTCTGCCTTTTTGCCCCAAAATAATGGGTGTTTCTGCAATTTTGCTTCAAAATACAGGGAATTTCTGCATATTTCCCGAAAATAAGGGGAACTTTTGCCGATTTGCCCCAAATAAAGGGAATTTCTGCAATTTTGCTCCAAAATACGGGGAATTTCTGCCTTTTTGCCCGAAAATAAGGGGAATGCATAACTTTTTGCCATAAAAAAGGGAAATTTCTTCATTTTTGCCCCAAAATAAGGCGAATTTCTGCCTTTTTGCCTTTAAATAAGTGGAATTTCTGTCTTATTCCCCCAAAACAAAGGGAATTTCTGTCTATTTTGCCCCAAAATAAGGGGAATTTCTGACTTATTACCCTGAAATAAGTGAAATTTCTTCAATTTTGCCCTAAAATAAGAAAAATTTTTGCCTTTTTGCCACAAAATAAGGGGAATTTCAGCCTTTTTACCTCAAAATAAGGGGAATTACTGCATTTTTGCCACAAAATATTAAGAATTTCTGCATTTTTGCCCTAAAATAAAGAAAATTTCTGCCTTTTTTCCTGAAATAAGTGAAATTTTTGCAATTCTGACCCAAAATAAGGGAAATTTCTACAATTTGGCCCCAAAATAAGGGAAATTTCTGGAATTTTGCCCCAAAATAAGTGGAATTTCTGAGTTTTGCCCCAAAATAAGGAGAATTTGTGTTTTTTGGCCCAACATATGGGGAATTTCTGCCTTTTTGCCCCACAACTAGGGGAATTTCTGCAATTTTGCTCCAAAATACGGGGAATTTCTGCTTTTTTGCCCGAAAATAAGGGGAATGTATACCGTTTGCCACAAAAAAGGAAAATTTCTTCATTTTTGCCCCAAAATAAGAGGAATTTCTGCCTTTTCCCCTCAAAATAAGTGAAATTTCTGACTTTTTACACAAAAGTAAATGGAATTTTTGGCTTTTTCCCCCAAAAATAAGGGAAATTTTTGAATTTTGCCCAGAAATAAGTGAAATTTCTGCAATTTTGCCCCAAAATAAGAGAAATTTCTGCATTTTTGCCACAAAATAAGGGGAATTTCTGTCTTTTTGCCCCAAAATAAGGGGAATTTCAGCCTTTTTCCTCATAATAAGGGGAATCTCTGCATTTTTGCCCCAAAATATGGGGAATTTCTGCATTTTTGCTAGAAAATAAAGAAATTATCTGCAATTTTGTACCAAAATACAAGAAATTTCTGCCCTTTTGCTCTAAAACAAAAGAAATTCCTGTCTTCTTATTCTGAAATAAGTGAAATTTCTGCAATTTTGAACAAAATAAGAAAATCTTCTGCAATTTTGCCACAAAATAAGGGAAATTTCTGCAATTTTGCCCCAATATAAGGGGAATTTCTGATTTTTGCCCTGAAATAGGGAGAATTTCTGTCTTTTTTCTCCAAAATAATGTGTATTTCTGCATTTTCCCTCAAAATTAGGGGAATTTGTGCAATTTTGCTTCAAAATACGGGGGATTTCAGCCTTATTGCACCAAAATAAAGGGAATTTCTACATTTTTCACCTATATAGTGGAATTTCTGAAATTTTGCTCCAGAATACGGTGAATTTCTGCCTTATAGCCCGATATTATGTGGAATTTCTGCATTTTTGCCCTGAAATATTTGAAATTTCCGCAATTTTACCCCAAAATAAAGGAAATTTCTGTTTTTGGCCCCAAAATTAAAGGAATTTCTTCTTTTTGCCCCAAAATAAGGCAAATTTCTGACTTTTTGCCCTGAAATAAGTGAAATTTCTGCAATTTTGACAAAAATAAGAAAAATTTCTGCAATTTTGCCTTAAAATTAGGGAAATTTCTGCAATTTTGCCCTAAAATAAGGGGAATTTCTGACTTTTTGCCCTGAAATAAGGAGAATTTCTGTCTTTTTTCCCCAAAATTATGTGTATTTCTGCATTTTTCCTCAAAATTAGGGGAATTTGTGCAATTTTGCTTCAAAATACGGGGGATTTCAGCCTTATGCACCAAAATAAAGGGAATTTCTGCATTTTTCACCAATATAAGGGGAATTTCTGAAATTTTGCTCCAGAATACGGGGTATTTCTGCCTTATAGCCCGAAGTTAAGTGGAATTTCTGCCTTTTTGCCCTGAAATATTTGAAATTTCCGCAATTTTACCACAAAATAAGGGGAATTTCTGTTTTTGGCCCCAAAATTAGGGGAATTTCTGCTTTTTGCCCCAAAATAAGGCAAATTTCTGACTTTTTGCCCTGAAATAAGTGAAATTTCTGCAATTTTACCCCAAAATAAGGGGAATATCTGCCTTTTTGCCCAGAATAAGGGGAATTTCAGCATTTTACCTCCAAATAAGGGGAATTTCTGACTTTTTGCCACAAAATATGGGGAATATCTGCCTTATTGCCCCCAAATAAGGAAAATTTCTGCTTTTCTGCACCAATTAACAAGAATTTCTGCCTTTTGCCCCAAAATAAGAGGAATTTCATCCTTTTAACCTCAAAATAAGGGGAATTTCTGCCTTTTGCCCCAAAATATGGGGAATTTCTGCCTTGTTGTTCCAAAATAAGGAAAATTTCTTCAAATTTGTACCAAAATAGAAGAAATTTCTGCTTTTGTCCCAAAATAAAAGGAATTTCTGACTTTTTGTTCTGAAATAAATGAAATTTCTGCAATTTTGCACGAAAATAAGAAAAATTTGTGCCTTTTTGCCACAAAATATAAAAAATTTCTGCCTTCTTGCCACAAAATAAAAAAAAAATTTCTGCAATTCTGTACCAAAATAAAAGAAATTTCTCCAATTTTGACCCAAAATAAGGGAAATTTCTGCAATTTTGCCCCAAAATAATGAGAATTTCTGTATTTTTGCACCAAAATAAAGGAAATTTCTGCCTTTTTGTCCCAAAATTAGGGGAGTTTCTGCAATTTTGCTTCAAAATACAGGGAATTTCTGCCTCTTTCCCCGAAAATAAGAGGAACTTCTGCCTTTTTGCCCCAAATAAATGGAATTTCTGCATTTTTGCCCCAATATTAGGAAAATTTCTGCAATTTTGCTCCAAAATACGGGGAATTTTTGCCTTTTTGCCCGAAATTAAGGGGATTTTCTGTTTTTTGCCCCCAAATAAGTAAAATTTCGGCAATTTTATCCCAAAATAAGGGGAATTTCTGCTTTTTTGCCCCAAAACAAAGAAAATTACTGCATGTTTTACGCCAAAATTAGGTGAATTTCTGCAATTTTTCTCCAAATTACAGTGATTTTCTCCCTTTTTCGCCGAAAATAAGGGGAATTTCTGCCATATTGCCGTGAAATAAGTGAAATTTCTGCAGTTTTACTCCGAAATAAAAGGAATTTCTTCCTTTTTGCCCCAAAATTAGGGGAATTTCTGCAATTTTGCTCCTAAATACGGGGAATTTCTTCCTTTTTGCCCGAAAATAAAGGGAATGTATAACTTTTTGCCATAAAAAGGGAAATTTCTTCATTTTTACCCCAAAATAAGGGGATTTTCCGCCTTTTTGCCTCAATAAGTGCAATTTCTGACTTTCCCCAAAAAATAAACGGAATTTCTGTCTTTTTGCCCCAAAATAAGGGGAATTTCTGACTTTTTGCCCTGAAATAAGTTAAATTTCTAAAATTTTTCCCCATAATAAGGGAAATGTCTGCTTTTTGCCCCAAAATAAAAGGAATTTCTGCATTCTTGCCCCGAAATAAGGGGAATTTCGGCCTTTTTTCCTCAAAATAAGAGGAATTTCTGCCTTTTGCCCCAAAGTATGGGGAATTCTTCCTTTTTGCCCCAAAATAAGAAAAATTTCTGCAATTTTGTACCAAAACAAAAGAAATTTCTGCCTTTTTTACCTGAAATAAGTGAAATTTCTGCAATTTTGCCCCAAAATAATTGAAATTTCTGCAAATTTGTCCCAAAATAAGGGAAATTTCTGGAATTTTGTCCAAAAATATGTGGAATTTCTTAGTTTTGCCTTAAAATAAAGAGAATTTCTGTCTTTTTGCCACAACATATAGGGAATTTCTGCCTTTTTGCCCCACAATTAGGGGAATTTCTGCAATTTTGCTCCAAAATTCGAGGAATTTCTGCTTTTTTGCCCGAAAATAAGGAAAATGTTTACCTTTTGCCACAAAAAATGGAAATTTCTTTATTTTTGCCCCAAAATAAGAGGAATTTCTGCCTTTTTACCTCAAAATAAGTGAAATTTCTGCCTTTTTACCCAAAAATATACGGAATTTCTGTATTTTTGCCCCAAAATAAAAGGAATTTATGAATTTTGCCCTGAAATAAGTGAAATTTCTGCAATTTTGCCCCAAAATAAGGGAAATTTCTGCCTTTTTGCCACAAAATAAGAGGAATTTTTGTCTTTTTTTCCTAAAATAAGAGGAATTTCAGCCTTTTTACCTAATAAGAAGGAGAATCTCTGCCTTTTTGCCCTAAAATATGGGGAATTTCTGTATTTTTGCCCTAAAATAAAGAAATTTTCTGCAATTTTTTACCAAAATAAAAGTAATTTCTGCCTTTTTGCCCCAAAATAAGAGAAATTTCTGTGTTTTTTCCTGAAATAAGTGAAATTTCTGTAATTTTGCCCCAAAATAAAGGAGATTTCTGCAATTTTGCCCCAAAATAATGGACATTTCTGGAATTTTGCACCAAAAAAAGGGGAATTTCTGACTTTTTGCCTTGAAATAAGGAGCATTTCTGTCTTTTTGCCCCAAAATAATGTGAATTTCTGCATTTTCCCTCAAAATTAGGGGAATATGTGCAATTTTGCTTCAAAATACGGGGAATTTCTACCTTATTTCACCAAATAAAGGGAATTTCTGCCTTTTTGCACCATTAAAAGGGGAATTTCTGAAATTTTGCTCCAAAATACGGGGAATTTTTTTCCTTATTGCCCGAAATAAAGTGGAATTTCTGCCTTTTTGCCCTGAAATATATGAAATTTCCGCAATTTTACTTCAAAATAAGGGCAATTTCTATTTGGCCCCAAAATTAGGAGAATTTCTGCTTTTTGCCCCAAAATAAGGCAAATTTCTGACTTTTTGCCCTGAAATAAGTGAAATTTCTGCAATTTTGCCCCAAAATAAGGGGAATTTCAGCATTTTACCTCCAAATAAGGGGAATTTCTGCCTTTTTGCCACAAAATATGGGGAATTTCTGCCTTATTGCCCCCAAATAAGGAAAATTTTGCTTTTCTTCCGCAATTAACGGGAATTTCTGCCTTTTTGCCACAAAGTAAAGGGATTTCTGTCTTTTTGCCCCAAAATAACGGAATTTCAGCCTTTTTACCTCAAAATAAGGGGAATTTCTGCCTTTTTCCAAAATATGGGGAATTTCTGACTTTTTTTTCCAAAATAAGGAAACTTTCTTCAATTTTGTACCAAAATAAACAAAATTTCTGCTTTTTGCCCCAATGTAAAAGTAATTTCTAATTTTTGCCCTGAAATAATTGAAATTTCTGCAATTTTGCCCGAAAATAAGAGAAATTTGTGCTTTTTTGCCCCAAAATGTGGGGAATTTCTGCCTTTTAACTCCAAAATATGGGGTATTTCAGCATTTTACCTCAAAATAAGGGGAATTTCAGCCTTTTTGCACCAAAATATGGGGAATTTCTGCATTTTTGCCACAAAATAAGAAAAATTTCTGCAATTCTGTACCAAAATAAAAGAAATTTCTAAAATTTTGCCGCAAAATAAAGGAAATTTCTGATTGTTGCCCCGAAATATTGAGAATTTCTGTATTTTTGCCCCAAAATAAAGGGAATTTCTGCCTTTTTGCCCCAAAATTAGCGGAGTTTCTGCAATTTTGCTTCAAAATACAGGGAATTTCTGCCTTTTTTCCCGAAAATAAAGGGAACTTCTGCCGATTTGCTTCAAATAGAGAGAATTTTTGCATTTTTGCCCCAATATTAGGGGATTTTCTGCAATTTTGCTCCAAAATACGGGGAATTTCTGCCTTTTTGCCCGAAATTAAGGAGATTTTTTGCCTTTTTGCCCCCAATCAAGGGAAATTTCTGCAATTTTATCCCAAAATAAGGGGAATTTCTGCCTTTTTGCCCCCAAATAACGGGAATTTCTGCCTTTTTGCCCTGAAATATGTGAAATGTCTGCAATTTTACCCCAAATAAGGTAAATTTCTCCCTTTTTGCCACAAAATAATGGGAATTTCTGCGTTTTTGCCCCAAAATAAGAAAAATTTTTGCATTTATTCTCTGAAAGAAGTGAAATTTCTGCAATTTTGCCTTAAAATAAAAGAAATTTCTGCAATTTTTCCCCATAATAAAGGAATTTTCTGCAATTTTGCCCCAAAATAAAGGGAATTTATGTTTTTTGTCCCGAAACAAGGGAAATTTCTGCAATTTTGCCTTAAAATAAGGGGAATTTCTGCCTTTTTGCCCCAAAACAAAGAAAATTACTGCATGTTTTACACCAAAATTAGGTGAATTTCTGCAATTTTTCTCCAAATTACGGGGATTTTCTCCCTTTTTCGCCGAAAATAAGGGGAATTTCTGCCATATTGCCGCGAAATAAGTGAAATTTCTGCAGTTTTACTCCGAAATAAAAGTAATTTCTTCCTTTTTGCCCCAAAATTAGGGGAATTTCTGCAATTTTGCTCCAAAATACAGGGAATTTCTTCCTTTTTGCCCGAAAATAAAGGGAATGTATACCTTTTTGCCATAAAAAGGGAAATTTCTTCATTTTTACCCCAAAATAAGGGGATTTTCCGCCTTTTTGCCTCAATAAGTGCAATTTCTGACTTTTCCCAAAAAATAAACGGAATTTCTGTCTTTTTGCCCCAAAATAAGGGGAATTTCTGACTTTTTACCCTGAAATAAGTTAAATTTCTAAAATTTTTCCCCATAATAAGGGAAATGTCTGCTTTTTGCCATAAAATAAAAGGAATTTCTGCATTCTTGCCCCAAAATAAGGGGAGTTTCGGCCTTTTTTCCTCAAAATAAGGGGAATTTCTGCCTTTTGCCCCAAAGTATGGGGAATTCTTCCTTTTTGCCCCGAAATAAAAAGAAATTTCTGCAATTTTGTACCAAAATAAAAGAAATTTCTGCCTTTTTGCCCCAAAATAAGAAAAATTTCTGCATTTTTTACCTGAAATAATTGAAATTTCTGCAATTTTGCCCCATAATAAGGGAAATTTCTTCAATTTTTTCCCAAAGTAAAGGAAATTTCTGGAATTATGCCTCAAATAAGGGGAATTTCTGACTTTTTCCCCTTGAAAAACAGAGATATTCTTCCTTTTTGCACCAAAATAAGGAGAATTTCAGCCTTTTTCCCCTAAAATTATGAGATTTTCTGCAATTTTGCTTAAAAATACGGGGAATTTCTGCCTTTATGCCCCAAAATAAATGGAATTTCTGCATTTTTCCTCAAAATTAGGGGAATTTCTGCATTTTACCTCTAAATAAGGGGAATTCCTGCATTTTGCCCCAAAATATGGGGAATTTCTTCCTTTTCGTTCCAAAATAAGGAAAATTTTATCAATTTTGTACCAAAATAAAAGAAATTTCTGCTTTTTGCCCCAAAATAAAAGTAATTTCTGACTTTTTGCCCTGAAATAAATGAAATTTCTGCAATTTTGCCCGAAAATAAGGGAAATTTGTGCCTTTTTGCCCCAAAATGAGGGGAATTTCTGCCTTTTAACGCCAAAATATGGGGAAATTCAGCATTTTACCTCAAAATAAGAGGAATTTCAGCCTTTTTGCACCAAAATATGGGGAATTTCTTCATTTTTGCCACAAAATAAGAAAAATTTCTGCAATTCTGTACCAAAATAAAAGAAATTTCTAAAATTTTGCCCCAAAATAAGGGAAATTTCTGATTTTTTCTCGGAAATAAGGAGAATTTCTGTATTTTTTCCCCAAAATAAAGGGAATTTCTGCCTTTTTGCCCCAAAAGTAGGGGAGTTTCTGCAATTTTGCTTCAAAATACAGGGAATTTCTGCCTCTTTTCCCGAAAATAAGGGGAACTTCTGCCGAATTGCCCCAAATAAATGGAATTTCTGCATTTTTGCCCCAATATTAGGGGAATTTCTGCAATTTTGCTTCAAAATACAAGGATTTTCTTCCTTTTTGCCCCCAAAAAAGGGAAATTTCTGCAATTTTATTCCAAAATAAAATGAATTTCTGCCTTTTTGCCCCCAAATAAGGGGAATTTCTGCCTTTTTGCCCTGAAATATGTGAAATGTCTGCAATTTTACCTCAAAATTAGGAGAAATTCTGCCTTTTTGCCCCAAAATAATGGGAATTTCTGCGTTTTTGCCCCAAAATAAGAAAAATTTTTTGTTTATTCTCAAATAAGTGAAATTTCTGCAATTTTGCTTTAAAATAAAAGAAATTTCTGCAATTTTTTCCCAAAATAAAGGAATTTTCTTCAATTTTGCCCCAAAATAAAGGGAATTTCTGTTGTTTGTCCCCAAATAAGGAAACTTTCTGCAATTTTTCCCTAAAATAAGGGGAATTTCTGCCTTTTGCCCCAAAACAAAGAAAATTACTGCATGTTTTACCCCAAAATTAGGTTAATTTCTGCAATTTTGCCCCAAAATACGGGGATTTTCTGCCTTTTTCGCCGAAAATAGGGAATTTCTGCCATTTTGCCGCGAAATAAGTAAAATTTCTTCAGTTTTACCTCAAAATAAGGGGAATTTCTGCCTTTTTGCCCCTAAATGAGGGGAATTTCTGCCTTTTGCCCCAAAATATGAGGAGTTTCAGCATTTTACCTCAAAATAAGGGGAATTTCAGTCTTTTTGCTCCAAAATACGGGTCATTTCTGCCTTTTTACCCAAAATTAAGTTGAATTTCTGCCTTTTTTTCCCGAAATAAGTGAAATATCTGCAATTTTTGCCAAAAATTAGGGATTTCATTTTTTTGCCCCAAAGTAAGGGGAATTTCTGCCATTTTGCCCTTAAATATTTGAAATTTCTGCAATTTTACCCCAAAATAAAAAGAATTTCTGACTTTTTGCCCCAAAATAAGGGGAATTTCAGCCTTATTACCTCAAAATAAGGGGAATTTCTGCCATTTGCCCCAAAATACGGAAAATTTCTGCCTTTTTGCCCTAAAATTATGAGAATTTCTGCAATTTTGCTTCAAAATACGGGGAATTTCTGCCTTTTAGCCCCAAAATAAAAGGAATTTCTGCATTTTTCCTCAAAATTAGGGGAATTTTTGCATTTTACCTATAAATAAAGGGAATTCCTGCATTTTGCCCCAAAATATGGGGAATTTCTGACTTTTGTTCCAAAATAAAGAAAATTTCTTCAATTTTGTACCAAAATAAAAGAAATTTCTGCTTTTTGCCCCAAAATAAAAGTAATTTCTGACTTTTTGCCCTGATATAAATGAAATTTCTGCAATTTTGCCCGAAAATAAGTGAAATTTGTGCCTTTTTGCCCCAAAATGAGGTGAATTTCTGTTTTTTAACCCCAAAATATGCAGAATTTCAGCATTTTACCTCAAAATAAAGGGAATTTCAGCCTTTTTGCACCAAAATATGGGGAATTTCTGCCTTTTTGCCACAAAATAAGAAAAATATCTGCAATTCTGTACCAGAATAAAAGAAATTTCTAAAATTTTGCGCCAAAATAAGGAAAATTTCTGATTTTTTTCCCCGAAATAAAAAGATTTTTTTGTATTTTTGCCCCAAAATAAAGGGTATTTCTGCCTTTTTGCCCCAAAATAATGGGTGTTTCTGCAATTTTTCTTCAAAATACAGGGAATTTCTGCCTCTTTTCCCGAAAATAATAGGAACTTTTGCCGATTTGCCCCAAATAAAGGGAATTTCTGCAATTTTGCTCCAAAATACGAGGAATTTCTGCCTTTTTGCCCGAAAATAAGGGGAATGCATACCTTTTTGCCATAAAAAAGGGAAATTTCTTCATTTTTGCCCCAAAATAAGGGTAATTTCGGTCTTTTTGCCTTTAAATAAGTGGAATTTCTGTCTTATTCCCCCAAAACAAAGGGAATTTTTGTCTATTTTGCCCCAAAATAAGGGGAATTTCTGGCTTATTACCCTGAAATAAGTGAAATTTCTTCAATTTTGCCCTAAAATAAGAAAAATTTCTGCCTTTTTGCCACAAAATAAGGGGAATTTCAGCCTTTTTACCTCAAAATAAGGGGAATTTCTACATTTTTGCCACAAAATATTAAGAATTTCTGCCTTTTTGCCAAAAATTAGGGGAGTTTCTGCAATTTTGCTTCAAAATACAGGGAATTTCTGCCTCTTTCCCCGAAAATAAGAGGAACTTCTGCCTTTTTGCCCCAAATAAATGAAATTTCTGCATTTTTGCCCCAATATTAGGAAAATATCTGCAATTTTGCTCCAAAATACGGGGAATTTTTGCCTTTTTGTCCGAAATTAAGGGGATTTTCTGTTTTTTGCCCCCAAATAAGTAAAATTTCGGCAATTTTATCCCAAAATAAGGGGAATTTCTGCTTTTTTGCCCCAAAATAAAGAAAATTTCTGCATTTTTGCCCCAAAATAAGAAAAATTTTTGATTTTTTTCTCTGAAATAAGTGAAATTTCTGCAATTTTGCCCTAAAATAAGAGAAATTTCTGCAATTTTACCCCATAATAAAGGAAATTTCTGCATTTTTCCCCAAATTAAGGGAATTTCTGTTTTTTGGCCCCAAATATAAGAAATTTCTGCAATTTTGCCGTAAAATAAGGGGAATTTCTGACTTTTTCCCCAAAATAAGAAGAATTTCTGCCCTTTAGCCCCAAAATAAAAGGAATTTCTTCATTTTCCACCAATATTAGGGGAATTTCTGCGTTTTACCTCTAAATAAATGGAATTTCTGGATTTTATCCCAAAAAATGGGGAATTTCTGCCTTTTTGTTCCAAAAAAAGGAAAATTTCTTAAATTTTGTACCATAATAAAAGAAATTTCTGCTTTTTGCCACAAAATAAGGGGAATTTCTGACTTTTTACCCTGAAATAAATGAAATTTCTGCAATTTTGCCTAAAATAAGGGAAATTTGTGCCTTTTTGCCCCAAAATGAGGGGAATTTCTGCCTTTTAACCCCAAAATATGAGGAATTTCAGCATTTTACCTCAAAATACAGGGAATTTCTGCCTCTTTTCCCGAAAATAAGGGGAACTTCTGCCGATTTGCCCCAAATACAGGGAATTTCTGCATTTTTGCCCCAATATTTAGGGAATTTCTGCAATTTTGCTTTAAAATACGAGGAATTTCTGCCTTTTTGCCCAAAATTAAGGGGATTTTCTGCCTTTTTGCTTCCAAAGAAGAAAAATTTCTGCAATTTTATACCAAAATAAAAGGAATTTCTGCATTTATGCTCTCAAATAACGGGAATTTCTGCCTTTTTGCCCTGAAATATGTGAAATGTCTGCAATTTTACCCCAAAATAAAGTGAATTTCTACCTTTTTGCCCCAAAATAATGGGAAATTCTGCCTTTTTGCCCCAAAATATGAAAAATTTTTGATTTTTTTCTCTGAAATATGTGAAATTTCTGCAATTTTGCCTTAAAATAAGAGAAATTTCTGCAATTTTTCCCCATAATAAAGGAATTTTTTGCAATTTTGCCCAAAAATAAGGGGAATTTCTGTTTTTTGTCCCCAAATAAGGGAAATTTCTGCAATTTTGCTCTAAAATACGGGGAATTTCTGCTTTTTTGCCCGAAAATAAGGGGAATGTTTACCTTTTTCCACAAAAAAAGGAAATTTCTTCATTTTTGCCCCAAAATAAGAGGAATTTCTGCCTTTTTACGTCAAAATAAGTGAAATTTTTGCCTTTTTACTCAAAAATATACGGGATTTCTGTATTTTTGCCCCAAAATAAAAGGAATTTTTGAATTATGCCCTGAAATAAATGAAATTTCTCCAATTTTGCCTCAAAATAAGAGAAATTTCTGCTTTTTTGCCACAAAATAAGGGGAATTTCTGTCTTTTTGCCACAAAATAAAAGGAATTTCAGCCTTTTTACCTAATAATAAGGGGAATCTCTCCTTTTTGCCCTAAAATATGGGGAATTTCTGTATTTTTGCCCCAAAATAAAAAAATTTTCTGCAATTTTGTACCAAAATAAAAGTAATTTCTGCCTTTTTGCCCCAAAATAAGAGAAATTTCTGCGTTTTTTCCCTGAAATAAGTGAAATTTCTGTAATTTTGCCCAAAAATAGAGAGATTTCTGCAATTTTGCCGCAAAATAAAGAAAATTTCTGGAATTTTGCCCCAAAATAAGGGGAATTTCTGACTTTTTGCCCTGAAATAAAAAGAATTTCTGTCTTTTTGCCCCAAAATAATGTGAATTTCTGCATTTTCCCTCAAAATTAGGGGAATATGTGCAATTTTGCTTCAAAATACGGGGAATTTTTGCCTTATTGCACCAAAATAAAAGGAATTTCTGCATTTTGCACCAATATAAGGGGAATTTCTCAAATTTTGCTCCAAAATACAGGGAATTTTTGCCTTATTGCCCGAAATAAAGTGGAATTTCTGCCTTTTTGCCCTGAAATATTTGAAATTTCCGCAATTTTACCCCAAAATAAGGGGAATTTCTGTTTTTGGCCCCAAAATTAGGAGAATTTCTGCTTTTTGCCCCAAATTAAGGCAAATTTCTGACTTTTTGCCCTGAAGTAAGGGAAATTTCTGCAATTTTGCCTTAAAATAAGGGGAATTTCTGCCTTTTTGCCAAAATTAGGGGAATTTCAGCATTTTACCTTCAAATAAGAAGAATTTCTGCCTTTTTGCCACAAAATATGGGGAATTTCTGCCTTATTGCCCACAAATAAGGAAAATTTTTGCTTTTCTGCCCCAATTAATGGGAATTTCTGCCTTTTTGCCACAAAGTAAAGGGAATTTCTGCCTTTTTGCCCCAAAATAACAGGAATTTCACCCTTTTTACCACAAAATAAGGGGAATTTCTGCCTTTTTCTCAAAACATGGGGAATTTCTGAGTTTTTGTTCTAAAATAAGGAAAATTTCTTCAATTTTGTACCAAAATAAAAGAAATTTCTGCTTTTTTCCCCAAAATAAAAGTAATTTCTGAATTTTTGCCCTGAAATAAATGAAATTTCTGCAATTTTGCCTGAAAATAACGGAAATTTGTGCCTTTTTGCCACAAAATGAGGGGAATTTCTGCCTTTTAACCCCAAAATATTGGGAATTTCAGCATTTTACCTCAAAATAAGGGGAATTTCAGCCTTTTTGCACAAAAATATGGGGAATTTCTGCCTTTTTGCCACAAAATAAGAAAAATTTCTGCAATTCTGTACCAAAATAAAAGAAATTTCTAACATTTTGCCCCAAAATAAGGGAAATTTCTGATTTTTGCCCCGAAATAAGGAGAATTTCTGTATTTTTGCTTCCCAAAAAAGGAATTTCTGCCTTTTTGCCCCAAAATTAGGGGAGTTTCTGCAATTTTGCTTCAAAATACAGGGAATTTCTGCCTCTTTTCCCGAAAATAAGGGGAACTTTTGCCGATTTGTCCCAAATAAAGGGAATTTCTGCATTTTTGCCCCAATATTTAGGGAATTTCTTCAATTTTGCTTTAAAATACGAGGAATTTCTGCCTTTTTGCCCAAAATTAAGGGGATTTTCTGCATTTTTGCCCCCAAACAAGGGAAATTTCTGCAATTTTATCCCAAAATAAAAGAAATTTCTGCCTTTATGCCCTCAAATAACGGGAATTTCTGCCTTTTTGCCCTGAAATATGTGAAATGTCTGCAATTTTACCCCAAAATAAGGTGAATTTCTAACTTTTTGCCCCAAAGTAATGGGAATTTCTGCCTTTTTGCCCCAAAATATGAAAAATTTTTGCTTTTTTCTCTGAAATATGTGAAATTTCTGCAATTTTGCCTTAAAAAAAGAAAATTTCTGCAATTTTTCCCCATAATAAAGGAATTTTTTGCAAGTTTGCCCCAAAATAAGGGGAATTTCTGTTTTTTGTCTTCAAATAAGGGAAATTTCTGAAATTTTGCCCTAAAATAAGGGGAATTTCTGCCTTTTGCCTCAAAATAAGGAGAATTTCTACCTTTTTGCCCCAAAACAAAGAAAATTACTGCATGTTTTACGCCAAAATTAGGTGAATTTCTGCAATTTTGCTCCAAAATACGGGGATTTTCTGCCTTTTTCACAGAAAATAAGGGGAATTTCTGCCATTTTGCCGCGAAATAAGTGAAATTTCTGCAGTTTTACCCCAAAATAAGGGGAATTTCTGCCTTTTTGCCACAAAATTAGGGGAATTTCTGCAATTTTGCTCCAAAATACAGGGAATTTCTGCCTTTTTGCCCGAAAATAAAGGGAATGTATACCTTTTGCCATAAAAAGGGAAATTTCTTCATTTTTACCCCCAAATAAGGGGATTTTCCGCCTTTTTGACTCAAAATAAGTGCAATTTCCGACTTTTTTCCAAAAATAAATAGAATTTCTGTCTTTTTGCCCAAAAATAAGGGGAATTTCCGACTTTTTGCCCTGAAATAATTTAAATTTCAAAAAATTTTCCCTAAAATAATCGAAATTTCTGCAGTTTTGCCCAAAAATAAGTGGAATTTCTGTATTTTTGCCCCAAAATAAGGGAAATTTCTGCCTTTTTACCTCAAAATAAGGGAAATTTCTGCATTTTTTGCCACAAAATATAAGGAATTTCTGCCTTTTTGTTCCAAAATAAGAAAAATTTCTGCCTTTTTTCCCTGAAATAAGTGAAATTTCTGCAATTTTAGCCCAAATTGAAATTTCTGCAATTTTGTCCCAAAATAAGAGAAATTTCTGGAATTTTGCCCCAAAATAAGTGGAATTTCTGAGTTATGCCCCCCAAAAAAAAGAATTTTTGTCTTTTTGCCCCAACATATAGGGAATTTCTGCCTTTTAGCCCCACAATTAGGAGAATTTCTGCAATTTTGCTCCAAAATACGGGGAATTTCTGCTTTTTTGCCCGAAAATAAGGGGAATGTTTACCTTTTGCCACAAAAAGGGAAATTTCTTCATTTTTGCCCCAAAATAAGAGGAATTTCTGCCTTTTTACGTCAAAATATGTGAAATTTCTGCCTTTTTACTCAAAAATATACGGAATTTCTGTATTTTTGCCCCAAAATAAAAGGAATTTTTGAATTATGCTCTGAAATAAATGAAATTTCTCTAATTTTGCCTCAAAAAAAAAGAAATTTCTGCTTTTTTGCCACAAAATAAGGGGAATTTCTGTCTTTTTGCCCTAAAATAAAAGGAATTTCAGCCTTTTTACCTAATAATAAGGGGAATATCTCCTTTTTGCCCTAAAATATGGGGAATTTCTGTATTTTTGCCCCAAAATAAAAAAATTTTCTGCAATTTTGTACCAAAATAAAAGTAATTTCTGCCTTTATGCCCCAAAATAAAAGAAATTTCTGCGTTTTTTCCCTGAAATAAGTGAAATTTCTGTAATTTTGCCCCAAAATTAGGGAGATTTCTGCAATTTTGCCACAAAATAAAGGAAATTTCTGGAATTTTGCCCCAAAATAAAGGGAATTTCTGACTTTTGGCACTGAAATTAGGAAAATTTCTGTCTTTTTGCCCCAAAATAATGTGAATTTCTGCATTTTCCCTCAAAATTAGGGGAATATGTGCAATTTTGCTTCAAAATACAGGGAATTTTTGCATTATTGCACCAAAATAAAAGGAATTTCTGCATTTTTGCACCAATATAAGGGGAATTTCTGAAATTTTGCTCCAAAATACGGGCAATTTGCCTTATTGCCCGAAATAAAGAGGAATTTCTGCCTTTTTGCCCTGAAATATTTGAAATTTCCGCAATTTTACCCCAAAATAAGGGGAATTTTTGTTTTTGGCCCCAAAATTAGGAGAATTTCTGCTTTTTGCCCCAAATTAAGGCAAATTTCTGACTTTTTGCCCTGAAGTAAGTGAAATTTCTCCAATTTTGCCCCAAAATAAGGGGAATTTCTGCCTTTTTGCCAAAATAAAGGGAATTTCAGCATTTTACCTTCATATAAGAAGAATTTCTGCCTTTTTGCCACAAAATATGGGGAATTTCTGCCTTATTGCACACAAATAAGGAAAATTTTTGCTTTTGTGCCCCAATTAATGGGAATTTCTGCCTTTTTGCCACAAAGTAAAGGGAATTTCTGCCTTTTTGCCCCAAAATAACGGGAATTTCAGCCTTTTTACCCCAAAATAAGGGGAATTTCTGACTTTTTTCCCGAAAATAAAAAGAATGCATACCTTTTTGCCATAAAAAAGGGAAATTTCTTCATTTTTGCTCAAAAATAAAAGGAATTTCTGCTTTTTGGCCTCTAAATAAGTGGAATCTCTGTTTTTTCCCTTAAAACAAAGGGAATTTCTGTCTTTTTTGCCACAAAATAAAGAGAATTTCTGACTTATTACCCTGAATTAAGTGAAATTTCTGCAATTTTGCCCCATAATAAGGAAAATTTCTGCCCTTTTGCATCCAATAATGGGGAATTTCAGCTTTTACTTGAAAATAATGGGAATTTCTGTATTTTTGCCCCAAAATATGGGAAATTTCTGCCTTTTTGCCCCAAACTAAGAAAATTTTTGCAATTTTGTACCAAAATAAAAGGAATTTCTGCCTTTTTGCCCCAAAATGAGAAAATTTCTGCTCTTTTTCTGAAATAAGTGAAATTTCTGCAATTTTGCCCCAAAATAAGTCAAATCTCTGCAATTTTGCCCCAAAATAAGAGAAATTTCTGGAATTTTGCCCCAAAGTAAGTGGAATTTCTTAGTTTTGCCCCAAAATAAAGAGAATTTCTGTCTTTTTGCCCCAACATATAGGGAATTTCTGCCTTTTTGCCCCACAATTAGGGGAATTTCTGCAATTTTGCTCCAAAATACAGGGAATTTCTGCCTTTTTGCCCGAAAATAAGAAAATTTCTGCTTTTTTTCTGAAATAAGTGAAATTTCTGCAATTTTGCCCCAAAATAAGGGAAATTTCTGCAATTTTGCCCTAAAATAAGGGAAATTTCTGGAATTTTGCCCAAAATGAGTGGAATTTCTGAGTTTTGCCCTAAAATAAAGAGAATTTCTGTCTTTTTGCCCCAACATATAGGGAATATATGTCTTTTTGCACCACAATTAGGGGAATTTCTGCAATTTTGCTTCAAACTACCGGGAATTTCGGCCTTTTTGCCGAAAATAAGAAAAATGCATACCTTTTTGCCATAAAAAAGGGAAATTTCTTGATTTTTGCTCCAAAATAAAGGCAATTTCTGCTTTTTTGCCTCTAAATAAGTGGAATTTCTGTCTTTTTCCCCCAAAACAAAGGGAATTTCTGTCTTTTTTGCCCCAAAATAAGGAAAATTTCTGACTTATTACCCTGAAATAAGTGAAATTTCTGCAATTTTGCCACAAAATAAGGAAAATTTCTGCCTTTTTGCCCACAAATAAGGGGAATTTCAGCCTTTTTACCTGAAAATAAAAGGAATTTCTGCATTTTTGCACCAAAATATGGGAAATTTCTGCCTTTTTGCCCCAAACTAAGAAAATTTTTGCAATTTTGTACCAAAATAAAAGAAATTTCTGCCTTTTTGCCCCAAAATGAGAAAATTTCTGCTCTTTTTCTGAAATAAGTGAAATTTCTGCAATTTTGCCCCAAAATAAGTCAAATCTCTGCAATTTTGCCCCAAAATAAGAGAAATTTCTGGAATTTTGCCCCAAAGTAAGTGGAATTTCTTAGTTTTGCCCCAAAATAAGGAGAATTTCTGTCTTTTTGCCCCAACATATAGGGAATTTCTGCCTTTTTACCCCACAATTAGGGGAATTTCTGCAATTTTGCCCGAAAATAAGAGAAATTTCTGCCTTTTCGCCTCCAAATAAGGGGAATTTCAAACTTTTTACCTCAAAATAACGGGAATTTCTGCATTTTTGCCCCAAAATATGGGAAATTCTGCTTTTTTGCCTCAAAATAAGAAAAATTTCTGCAATTTTGTACAAAATAAAAGAAATTTCTGCCTTTTTGCCCCAAAATAAAAAAATTCTGCTTTTTTTCTTAAATAAGTGAAATTTCTGCAATTTTGCCCCAAAATAAATGAAATTTCTGAGTTTTGCCCCAAAATAAGAAGAATTTCTGTCTTTTTGCCCCAACATATTGGGAATTTCTGCATTTTTGCCCCACAATTAGGGGAATTTCTGCAATTTTGATCCAAAATACGGGGAATTTCTGGTATTTTGCCCGAAAATAAAAAGAATGCATACCTTTTTGCCATAAAAAAGAGAAATTTCTTCATTTTTGCTCCAAAATAAGGGGAATTTCTGCTTTTTTGCCTATAAATAAATGGAATTTCTGATTTTTACCCCCAAAACAAAGGGAATTTCTGTCTTTTTTGCCCCAAAATAAAGAAAATTTCTGACTTATTACCCTGAAATAAGTGAAATTTCAGCAATTTTGCCCCAAAATAAGGGAAATTTCTGGCTTTTTGCCCACAAATAAGGGGAATTTCAGCCTTTTTACCTGAAAATAAAAAGGAATTTCTGCATTTTTGCCCCAAAATATGGGAAATTTCTGACTTTTTGCCCCAAAATAAGAAAAATATCTTCAATATTGTACCAAAATAAAAGAAAATTCTGCCTTTTTGCCCCAAAATAAGAAATTTTTTGCTTTACTTTTGAAATAAGTCAAATTTCTGCAATTTTGCCCCAAAATAAGGGAAATTTCTGGAATTTTTCCCCAAAATATGTGGAATTTCTGAGTTTTGCCCCAAAATAAGGAGAATTTCTGTCTTTTTGCCCCAACATATAGGGAATTTCTGCCTTTATGCCCCACAATTAGGGGAATTTCTGCAATTTTGCTCCAAATTACGGGGAATTTCTGCCTTTTTGCCCGAAAATAAGAAAATTTCTGCTTTTTTTCTGAAATAAGTGAAATTTCTGCAATTTTGCCCCAACATAAGAGAAATTTCTGCAATTTTGCCCTAAAATAAGGAAAATTTCTGGAATTTTGCCCCAAAATGAGTGGAATTTCTGAGTTTTGCCCCAAAATAAAGAGAATCTGTCTTTTTGCCCCAACATATAGGGAATATATGTCTTTTTGCACCACAATTAGGGGAATTTCTGCAATTTTGCTTCAAAATACAGGGAATTTCTGCCTCTTTTCCCGAAAATAAGGGCAACTTTTGCCGATTTACCCCAAATAAAGGGAATTTCTGCATTTTTGCCCCAATAATTAGGGAATTTCTGCAATTTTGCTTTAAAATACTAGGAATTTCTGCCTTTTTGCTCAAAATTAAGGGGATTTTCTGCATTTTTGCCCCCAAACAAGGGAAATTTCTGCAATTTTATCCCAAAATAAAAGGAATTTCTGCCTTTATGCCCTCAAATAACGGGAATTTCTGCCTTTTAGCCCTGAAATATGTGAAATGTCTGCAATTTTACCCCAAAATAAGGTGAATTTCTACCTTTTTGCCCCAAAGTAATGGGAATTTCTGCCTTTTTGCCCCAAAATATGAAAAATTTTTGCTTTTTTTCTCTGAAATATGTGAAATTTCTGCAATTTTGCCTTAAAATAAAAGAAATTTCTGCAATTTTTCTCCATAATAAAGGAATTTTTTGCAAGTTTGCCCCAAAATAAGGGGAATTTCTGTTTTTTGTCTTCAAATAAGGGAAATTTCTGAAATTTTGCCCTAAAATAAGGGGAATTTCTGCCTTTTGCCTCAAAATAAGGAGAATTTCTACCTTTTTTCCCCAAAACAAACAAAATTACTGCATGTTTTACGCCAAAATTAGGTGAATTTCTGCAATTTTGCTCCAAAATACGGGGATTTTCTGCCTTTTTCACAGAAAATAAAAAGAATTTCTGCCATTTTGCCGCGAAATAAGTGAAATTTCTGCAGTTTTACCCCAAAATAAGAGGAATTTCTGCCTTTTTGCCCCAAAATTAGGGGAATTTCTGCAATTTTGCTCCAAAATACGGGGAATTTCTGCCTTTTTGCCCGAAAATAAAGGGACTGTATACCTTTTGCCATAAAAAAGGAAATTTCTTTATTTTTACCCCAAAATAAGGGGATTTTCTGCCTTTTTGACTCAAAATAAGTGCAATTTCTGACTTTTTTCCAAAAATAAATGGAATTTCTGTCTTTTTGCCCCAAAATAAGGGGAATTTCCGACTTTTTGCCCTGAAATAAGTTAAATTTCAAAAAATTTTCCCCAAAATAATTGAAATTTCTGCAGTTTTGCCCAAAAATAAGTGGAATTTCTGTATTTTTGCCCCAAATTAAGGGAAATTTCTGCCTTTTTACCTAAAAATAAGGGAAATTTCTGCATTTTTGCCACAAAATATAAGGAATTTCTGCCTTTTTGCCCCAAAATAAGTAAAATTTCTGCCTTTTTCCCTGAAATAAGTGAAATTTCTGCAATTTTGGCCCAAAAATTTGAAATTTCTGCAATTTTGTCCCAAAAAAAGAGAAATTTCTGGATTTTTGCCCCAAAATAAATGGAATTTCTGAGTTTTGCCCCAAAATAAAAAGAATTTCTGTCTTTATGCCCCAACATATAGGGAAATTCTGCCTTTTAGCCCCACAATTAGGGGAATTTCTGCAATTTTGCTCCAAAATACGGGAAATTTCTGCTTTCTTGCCCGAAAATAAGGGGAATGTTTACCTTTTGCCACAAAAAAGGGAAATTTCTTTATTTTTGCCCCAAAATAAGAGGAATTTCTGCCTTTTTACGTCAAAATATGTGAAATTTCTGCCTTTTTACTCAAAAATATACGGAATTTCTGTATTTTGGCCCCAAAATAAAAGGATTTTTTGAATTATGCCCTGAAAGAAATGAAATTTCTCCCATTTTGCCTCAAAATAAGGGAAATTTCTGCTTTTTTGCCACAAAATAAGAGGAATTTCTGTCTTTTTGCCCTAAAATAAAAGGAATTTCAGCCTTTTTACCTAATAATAAGGGGAATCTCTCCTTTTTGCCCTAAAATATGGGGAATTTGTGTATTTTTGCCCCAAAATAAAAAAATTTTCTTCAATTTTGTACCAAAATAAAAGTAATTTCTGCCTTTATGCCCCAAAATAAGAGAAATTTCTGCGTTTTTTCCCTGAAATAAGTGAAATTTCTTTAATTTTTCCCCAAAATTAGGGAGATTTCTGCAATTTTGCCCCAAAATAATAAAAATTTCTGGAATTTTGCCCCAAAATAATGGGAATTTCTGACTTTTGGCCCTGAAATAAGGAGAATTTCTGTCTTTTTGCCCCAAAATAATGTGAATTTCTGCATTTTCCCTCAAAATTAGGGGAATATGTGCAATTTTGCTTCAAAATACGGGGAATTTTTGCCTTATTGCACCAAAATAAAAGAATTTCTGCATTTTTGCACCAATATAAGGGGAATTTCTGAAATTTTGCTCCAAAATAAGGGGAATTTTTGCCTTATTGCCTGAAATAAAGTGGAATTTCTGCCTTTTTGCCCTGAAATATTTGAAATTTCTGCAATTTTACCCCAAAATAAGGGGAATTTCTGTTTTTGGCCCCAAAATTAGGAAAATTTCTGCTTTTTGCCCCAAATTAAGGCAAATTTCTGACTTCTTGCCCTGTAATAAGTGAAATTTCTGCAATTTTGCCCCAAAATAAGGGGAATTTCTGCCTTTTTGCCAAAATAAGGGGAATTTCAGCATTTTACCTTCAAATAAATGGAATTTCTGCCTTTTTGCCACAAAATATGGGGAATTTCTGCCTTATTGCCCCCAAATAAGGAAAATTTTTGCTTTTCTGCCCCAATTAATGGGAATTTCTGCCTTTTTGTCACAAAGTAAAGGGAATTTCTGCCTTTTTGCCACAAAGTAAAGGGAATTTCTGCTTTTTTGCCCCATATAACGGGAATTTCAGCCTTTTTACCCCAAAATAAGGGGAATGGGGAATTTCTGACTTTTTGTTCCAAAATAAGGAAAATTTCTTCAATTTTGTACCAAAATAAAAGAAATTTCTGCTTTTTGCCCCAAAATAAAAGTAATTTCTGACTTTTTGCCCTGAAATAAATAAAATTTCTGCAATTTTGCCCGAAAATAAGGGAAATTTGTGTCTTTTTGCCCCAAAATGAGGGGAATTTCTGCCTTTTATCCCCAAAATATGGGGAATTTCAGCATTTTACTTCAAAATAAGGGGAATTTCAGCCTTTTTGCACCAAAATATGGGGAATTTCTTCCTTTTTGCCACAAAATAAGAAAAATTTCTGCAATTCTGTACCAAAATAAAAGAAATTTCTAACATTTTGCCCCAAAATAAGGGAAATTTCTGATTTTTGCCCCGAAATAAGGAGAATTTCTGTATTTTTGTCCCCCCAAAAAAGGAATTTCTGCCTTTTGCCCCAAAATTAGGGGAGTTTCTGCAATTTTGCTTCAAATACAGGGAATTTCTGCCTATTTCCCGAAAGTAAGGGGAACTTCTGCCGATTTGCCCCAAATCAAGGGAATTTCTGCATTTTTGCCCCAATATTTAGGGAATTTCTGCAATTTTGCTTTAAAATACGGGGAATTTCTGCCTTTTTGCCCAAAATTAAGGGGATTTTCTGTCTTTTTGCCCCCTAACAAGGGAAATTTCTGCAATTTTATCCAAAAATAAAAGGAATTTCTGTCTTTATGCCCTCAAATAACGGGAATTCCTGCCTTTTTGCCCTGGAATATGTGAAATGTCTGCAATTTTACCCCAAAATAATGTGAATTTCTCCCTTTTTGCCCCAAAATAATGGGAATTTCTGCCTTTTTGCCCCAAAATATGAAAAATTTTTGCTTTTTTTCTTTAAAATATGTGAAATTTCTGCAATTTTGCCTTAAAATTAAAGAAATTTCTGCAATTTTTCCCCATAATAAAGAATTTTTTGCAATTTTGCCCCAAAATAAGGGGAATTTCTGTTTTTTGTCCCCAAATAAGGAAAATTTCTGAAATTTTGCCCTAAAATAAGGGGAATTTCTGCCTTTTGCCCCAAAATAAGGAGAATTTCTGCCTTTTTGCCCCAAAACAAAGAAAATTACTGCATGTTTTACGCCAAAATTAGGTGAATTTCTGCAATTTTGCTCCAAATTACAGGGATTTTCTGCCTTTTTCGCAGAAAACAAGGGGAATTTCTGCCATTTTGCCGCGAAATAAGTGAAATTTCTGCAGTTTTACCCCAAAATAAGGGGAATTTCTGCTTTTTTGCCCCAAAATTAGGGGAATTTCTGCAATTTTGCTCCAAAATACGGGGAATTTCTGCCTTTTTGCCCGAAAATAAAGGGAATGTAAACCTTTTTGCCATAAAAAAAAAAATTTCTTCATTTTTACCCCAGAATAAGGGGATTTTCCGCCTTTTTGACTCAAAATAAGTGCAATTTCTGACTTTTTTCCAAAAATAAATGGAATTTCTGTCTTTTTGCCCCAAGATAAGGGGAATTTCCGTCTTTTTGCCCTGAAATAATTTAAATTTCAAAAATTTTTCCCCAAAATAATTGAAATTTCTGCAGTTTTGCCCGAAAATAAGGGAAATTTCTGTATTTTTGCCCCAAATTAAGGGAAATTTCTGCCTTTTTACCTCAAAATAAGGGGAATTTCTGCATTTTTGCCACAAAATATAAGGAATTTCTACATTTTTGCCCCAAGATAAAAAAAATTTCTGCCTTTTTTCCCTGAAATAAGTGAAATTTCTGCAATTTTGGCTCAAAAAAATTGAAATTTCTGCAATTTTGTCCCAAAATAAGAGAAATTTCGGGAAATTTGCCCCAAAATAAGTAAAATTTCTGAGTTTTGCCCCAAAATAAGGAGAATTTCTGTCTTTTTGCCCCAACATATAGGGAATTTCTGCCTTTTTGCCCCAAAATTAGGAAAGTTTCTGCAATTTTGCTTCAAAATACAGGGAATTTCTGCCTCTTTTTCGGAAAATAAGGGGAACTTCTGCCGATTTGCCCCAAATAAAGGGAATTTCTGCATTTTTGCCCCAATATTTGGGGAATTTCTGCAATTTTGCTTTAAAATACGGGGAATTTCTGCCTTTTTGCCCAAAATTAAGGGGATTTTCTGCCTTTTTGCCCCCAAACAAGGGAAATTTCTGCAATTTTATCCCAAAATAAAAGGAATTTCTGCCTTTATGCCCTCAAATAACAGGAATTTCTGCCTTTATGCCCTGAAATAGGTGAAATGTCTGCAATTTTACCCCAAAATAAGGTGAATTTCTACCTTTTTGCCCCAAAGTAATAGGAATTTCTGCCTTTTGCCCCAAAATATGAGAAATTTTTGCTTTTTTTCTCTGAAATATGTGAAATTTCTGCAATTTTGCCTTAAAATAAAAGAAATTTCTGCAATTTTTCCCCATAATAAAGGAATTTTTTGCAAGTTTGCCCCAAAATAAGGAAAACTTCTGTTTTTTGTCTTCAAATAAGGGAAATTTCTGAAATTTTGCCCTAAAATAAGGGGAATTTCTGCCTTTTGCCTCAAAATAAGGAGAATTTCTACCTTTTTGCCCCAAAACAAAAAAAATTACTGCATGTGTTACGCCAAAATTAGGTGAATTTCTGCAATTTTGCTCCAAAATACGGGGATTTTCTGCCTTTGTCACAGAAAATAAAGGGAATTTCTGCCATTTTGCCGCGAAATAAGTGAAATTTCTCCAGTTTTACCCCAAAATAAGGGGAATTTCTGCCTTTTAGCCCCAAAATTAGGGGAATTTCTGCAATTTTGCTCCAAAATACGGGGAATTTCTGCCTTTTTGCCCGAAAATAAAGGGAATGTATACCTTTTTGCCATGAAAAGAGAAATTTCTTCATTTTTACCCCCAAATAAGGGGATTTTCCGCCTTTTTGACTCAAAATAAGTGCAATTTCTGACTTTTTTCCAAAAATAAATGGAATTTCTGTCTTTTTGCCCCAAAATAAAAGGAATTTCCGACTTTTTGCCCTGAAATAATTTAAATTTCAAAAATTTTTCCCCAAAATAATTGAAATTTCTGCAGTTTTGCCCAAAAATAAGTGGAATTTCTGTATTTTTGCCCCAAAATAAGGGAAATTTCTGCCTTTTTACCTCAAAATAAGGGAAATTTCTGCATTTTTTGCCACAAAATATAAGGAATTTCTGCCTTTTTGCCCCAAAATAAGTAAAATTTCTGCCTTTTTTCCCTGAAATAAGTGAAATTTCTGCAATTTTGGCCCAAAAAAATTGAAATTTCTGCAATTTTGTCCCAAAATAAGAGAAATTTCTGGAATTTTGCCCCAAAATAAGTGGAATTTCTGAGTTTTTCCCCAAAATAAAAAAAATTTCTGTCTTTATGCCCCAACATATAGGGAAATTCTGCATTTTAGCCCCACAATTAGGGGAATTTCTGCAATTTTGCTCCAAAATACGGGGAATTTCTGCTTTCTTGCCCGAAAATAAGGGGAATGTTTACCTTTTGCCACAAAAAAGGGAAATTTCTTCATTTTTGCCCCAAAATAAGAGGAATTTCTGCCTTTTTACGTCAAAATATGTGAAATTTCTGCCTTTTTACTCAAAAATATACGGAATTTCTGTATTTTTGCCCCAAAATAAAAGGAATTTTTGAATTATGCCCTGAAATAAATGAAATTTCTCCTATTTTGCCTCAAAATAAGGGAAATTTCTGCTTTTTTTCCACAAAATAAGAGGAATTTCTGTCTTTTTGCCCTAAAATAAAAGGAATTTCAGCCTTTTTACCTAATAATAAGGGGAATCTCTCCTTTTTGCCCTAAAATATGGGGAATTTCTGTATTTTTGCCCCAAAATAAAAAAATTTTCTGCAATTTTGTTCCAAAATAAAAGTAATTTCTGCCTTTATGCCCCAAAATAAGAGAAATTTCTGCATTTTTTCCCTGAAATAAGTGAAATTTCTGTAATTTTGCCCCAAAATTAGGGAGTTTTCTGAATTTTGCCCCAAAATAAAGAAAATTTCTGGAATTTTGCCCCAAAATAAAGGGAATTTCTGACTTTTGGCCCTGAAATAAGGAGAATTTCTGTCTTTTTGCCCCAAAATAATGTGAATTTCTGCATTTTCCCTCAAAATTAGGGGAATATGTGCAATTTTGCTTCAAAATACAGGGAATTTTTGCCTTATTGCACCAAAATAAAAGGAATTTCTGCATTTTTGCACCAATATAAGGGGAATTTCTGAAATTTTGCTCCAAAATACGGGGAATTTTTGCCTTATTGCCCGAAATTAAGTCGAATTTCTGCCTATTTGCCCTGAAATATTTGAAATTTCTGCAATTTTACCCCAAAATAAGGGGAATTTCTGTTTTTGGCCCCAAAATTAGGAGAATTTCTGCTTTTTGCCCCAAATTAAGGCAAATTACTGACTTTTTGCCCTGTAATAAGTGAAATTTCTGCAATTTTGCCCCAAAATAAGGGGAATTTCTGCCTTTTTGCCGAAATAAGGGGAATTTCAGCATTTTACCTTCAAATAAGGGGAATTTCTGCCTTTTTGCCACAAAATATGGGGAATTTCTGCCTTATTGCCCCCAAATAAGGAAAATTTTTGCTTTTCTGCCTTAATTAATGGGAATTTCTACCTTTTTGTCACAAAGTAAAAGGAATTTCTGCCTTTTTTCCACAAAGTAAAGGGAATTTCTGCTTTTTTGCCCCATATACCAGGAATTTCAGCCTTTTTACCCCAAAATAAGGGGAATTTCTGCCTTTTGCCCAAAATATGGTGAATTTCTGACTTTTTGTTCCAAAATAAGGAAAATTTCTTCAATTTTGTACCAAAATAAAAGAAATTTCTGCTTTTTGCCCCAAAATAAAAGTAATTTCTGACTTTTTGCCCTGAAATAAATGAAATTTCTGCAATTTTGCCCGAAAATAATGGAAATTTGTGCCTTTTTGCCCAAAAATGAGGCGAATTTCTGCCTTTTAACCCCAAAATATGGGGAATTTCAGCATTTTACCTCAAAATAAAAGGAATTTCAGCCTTTTTGCACCAAAATATGGGGAATTTCTTCCTTTTTGCCACAAAATAAGAAAAATTTCTGCAATTCTGTACCAAAATAAAAGAAATTTCTAACATTTTGCCCCAAAATAAGGGAAATTTCAGATTTTTGCCCCGAAATAAGGAGAATTTCTGTATTTTTGCCCCCCAAAAATAGGAATTTCTGCCTTTTGCCCCAAAATTAGGGGAGTTTCTGCAATTTTGCTTCAAATACAGGGAATTTCTTCCTCTTTTCCCGAAAGTAAGGGGAACTTCTGCCGATTTGCCCCAAATAAAAGGAATTTCTGGATTTTTGCCCCAATATTTAGAAAATTTCTGCAATTTTGCTTTAAAATACGGGGAATTTCTGCCTTTTTGCCTAAAAATTAAGGGGATTTTCTGCCTTTTTGCCCCCTAACAAGGGAAATTTCTGCAATTTTATCCAAAAATAAAAGGAATTTAGGCCTTTATGCCCTCAAATAACGGGAATTCCTGCCTTTTTGCCCTGAAATATGTGAAATGTCTGCAATTTTACCCCAAAATAAGGTGAATTTCTACTTTTTGCCCCAAAATAATGGGAATTTCTGCCTTTTTGCCCCAAAATATGAAAAATGTTTGCTTTTTTTCTTTGAAATATGTGAAATTTCTGCAATTTTGCCTTAAAATTAAAGAAATTTCTGCAATTTTTCTCCATAATAAAGAATTTTTTGCAATTTTGCCCGAAAATAAGAGGAATTTCTGTTTTTTGTCCCCAAATAAGGGAAATTTCTGAAATTTTGCCTTAAAATAAGGGGAATATCTGCCTTTTGCCCCAAAATAAGGAGAATTTCTGCCTTTTTGCCCCAAAAGAAAGAAAATTACTGCATGTTTTACGCCAAAATTAGGTGAATTTCTGCAATTTTGCTCCAAAATACAGGGATTTTCTGCCTTTTTCGCAGAAAATAAGAGGAATTTCTGCCATTTTGCCGCGAAATAAGTGAAATTTCTGCAGTTTTACCCCAAAATAAATGGAATTTCTGATTTTTTGCCCCAAAATTAGAAGAATTTCTGCAATTTTGCTCCAAAATACGGGGAATTTCTGCCTTTTTGCCCGAAAATAAAGGGAATGTAAACCTTTTTGCCATAAAAAAAAATTTCTTCATTTTTACCCCAGAATAAGGGGATTTTCCGCCTTTTTGACTCAAAATAAGTGCAATTTCTGACTTTTTTTCCAAAAATAAATGGAATTTCTGTCTTTTTGCCCCAAAATAAGGGGAATTTCCGACTTTTAGCTCTGAAATATGTTAAATTTCAAAAATTTTTCCCCAAAATATTTGAAATTTCTGCAGTTTTGCCCCAAAATAAGGGAAATTTCTGTATTTTTGCCCCAAAATAAGGGAAATTTCTGCCTTTTTACCTCAAAATAATGGGAATTTCTGCATTTTTGCCACAAAATATAAGGAATTTCTGCCTTTTTGCCCCAAAATAAAAAAAAATTTCTGCCTTTTTTTCCCTGAAATAAGTGAAATTTCTGCAATTTTGGCCCAAAAAATTAAAATTTCTGCAATTTTGTCCCAAAATAAGAGAAATTTTGGGAAATTTGCCCCAAAATAAGTAAAATTTCTGAGTTTTGCCCCAAAATAAGGAGAATTTCTGTCTTTTTGCCCCAACATATAGGGAATTTCTGCCTTTTTGCCCCAAAATTAGGAAAGTTTCTGCAATTTTGCTTCAAAATACAGGGAATTTCTTCCTCTTTTCCCGAAAATAAAGGGAACTTCTGCCGATTTGCCCCAAAAAAAGGGAATTTCTGCATTTTTG
Organism: Micromys minutus; assembly: GCF_963924665.1. Classification (NCBI taxonomy): domain Eukaryota; kingdom Metazoa; phylum Chordata; class Mammalia; order Rodentia; family Muridae; genus Micromys; species Micromys minutus. The sequence continues at coordinate 78,601 of NW_027667925.1, read as the reverse complement.
CCCCAATATTTGGGGAATTTCTGCAATTTTGCTTTAAAATACGGGGAATTTCTGCCTTTTTGCCCAAAATTAAGGGGATTTTCTGCCTTTTTGCCCCCAAACAAGGGAAATTTCTGCAATTTTATCCCAAAATAAAAGGAATTTCTGCCTTTATTTCCTCAAATAATGGGAAATTCGGCCTTTTTGCCCTGAAATTTGTGAAATGTCTGCAATTTTACCCCAAAATAAGGTAAATTTCTAACTTTTTGCCCCAAAATAATGGGAATTTCTGCCTTTTTGCCCCAAAATATGAAAAATGTTTGCTTTTTTTCTTTGAAATATGTGAAATTTCTGCAATTTTGCCTTAAAATTAAAGAAATTTCTGCAATTTTTCTCCATAATAAAGAATTTTTTGCAATTTTGCCCCAAAATAAGAGGAATTTCTGTTTTTTGTCCCCAAATAAGGGAAATTTCTGAAATTTTGCCTTAAAATAAGGGGAATATCTGCCTTTTGCCCCAAAATAAGGAGAATTTCTGCCTTTTTGCCCCAAAAGAAAGAAAATTACTGCATGTTTTACGCCAAAATTAGGTGAATTTCTGCAATTTTGCTCCAAAATACAGGGATTTTCTGCCTTTTTCACAGAAAATAAGAGGAATTTCTGCCATTTTGCCGCGAAATAAGTGAAATTTCTGCAGTTTTACCCCAAAATAAATGGAATTTCTGATTTTTTGCCCCAAAATTAGAAGAATTTCTGCAATTTTGCACCAAAATACGGGGAATTTCTGCCTTTTTGCCCGAAAATAAAGGGAATGTAAACCTTTTTGCCATAAAAAAAAAATTCTTCATTTTTACCCCAGAATAAGGGGATTTTCCGCCTTTTTGACTCAAAATAAGTGCAATTTCTGACTTTTTTCCAAAAATAAATGGAATTTCTGTCTTTTTGCCCCAAAATAAGGGGAATTTCCGACTTTTAGCTCTGAAATATGTTAAATTTCAAAAATTTTTCCCCAAAATATTTGAAATTTCTGCAGTTTTGCCCCAAAATAAGGGAAATTTCTGTATTTTTGCCCCAAAATAAGAGAAATTTCTGCCTTTTTACCTCAAAATAATGGGAATTTCTGCATTTTTGCCACAAAATATAAGGAATTTCTGCCTTTTTGCCCCAAAATAAAAAAAATTTCTGCCTTTTTTTCCCTGAAATAAGTGAAATTTCTGCAATTTTGGCCCAAAAAAATTAAAATTTCTGCAATTTTGTCCCAAAATAAGAGAAATTTTGGGAAATTTGCCCCAAAATAAGTAAAATTTCTGAGTTTTGCCCCAAAATAAGGAGAATTTCTGTCTTTTTGCCCCAACATATAGGGAATTTCTGCCTTTTTGCCCCAAAATTAGGAAAGTTTCTGCAATTTTGCTTCAAAATACAGGGAATTTCTTCCTCTTTTCCCGAAAATAAAGGGAACTTCTGCCGATTTGCCCCAAAAAAAGGGAATTTCTGCATTTTTGCCCCAATATTTGGGGAATTTCTGCAATTTTGCTTTAAAATACGGGGAATTTCTGCCTTTTTGCCCAAAATTAAGGGGATTTTCTGCCTTTTTGCCCCCAAACAAGGGAAATTTCTGCAATTTTATCCCAAAATAAAAGGAATTTCTGCCTTTATTTCCTCAAATAATGGGAAATTCGGCCTTTTTGCCCTGAAATTTGTGAAATGTCTGCAATTTTACCCCAAAATAAGGTAAATTTCTACCTTTTTGCCCCAAAATAATGGGAATTTCTGCCTTTTTGCCTCAAAATATGAAAATTTTTTGCTTTTTTTCTCTGAAATATGTGAAATTTCTGCAATTTTGCCTTAAAATAAAAGAAATTTCTGCAATTTTTCCCCACAATGAAAGAATTCTTTGCAATTTTGCCCCAAAATAAAGGGAACTTTTGTTTTTTGTCCCCAAATAAAGGAAATTTCTGAAATTTTGCCCTAAAATAAGGGAAATTTCTGCTTTTTGCCCCAAAATAAGGAGAATTTCTGCCTTTTTGCCCCAAAACAAAGAAAATTACTGCATGTTTTACGCCAAAATTAGGTGAATTTCTGCAATTTTGCTCCAAAATACAGGGATTTTCTGCATTTTTCGCAGAAAATAAGGGGAATTTCTGCCATTTTGCCGCGAAATAAGTGAAATTTCTGCAGTTTTACCCCAAAATAAGGGGAATTTCTGCCTTTTTGCCCCAAAATTAGGGGAATTTCTGCAATTTTACTCCAAAATACGGAGAATTTCTGCCTTTTTGCCCGAAAATAAAGGGAATGTATAACTTTTTGCCATAAAACGGAAATTTCTTTATTTTTACCCCAAAATAAAGGGATTTTCCGCCTTTTTGACACAAAGTAAGTGAAATTTCTGCCTTTTTACCCAAAAATAAACGGAATTTCTGTCTTTTTGCCCCAAAATAAAAGGAATTTTTGAATTATGCCCTGAAATTAGTGAAATTTCTGCAATTTTGCCCTAAAATAAACGAAATTTCTTGCTTTTTGCCACAAAAAAAGGGAATTTCTGTCTTTTTGCCCCAAAATAAGGGAAATTTCTGCCTTTTTGCCCCCAAATAAGGGGAATTTCAGCCTTTTTACCTCAAAATAAAAGGAATTTCTGCATTTTTGCCACAAAATATTAGGAATTTCTGCACTTTTGCTCCAAAATAAAAAAAAATCTACCTTTTTTTCCTGAAATAAGTGAAATTTCTGTAATTTTGCCCCAAAATAAGTGAAATTTCTTCAATTTTGCCCCTACATAAGGAAAATTTCTGGAATTTTGCCCCAAAATAAGTGGAATTTCTGAGTTTTGCCCTAAAATAAGGAGAATTTCTGTCTTTTTGCCCCAACAAATAGGGAATTTCTGTCTTTTTGCCCCACAACTAGGGGAATTTCTGCAATTTTGCTCCAAAATACATGGAATTTCTGCTTTTTTTCCCGAAAATAAGGGGAATGTATACATTTTGCCACAAAAAAAGGGAAATTTCTTCATTTTTGCCCCAAAGTAAGAGGAATTTCTGCCTTTTTACCACAAAATAAGTGAAATTTCTGCCTTTTTACCCAAAAATAAACTGAATTTCTTTCTTTTTTTCCCAAAAAAAAGGAATTTTTGAATTATGCCCTGAAATTAGTGAAATTTCTGCAATTTTGCCCTAAAATAAAAGAAATTTCTGCCTTTGTGCCACAAAATAAGGGGAATTTCTGTCTTTTTGCCCCAAAATAAGGGAAATTTCTGCCTTTTTGCCCCCAAATAAGGGGAATTTCAGCCTTTTTACGTCAAAATAAAGTGAATTTCTGCATTTTTGCCACAAAATACTAGGAATTTCTGCCTTTTTTGCTCCAAAATAAGAAAATTTCTCCCTTTTTTCCCTGAAATAAGTGAAATTTGTGCAATTCTGCCCCTAAATAAGGGGAATTTCTGTCTTTTTGCTCCAAAATAAGGGGAATTTCAGCCTTTTTACCTAATAATAAGGGGAATCTCTCTATTTGCCCTAAAATATGGGGAATTTCTGTATTTTTGCCCCAAAATAAAGAAGTTTTCTGCAATTTTGTATCATAATAAAAGTAATTTCTGCCTTTTTGCCCCAAAATAAGAGAAATTTCTGCGTTTTTTCCATGAAATAAGTAAAATTTCTGTAATTTTGCCCCAAAATAAAGGAGATTTCTGCAATTTTGCCCCAAAATAATGGACATTTCTGGAATTTTGCCCCAAAATAAGGGGAATTTCTGACTTTTTGCCCTGAAATAAGGAGAATTTCTGTCTTTTTGCCCCAAAATAATGTGAATTTCTGCATTTTCCCTCAAAATTAGGGGAATATGTGCAATTTTGCTTCAAAATACGAGGAATTTCTGCCTTATTGCACCAAAATAAAGGGAATTTCTGCATTTTTGCACCAATATAAGGGGAATTTCTGAAATTTTGCTCGAATATATGGGGAATTTCTGCCTTATTGCCCGAAATAAAGTGGAATTTCTGCCTTTTTGCCCTGAAATATTTGAAATTTCCGCAATTTTACCCCCCAAAAAAGGGAATTTCTGTTTTTGGCCCCAAAATTAGGAGAATTTCTGCTTTTTGCCCCAAAATGAGGCAAATTTCTGACTTTTTGCCCTGAAATAAGTGAAATTTCTGCAATTTTGCCCCAAAATAAGGGAAATTTTTGCCTTTTTGCCCGAAAATAAAGGGAATGTATACCTTTTTGCCATAAAAAAAATTTCTTCATTTTTACCCCAAAATAAGGGGATTTTCCGCTTTTTTGCCTAAATAAGTGCAATTTCTGACTTTTCCCCAAAAATAAACGGAATTTCTGTCTTTTTGCCCCGAAATATGGGGAATTTCTGACTTTTTGCCCTGAAATAAGTTAAATTTCTAAAATTTTGCCCCAAAATAAGGGAAATGTCTGTATTTTGCCCCAAAATAAGGGGAATTTCTGCATTCTTGTTCCAAAATAAGGGGAATTTCAGCCTTTTTATCTCAAAATAAGGGGAATTTCTGCCTTTTGCCCCAAAGTATGGGGAATTTCTGCCTTTTTGCCCCAATATAAGAAAAATTTCTGCAATTTTGTACCAAAATAAAAGAAATTCCTGCCTTTTTGCCCTCAAATAAGAAAAATTTCTGCCTTTTTTCCCTGAAATAATTGAAATTTCTGCAATTTTGCCCCATAATAAGGGAAATTTCTTCAATTTTGCCCCAAAATAAAGGAAATTTCTTCAATTTTGCCTCAAATAAGGGGAATTTCTGACTTTTTGCCCTTGAAAAACGGAGATATTTTTTCTTTTTGCACCAAAATAAGGAGAATTTCAGCCTTTTCCCCCTAAAATTATGAGATTTTCTGCAATTTTCTTCAAAATACGGGGAATTTCTGCCTTTCAGCCCCAAAATAAAGGGAATTTCTGCATTTTTCCTCAAAATTAAAGGAATTTCTGCATTTTACCTCTAAATAAGGGGAATTCCTGCATTTTGCCCCAAAATATGGGGAATTTCTGCCTTTTTGTTCCAAAATAAGGAAAATTTTTTCAATTTTGTACCAAAATAAAATAAATTTCTGCTTTTTGCCCCAAAATAAAAGTAATTTCTGACTTTTTGCTCTGAAATAAATAAAATTTCTGCAATTTTGCCCGAAAATAAGGGAAATTTTGCATTTTTGCCCCAAAATAAGGGGAATTTCTGCCTTTTAACCCCAAAATATGGGGAAATTCAGCATTTTACCTCAAAATAAGGGGAATTTCAGCCTTTTTGCACCAAAATATGCGGAATTTCTTCCTTTTTGCCACAAAATAAGAAAAATTTCTGCAATTCTGTTCCAAAATAAAATTAATTTCTAAAATGCTGCCCCAAAATAAGGGAAATTTCTGATTTTTTCTCCGAAATAAGGAGAATTTCTGTATTTTTGCCCCAAAATAAAAAGAATTTCTGCCTTTTTGCCCCTAAAATTAGGGGAGTTTCTGTAATTTTGCTTAAAAACAGGGAATTTCTGCCTCTTTTCCCGAAAATAAGAGGAACTTCTGCCGATTTGCCCCAAATAAAGGGAATTTCTGCATTTTTGCCCCAATATTAGAGGAATTTCTGCAATTTTGCTTCAAAATACGAGGATTTTCTTCCTTTTTGCCCCCCAAAAAGGGAAATTTCTGCAATTTTATCCCAAAATAAGGGGAATTTCTGCCTTTTTGCCCCCAAATAAGGGAATTTCTGCATTTTTGCCCTGAAATATGTGAAATTTCTGCAATTTTACCGCAAAATTAGGAGAATTTCTGCCTTTTTGCCCCAAAATAATGGGAATTTCTGCGTTTTTGCCCCAAAATAAGAAAAATTTTTGCTTTTTTTCTCTGAAATAAGTGAAATTTCTGCAATTTTGCCTTAAAATAAAAAAAATTTCTGCAATTTTTTTCTCAAAATAAAGGAATTTTCTGCAATTTTGCACCAAAATAAAGGGAATTTCTGTTGTTTGTCCCCAAATAATGGAAATTTCTGCAATTTTTCCCTAAAATAAGGGGAATTTCTGCCTTTTGCCCCAAAACAAATTACTGCATGTTTTACCCCAAAATTAGGTGAATTTCTGCAATTTTGCTCCAAAATACAGGGATTTTCTGCCTTTTTCGCCGAAAATAACGGGAATTTCTGCCATTTTGCCGCGAAATAAGTAAAATTTCTTCAGTTTTACATCAAAATAAGGGGAATTTCTGCCTTTTTGCCCCTAAATGAGGGGAATTTCTGCTTTTTGCCCCAAAATATGAGGAGTTTCAGCATTTTACCTCAAAATAAGAGGAATTTCAGTCTTTTTGCTCCAAAATACGGGTCATTTCTGCCTTTTTACCCAAAATTAAGTGGAATTTCTGCCTTTTTTCCCGAAATAAGTGAAATATCTGCAATTTTAGCCAAAAATTAGGGATTTCATTATATACCCCAAAATAAGGGGAATTTCTGCCATTTAGCCCTTAAATAAGTGAAATTTCTGCAATTTTACCCCAAAATAAAAAGAATTTCGGCCTTTTTGCCCGAAAATAAGTGAAATTTCAGCCTTATTACCTCAAAATAAGGGGAATTTCTGCCATTTGCCCCAAAATAAGGGGAATTTCTGCAATTTTGCCCAAAAATTATGAGAATTCCTGCAATTTTGCTTCAAAATATGGAGAATTTCTGCCTTTTAGCCCCAAAATAAAGGGAATTTCTGCATTTTTCCTCAAAATTAGGGGAATTTCTGCATTTTACCTCTAAATAAGGGGAATTCCTGCATTTTGCCCCAAAATATGGGAAATTTCTGCCTTTTTGTTCCAAAATAAGGAAAATTTCTTCAATTTTGTACCAAAATAAAAGAAATTTCTGCTTTTTGCCCCAAAATAAAAGTAATTTCTGACTTTTTGCCCTGAAATAAATGAAATTTCTGCAATTTTGCCCGAAAATAAGGGAAATTTGTGCCTTTTTGCCCCAAAATGAGGGGAATTTCTGCCTTTTAACCCCAAAATATGGGGAAATTCAGCATTTTACCTCAAAATAAGGGCAATTTCAGCCTTTTTGCACCAAAATATGGGGAATTTCTTCCTTTTTGCCACAAAATAAGAAACATATCTGCAATTCTGTACCAAAATAAAAGAAATTTCTAAAATTTGGCCCCAAAATAAGGGAAATTTCTGATTTTTTCCCCGAAATAAAAAGAATTTCTGTATTTTTGCCCCAAAATAAAGGGAATTTCTGCCTTTTTGCCCCAAAATTAGGGGAGTTTCTGCAATTTTTCTTCAAAATACAGGGAATTTCTGCCTCTTTTCCCGAAAATAAGGGGAACTTCTGCCGATTTGCCCCAAATAAAGGGAATTTCTGCATTTTTGCCACAATATTAGATGAATTTCTTCAATTTTGCTTCAAAATACGGGGATTTTCTTCCTTTTTGCCCCCAAAAAAGGGAAATTTCTGCAATTTTATCCCAAAATAAGGGGAATTTCTGCCTTTTTGCCCCCAAATAAGGGGAATTTCTGCCTTTTGGCCCTGAAATATGTGAAATGTCTGCAATTTAACCGCAAAATTAAAAGAATTTCTGCCTTTTTGCCCCAAAATAATGGGAATTTCGGCGTTTTTGCCCCAAAATAAGAAAAATTTTTGCTCTTTTTTTTTGAAATAAGTGAAATTTCTGCAATTTTGCCTTAAAATAAAAGAAATTTCTGCAATTTTTTCCCATAATATAGGAATTTTCTGCAATTTTGCCCCAAAATATAGGGAATTTCTGTTTTTTGTCCCCAAATAAGGGAAATTTCTGCAATTTTTCCCTAAAATAAGGGGAATTTCTGCCTTTTGCCCCAAAACAAAGAAAATTACTGCATGTTTTACTCCAAAATTATGTGAATTTCTTCAATTTTGCTCCAAATTACGGGGATTTTCTGCCTTTTTCGCCGAAAATAAGGGGAATTTCTGCCATTTTGCCGCGAAATAAGTGAAATTTCTTCAGTTTTACCTCAAAATAAGGGGAATTTCTGCCTTTTTGCACCAAAAAGAGGGGAATTTCTGCCTTTTGCCCCAAAATATGAGGAATTTCATCATTTTACCTCAAAATAAGGGGAATTTCAGCCTTTTTGCTCCAAAATACTGGTCATTTCTGCCTTTTTGCCCAAAATTAAGTGCAATTTCTGCCTTTTTGTCCCAAAATAAGTGAAATATCTGCAATTTTAGCCAAAAATTAGGGATTTCATCTTTGTGCCCCAAAATAAGGGGAATTTCTGCCATTTTGCCCTGAAATATTTGAAATTTCTGCAATTTTACCCCAAAATAAAAAGAATTTCGGCCCTTTTGCCCCAAAATAAGGGGAATTTCAGCCTTATTACCTCTAAATAAGGGGAATTTCTGCCATTTGCCCCAAAATAAGGGGAATTTCTGCCTTTTTGCCACAAAATAAAGAAAATTACTGCATGTTTTACCCCAAAATTAGGTAAATTTTTGCAATGTTGCTCCAAAATACGAGGATTTTCTGCATTTTTCGCTGAAAATAAGGGGAATGCATACCTTTTTGCCATAAAAAAGGGAAATTTCATCATTTTTGCCCCAAAATAAGGGGAATTTCTGCCTTTTTGCCTTTAAATAAGTGGAATTTCTGTCTTATTTCCCCAAAACAAAGGGAATTTCTGTCTATTTTGCCCGAAAATAAGGAAAATTTCTGACTTATTACCCTGAAATAAGTGAAATTTCTTCAATTTTGCCCTAAAATAAGGAAAATTTCTGCCTTTTTGCCACAAAATAAAGGGAATTTCAGCCTTTTTACCACAAAATAAGGGGAATTTCTGCATTTTTGCCACAAAATATTAAGAATTTCTGCCTTTTTGCCCTAAAATAGAGAAAATTTCTGCCTTTTTTCCGGAAATAAGTGAAATATCTGCAATTCTGACCCAAAATAAGAGAAATTTCTGCAATTTGGCCCCAAAATAAGGGAAATTTCTGGAATTTTGCCCCAAAATAAGTGGAATTTCTGAGTTTTGCTCCAAAATAAGGAGAATTTGTGTTTTTTGGCCCAACATATAGGGAATTTCTGCCTTTTTGCCCCACAACTATGGGAATTTCTGCAATTTTGCTCCAAAATACAGGGAATTTCTGCTTTTTTGCCCGAAAATAAGGGGAATGTATACCTTTTGCCACAAAAAAGGGAAATTTCTTCATTTTTGCCCCAAAATAAGAGGAATTTCTGCTTTTTCCCCTCAAAATAAGTGAAATTTCTGCTTTTTTACCCAAAAATAAACGGAATTTTTGCCTTTTTGCCCCAAAATAAGGGGAATTTTTTAATTTTGCCCAGAAATAAGTTAAATTTCTGCAATTTTGCCCCAAAATAAGAGAAATTCCTGCCTTTTTGCCACAAAATAAGGGGAATTTCTGTCTTTTTGCCCCAAAATAAGGGAAATTTCAGATTTTTCCTCATAATAAGGGGAATCTCTGCATTTTTGCCCCAAAATATGGGGAATTTCTGCATTTTTGCTACAAAACAAAGAAATTTTCTTCAATTTTGTACCATTTTACAAGAAATTTCTGCCCTTTTGCTCTAAAACAAGAGAAATTCCTGTCTTCTTATTCTGAAATTAGTGAAATTTCTGCAATTTTGAACAAAATAAGAAAAACTTCTGCAATTTTGCCACAAAATAAGGGAAATTTCAGCCTTTTTGCTCCAAAATACTGGTCATTTCTGCCTTTTTGCCCTGAAATAAGGAGAATTTCTTTTTTCTCCAAAATAATGTGTATTTCTGCATTTTCCCTCAAAATCAGGGGAATTTGTGCAATTTTGCTTCAAAATACGGGAGATTTCAGCCTTATTGCACCAAAATAAAGGGGATTTCTACATTTTTCACCTATATAAGTGGAATTTCTGAAATTTTTCTCCAGAATACGGGGAATTTCTGCCTTATAGCCCAATATTATGTGGAATTTCTGCCTTTTTGCCCTGAAATATTTGAAATTTGCGCAATTTTACCCGAAAATAAAGGGAATTTCTGTATTTGGCCCCAAAATTAGGGGAATTTCTGCTTTTTGCCCCAAAATAAGCCAAATTTCTGACTTTTTGCCCTGAAATAAGTGAAATTTCTGCAATTTTGACCAAAATAAGAAAAATTTCTGCAATTTTGCCACAAAATAAGGGAAATTTCCGCAATTTTGCCCCAAAATAAGGGGAATTTCTGACTTTTTGCCCTGAAATAAGGATAATTTCTGTATTTTTGCCCCAAAATTATGTGTATTTCTGCATTTTCCCTCAAAATTAGGGAAATTTGTGCAATTTTGCTTCAAAATACGGGGGATTTCAGCATTATTGCACCAAAATAAAGGGAATTTCTGCATTTTTGCACCAATATAAGGGGAATTTCTGAAATTTTGCTCCAGAATACGGGGAATTTCTGCCTTATAGCCCGAAATTAAGTGGAATTTCTGCCTTTTTGTCCTGAAATATTTGAAATTTCCGCAATTTTACCCCTAAAAAGGGGAATTTCTGTTTTTAGCCCCAAAATTAGGGGAATTTCTGCTTTTTGCCCCAAAATAAGGCAAATTTCTGACTTTTTGCCCTGAAATAAGTGAAATTTCTGCAATTTTACCCCAAAATAAGGGGAATATCTGCCTTTTTGCCCAGAATAAGGGGAATTTCAGCATTTTACCTCCAAATAAGGGGAATTTCTGCCTTTTTGCCCAAAATTAAGGGGATTTTCTGCCTTTTTGCCCCCTAACAAGGGAAATTTCTGCAATTTTATCCAAAAATAAAAGGAATTTCTGCCTTTATGCTTTCAAATAACGGGAATTCCTGCCTTTTTGCCCTGAAATATGTGAAATGTCTGCAATTTTACCCCAAAATAAGGTGAATTTCTACCTTTTTGCCCCAAAATAATGGGAATTTCTGCCTTTTTGCCCCAAAATATGAAAAATTTTTGCTTTTTTTCTTTGAAATATGTAAAATTTCTGCAATTTTGCCTTAAAATTAAAGAAATTTCTGCAATTTTTCCCCATAATAAGGAATTTTTTGCAATTATGCCCCAAAATAAGGGGAATTTCTGTTTTTTGTCCCCAAATAAGGGAAATTTCTGAAATTTTGCCCTAAAATAAGGGGAATTTCTGCCTTTTGCCCCAAAATAAGGAGAATTTCTGCCTTTTTGCCCCAAAACAAAGAAAATTACTGCATGTTTTACGCCAAAATTAGGTGAATTTCTGCAATTTTGCTACAAAATACAGAGATTTTCTGCCTTTTTCGCAGAAAATAAGGGGAATTTCTGCCATTTTGCCGCGAAATAAGTGAAATTTCTGCAGTTTTACCCCAAAATAAGGGGAATTTCTGCCTTTTTGCCCCCAAATTAGGGGAATTTCTGCAATTTTGCTCCAAAATACAGAGAATTTCTGCCTTTTTGCCCGAAAATAAAGGGAATGTATACCTTTTTGGCATAAAAAGGGAAATTTCTTCATTTTTTGCCCAAAATAAGGGGATTTTCCGCTTTTTTGACTCAAAATAAGTGCAATTTCTGACTTTTTTAAAAAAATAAATGGAATTTCTGTCTTTTTGCCCCAAAATAAAAGGAATTTCCGACTTTTTGCCCTGAAATAAGTTAAATTTCAAAAATTTTTCCCCAAAATATTTGAAATTTCTGCAGTTTTGCCCCAAAATAAGGGAAATTTCTGTATTTTTGCCCCAAAATAAGAGAAATTTCTGTATTTTTACCTCAAAATAAGGGGAATTTCTGCATTTTTGCCACAAAATATAAGGAATTTCTGCCTTTTTGCCCCAAAATAAAAAAAAATTCTGCCTTTTTTCCCTGAAATAAGTGAAATTTCTGCAATTTTGGCCCAAAAAAATTGAAATTTCTGCAATTTTGTCCCAAAATAAGAGAAATTTTGGGAAATTTGCCCCAAAATAAGTAAAATTTCTGAGTTTTGCCCCAAAATAAGGAGAATTTCTGTCTTTTTGCCCCAACATATAGGGAATTTCTGCCTTTTTGCCCCAAAATTAGGAAAGTTTCTGCAATTTTGCTTCAAAATACAGGGAATTTCTGCCTCTTTTCCCGAAAATAAGGGGAACTTCTGTCGATTTGCCTCAAATAAAGGGAATTTCTGCATTTTTGCCCCAATATTTGGGGAATTTCTGCAATTTTGCTTTAAAATACGGGGAATTTCTGCCTTTTTGCCCAAAATTAAGGCGATTTTCTGCCTTTTTGCCACCAAACAAGGAAAATTTCTGCAATTTTATCCCAAAATAAAAGGAATTTCTGCCTTTATTCCCTCAAATAACGAGAAATTCGGCCTTTTTGCCCTGAAATATGTGAAATGTCTGCAATTTTACCCAAAAATAAGGTAAATTTCTATTTTTTTGCCCCAAAATAATGGGAATTTCTGCCTTTTTGCCTCAAAATATGAAAATTTTTTCCTTTTTTTCTCTGAAATATGTGAAATTTCTGCAATTTTGCCTTAAAATAAAAGAAATTTCTGCAATTTTTCCCCACAATGAAAGAATTTTTTGCAATTTTGCCCCAAAATAAAGGGAATTTCTGTTTTTTGTCCCCAAATCAAGGAAATTTCTGAAATTTTGCCCTAAAATAAGGGGAATTTCTACTTTTTACCCCAAAATAAGGAGAATTTCTGCCTTTTTGCCCCAAAACAAAGAAAATTACTGCATATTTTATGCCAAAATTAGGTGAATTTCTGCCATTTTGCGACAAATTACAGGGATTTTCTGCCTTTTTCGCAGAAAATAAGGGGAATTTCTGCCATTTTGCCGCGAAATAAGTGAAATTTCTGCAGTTTTACCCCAAAATAAGGGGAATTTCTGCCTTTTTGCCCCAAAATTAGGGGAATTTCTGCAATTTTGCTTAAAAATACGGAGAATTTCTGCCTTTTTGCCCGAAAATAAAGGGAATGTATAACTTTTTGCCAAAAAACGGAAATTACTTTATTTTTACCCCAAAATAAGGGGATTTTCTACCTTTTTGACACAAAATAAGTGCAATTTCTGACTTTTTTCCAAAAATAAATGGAATTTCTGTTTTTTTGCCCCCAAATAAGGGGAATTTCCTACTTTTTGCCCTGAAATAAGTTAAATTTCAAAAATTTTTCCCCAAAATAATTGAAATTTCTGCAATTTTGCCCCAAAATAAGGGGAATTTCTGTATTTTTGCCCCAAAATAAGGGAAATTTCTGCCTTTTTGCCACCAAATAAGAAAAATTTTAGCCTTTTTACCTCAAAATAAGGGGAATTTCTGCATTTTTGCCACAAAATATTAAGAATTTCTGCATTTTTGCTTCAAAATAAGAAATATTTCTGCCTTTCTTTTTTGAAATAAGTGAAATTTCTGCAATTTTGCCCCAAATTTGTGAAATTTCTGCAATTTTGCACCAAAATCAGGGAAATTTCTGGAATTTTGCCCCAAAATAAGTGGAATTTCTGAGTTTTGCCCTAAAATAAGGAGAATTTCTCTCTTTTTGCCCCAACATATAGGAAATTTCTGCCTTTTTGCCCCACAATTAGAGGAATTTCTGCAATTTTGCTCCAAAATACGGGGAATTTCTGCTTTTTTTCCCGAAAATAAGGGGAATGTATACCTTTTGCCACAAAAAAGGGAAATTTCTTCATTTTTGTCCCAAAATAAGAGGAATTTCTGACTTTTTACCTCAAAGTAAGTGAAATTTCTGCCTTTTTACCCAAAAATAAACGGAATTTCTGTCTTTTGCCCCAAAATAAAAGGAATTTTTGAATTAGGCCCTGAAATTATTGAAATTTCTGCAATTTTGCCCTAAAATAAAAGAAATTTCTTCCTTTTTGCCACAAAAAAAGGGAATTTCTGTCTTTTTGCCCCAAAATAAGGGAAATTTCTGTCTTTTTGCCCCCAAATAAGGGGAATTTCAGCCTTTTTACCTCAAAATAAAAGGAATTTCTGCATTTTTGCCACAAAATATTAGGAATTTCTGCACTTTTGCTCCAAAATATAAAAAAAAATTCTACCTTTTTTCCCTGAAATCAGTGAAATTTCTGTAATTTTGCCCCAAAATAAGTGAAATTTCTTCAATTTTGCCCCTACATAAGGAAAATTTCTGGAATTTTGCCCCAAAATAAGTGGAATTTCTGAGTTTTGCCCTAAAATAAGGAGAATTTCTGTCTTTTTGCCCCAACAAATAGGGAATTTCTGCCTTTTTGCCCCACAACTAGGGGAATTTCTGCAATTATGCTCCAAAATACATGGAATTTCTGCTTTTTTTCCTGAAAATAAGGGGAATGTATTCCTTTTGCCACAAAAAAAGGGAAATTTCTTCATTTTTGCCCCAAAATAAGAGGAATTTCTGCCTTTTTAACCTCAAAATAAGTGAAATTTCTGCCTTTTTACCCAAAAATAAACTGAATTTCTTTTTTTTTTTTCCAAAATAAAAGGAATTTTTGAATTATGCCCTGAAATTAGTGAAATTTCTGCAATTTTGCCCTAAAATAAAAGAAATTTCTGCCTTTGTGCCACAAAATAAGGGGAATTTCTGTCTTTTTGCCCCAAAATAAGGGAAATTTCTGCCTTTTTGCCCCCAAATAAGGGGAATTTCAGCCTTTTTACGTCAAAATAAAGTGAATTTCTGCATTTTTGCCACAAAATACTAGGAATTTCTGCCTTTTTGCTCCAAAATAAGAAAATTTCTGCCTTTTTTTCCCTGAAATAAGTGAAATTTGTGCAATTTTGCCCCTAAATAAAGGGAATTTCTGTCTCTTTGCCCCAAAATAAGGGGAATTTCAGCCTTTTTACCTAATAATAAGGGGAATCTCTCTATTTGCCCTAAAATATGGGGAATTTCTGTATTTTTGCCCCAAAATAAAGAAGTTTTCTGCAATTTTGTATCAAAATAAAAGTAATTTCTGCCTTTTTGCCCCAAAATAAGAGAAATTTCTGCGTTTTTTCCATGAAATAAGTGAAATTTCTGTAATTTTGCCCCAAAATAAAGGAGATTTCTGCAATTTTGCCCCAAAATAATGGACATTTCTGGAATTTTGCCCCAAAATAAGGGGAATTTCTGACTTTTTGCCCTGAAATAAGGAGAATTTCTGTCTTTTTGCCCCAAAATAATGTTAATTTCTGCATTTTCCCTCAAAATTAGGGGAATATGTGCAATTTCGCTTCAAAATACGAGGAATTTCTGCCTTATTGCACCAAAATAAAGGGAATTTCTGCATTTTTGCACCAATATAAGAAGAATTTCTGAAATTTTGCTCCAATATACGGGGAATTTTTGCCTTATCGCCCGAAATAAAGTGGAATTTCTGCCTTTTTGCCCTGAAATATTTGAAATTTCCGCAATTTTACCCCCCAAAAAAGGGAATTTCTGTTTTTGGCCCCAAAATTAGGAGAATTTCTGCTTTTTGCCCCAAAATGAGGCAAATTTCTGACTTTTTGCCCTGAAATAAGTGAAATTTCTGCAATTTTGCCCCAAAATAAGGGGAATTTCTGCCTTTTTGCCCGAAAATAAAGGGAATGTATATCTTTTTGCCATAAAAAAAATTTCTTCATTTTTACCTTAAAATAAGGGGATTTTCCGCTTTTTTGCCTCAATAAGTGCAATTTCTGACTTTTCCCCAAAAATAAACGGAATTTCTGTCTTTTTGCCCCGAAATATGGGGAATTTCTGACTTTTTGCCCTGAAATAAGTTAAATTTCTAAAATTTTGCCCCAAAATAAGGGAAATGTCTGCTTTTTGCCCCAAAATAAGGGGAATTTCTGCATTCTTGCCCGAAAATAAGGGGAATTTCAGCCTTTTTTTCTCAAAATAAGGGGAATTTCTGCCTTTTGTCCCAAAGTATGGGGAATTTCTGCCTTTTTGCCCCAATATAAGAAAAATTTCTGCAATTTTGTACCAAAATAAAAGAAATTTCTGCCTTTTTGCCCCCAAATAAGAAAAATTTCTGCCTTTTTTCCCTGAAATAATTGAAATTTCTGCAATTTTGCCCCATAATAAGGGAAATTTCTTCAATTTTGCCCCAAAATAAAGGAAATTTCTGCAATTTTGCCTCAAATAAGGGGAATTTCTGACTTTTTGCCCTTGAAAAACGGAGATATTCTTTCTTTTTGCACCAAAATAAGGAGAATTTCAGCCTTTTTCCCCTAAAATTATGAGATTTTCTGCAATTTTGCTTCAAAATACGGGGAATTTCTGCCTTTCAGCCCCAAAATAAAGGGAATTTCTGCATTTTTCCTCAAAATTAAAGGAATTTCTGCATTTTACCTCTAAATAAGGGGAATTCCTGCATTTTGCCCCAAAATATGGGGAATTTCTGCCTTTTTGTTCCAAAATAAGGAAAATTTCTTCAATTTTGTACCAAAATAAAAGAAATTTCTGCTTTTTGCCCCAAAATAAAAGTAATTTCTGACTTTATGCTCTGAAATAAATAAAATTTCTGCAATTTTGCCCGAAAATAAGGGAAATTTTGCCTTTTTGCCCCAAAATAAGGGGAATTTCTGCCTTTTAACCCCAAAATATGGGGAAATTCAGCATTTTACCTCAAAATAAGGGGAATTTCAGCCTTTTTGCACCAAAATATGGGGAATTTCTTCCTTTTTGCCACAAAATAAGAAAAATTTCTGCAATACTGTTCCACAATAAAATTAATTTCTAAAATGTTGCCCCAAAATAAGGGAAATTTCTGATTTTTTCTCCGAAATAAGGAGAATTTCTGTATTTTTGCCCCAAAATAAAAAGAATTTCTGCCTTTTTGCCCCAAAATTAGGGGAGTTTCTGCAATTTTGCTTAAAAATACAGGGAATTTCTGCCTCTTTTCCCGAAAATAAGAGGAACTTCTGCCGATTTGCCCCAAATAAAGGGAATTTCTGCATTTTTGCCCCAATATTAGAGGAATTTCTGCAATTTTGCTTCAAAATACGGGGATTTTCTTCCTTTTTGCCCCCCAAAAAGGGAAATTTCTGCAATTTTATCCCAAAATAAGGGGAATTTCTGCCTTTTTGCCCCCAAATAAGGGGAATTTCTGCCTTTTTGCCCTGAAATATGTGAAATGTCTGCAATTTTACCGCATAATTAGGAGAATTTCTGCCTTTTTGCCCCAAAATAATGGGAATTTCTACGTTTTTGCCCCAAAATAAGAAAAATTTTTGCTTTTTTTCTCTGAAATAAGTGAAATTTCTGCAATTTTGCCTTAAAATAAAAGAAATTTCTGCAATTTTTTTCTCAAAATAAAGGAATTTTCTGCAATTTTGCACCAAAATAAAGGGAATTTATGTTGTTTGTCCCCAAATAATGGAAATTTCTGCAATTTTTCCCTAAAATAAGGGGAATTTCTGCCTTTTGCCCCAAAACAAAGAAAATTACTGCATGTTTTACCCCAAAATTAGGTGAATTTCTGCAATTTTGCTCCAAAATACAGGGATTTTCTGCCTTTTTCACCAAAAATAAGGGGAATTTCTGCCATTTTGCCGCGAAATAAGTAAAATTTCTTCAGTTTTACCTCAAAATAAAGGGAATTTCTGCCTTTTTGCCCCTAAATGAGGGGAATTTCTGCTTTTTGCCCCAAAATATGAGGAGTTTCAGCATTTTACCTCAAAATAAGGGGAATTTCAGTCTTTTTGCTCCAAAATACGGGTCATTTCTGCCTTTTTACCCAAAATTAAGTGGAATTTCTGCCTTTTTTCCCAAAATAAATATCTGCAATTTTAGCCAAAAATTAGGGATTTCATTATTTACCCCAAAATAAGGGGAATTTCTGCCATTTTGCCCTTAAATATTTGAAATTTCTGCAATTTTACCCCAAAATAAAAAGAATTTCGGCCTTTTTGCCCCAAAATAAGTGGAATTTCAGCCTTATTACCTCAAAATAAGGGGAATTTCTGCCATTTGCCCCAAAATACGGGGAATTTCTGCCATTTTGCCCAAAAATTATGAGAATTTCTGCAATTTTGCTTCAAAATATGGAGAATTTCTGCCTTTTAGCCCCAAAATAAAGGGAATTTCTGCATTTTTCCTCAAAATTAGGGGAATTTCTGCATTTTACCTCTAAATAAGAAGAATTCCTGCATTTTGCCACAAAATATGGGGAATTTCTGCCTTTTTGTTCCAAAATAAGGAAAATTTCTTCAATTTTGTACCAAAATAAAAGAAATTTCTGCTTTTTGCCCCAAAATAAAAGTAATTTCTGACTTTTTGCCCTGAAATAAATGAAATTTCTGCAATTTTGCCTGAAAATAAGGGAAATTTGTGCCTTTTTGCCCCAAAATGAGGGGAATATCTGCCTTTTAACCCCAAAATATGGGGAAATTCAGCATTTTACCTCAAAATAAGGGCAATTTCAGCCTTTTGCACCAAAATATAAGGAATTTCTTCCTTTTTGCCACAAAATAAGAAAAATATCTGCAATTCTGTACCAAAATAAAAGAAATTTCTAAAATTTGGCCCCAAAATAAGGGAAATTTCTGATTTTTTCCCTGAAATAAAAAGAATTTCTGTATTTTTGCCACAAAATAAAGTGAATTTCTGCCTTTTTGCCCCAAAATTAGGGGAGTTTCTGCAATTTTTCTTCAAAATACAGGGAATTTCTGCCTCTTTTCCCGAAAATAAGAGGAACTTCTGCCGATTTGCCCCAAATAAAGGGAATTTCTGCATTTTTGCCCCAATATTAGAGGAATTTCTGCAATTTTGCTTCAAAATACGGGGATTTTCTTCCTTTTTGCCCCCCAAAAAGGGAAATTTCTGCAATTTTATCCCAAAATAAGGGGAATTTCTGCCTTTTTGCCCCCAAATAAGGGAAATTTCTGCCTTTTTGCCCTGAAATATGTGAAATGTCTGCAATTTTACCACATAATTAGGAGAATTTCTGCCTTTTTGCCCCAAAATAATGGGAATTTCTGCGTTTTTGCCCCAAAATAAGAAAAATTTTTGCTTTTTTTCTCTGAAATAAGTGAAATTTCTGCAATTTTGCCTTAAATAAAAGAAATTTCTGCAATTTTTTTCTCAAAATAAAGGAATTTTCTGCAATTTTGCACCAAAATAAAGGGAATTTATGTTGTTTGTCCCCAAATAATGGAAATTTCTGCAATTTTTCCCTAAAATAAGGGGAATTTCTGCCTTTTGCCCCAAAACAAAGAAAATTACTGCATGTTTTACCCCAAAATTAGGTGAATTTCTGCAATTTTGCTCCAAATTACGGGGATTTTCTGCCTTTTTCGCCGAAAATAAGGGGAATTTCTGCCATTTTGCTGCGAAATAAGTGAAATTTCTTCAGTTTTACCTCAAAATAAGGGGAATTTCTGCCTTTTTGCCCCAAAAAGAGGGGAATTTCTGCCTTTTGCCCCAAAATATGAGGAATTTCAGCATTTTACCTCAAAATAAGGGGAATTTCAGCTTTTTTGCTTTAAAATACTGGTCATTTCTGCCTTTTTGCCCAAAATTAAGTGCAATTTTGCCTTTTTGTCCCAAAATAAGTGAAATATCTGCAATTTTAGCCAAAAATTAGGGATTTCATCTTTGTGCCCCAAAATAAGGGGAATTTCTGCCATTTTGCCCTGAAATATTTGAAATTTCTGCAATTTTACCCCAAAATAAAAAGAATTTCGGCCCTTTTGCCCCAAAATAAGGGGAATTTCAGTCTTATTACCTCAAAATAAGGGGAATTTCTGCCATTTGCCCCAAAATAAGGGGAATTTCTGGCTTTTTGCCACAAAATAAAGAAAATTACTGCATGTTTTACCCAAAAATTAGGTAAATTTCTGCAATGTTGCTCCAAAATACGAGGATTTTTTGCCTTTTTCGCTGAAAATAAGGGGAATGCATACCTTTTTGCCATATAAAAGGGAAATTTCATCATTTTTGCCCCAAAATAATGGGAATTTCTGCCTTTTTGCCTTTAAATAAGTGGAATTTCTGTCTTATTTCCCCAAAACAAAGGGAATTTCTGTCTATTTTGCCCCAAAATAAGGGGAATTTCTGACTTATTACCCTGAAATAAGTGAAATTTCTTCAATTTTGCCCTAAAATAAGGAAAATTTCTGCCTTTTTGCCCCAAAATAAAAGGAATTTCAGCCTTTTTACCTCAAAATAAGGGGAATTTCTGCATTTTTGCCACAAAATATTAAGAATTTCTGCCTTTTTGCCCTAAAATAGAGAAAATTTCTGCATTTTTCTGGAAATAAGTGAAATATCTGCAATTCTGACCCAAAATAAGGGAAATTTCTGCAATTTGGCCCCAAAATAAGTGAAATTTCTGGAATTTTGCCCCAAAATAAGTGGAATTTCTGAGTTTTGCCCCAAAATAAGGAGAATTTGTGTTTTTTGGCCCAACATATAGGGAATTTCTGCCTTTTTGCCCCACAACTATGGGAATTTCTGCAATTTTGCTCCAAAATACAGAGAATTTCTGCTTTTTTGCCCGAAAGTAAGGGGAATGTATACCTTTTGCCACAAAAAAGGGAAATTTCTTCATTTTTGCCCCAAAATAAGAGGAATTTCTGCTTTTTCCCCTCAAAATAAGTGAAATTTCTGCCTTTTTACCCAAAAATAAACGGAATTTTTGCCTTTTTGCCCCAAAATAAGGGGAATTTTTTAATTTTGCCCAGAAATAAGTTAAATTTCTGCAATTTTGCCCCAAAATAAGAGAAATTTCTGCCTTTGTGCCACAAAATAAGGGGAATTTCTGTCTTTTTGCCCCAAAATAAGGGGAATTTCAGCCTTTTTCCTCATAATAAGGGGAATTTCTGCATTTTTGCCCCAAAATATGGGGAATTTCTGCATTTTTGCTACAAAATAAAGAAATTTTCTGCAATTTTGTACCAAAATACAAGAAATTTCTGCCCTTTTGCTCTAAAACAAGAGAAATTCCTATCTTCTTATTCTGAAATAAGTGAAATTTCTGCAATTTTGAACAAAATAAGAAAAACTTCTGCAATTTTGCCACTAAATAAGGGAAATTTCAGCCTTTTTGCTCCAAAATACTGGTCATTTCTGCCTTTTTGCCCTGAAATAAGAATAATTTCTGTCTTTTTTCTCCAAAATAATGTGTATTTCTGCATTTTCCCTCAAAATTAGGGGAATTTGTGCAATTTTGCTTCAAAATACAGGAGATTTCAGCCTTATTGCAACAAATTAAAGGGGATTTCTACATTTTTCACCTATATAAGTGGAATTTCTGAAATTTTTCTCCAGAATACGGGGAATTTCTGACTTATAGCCCGATATTATGTGGAATTTCTGCCTTTTTGCCCTGAAATATTTGAAATTTCCGCAATTTTACCCCAAAATAAAGGGAATTTCTCTTTTTGGCCCCAAAATTAGGGGAATTTTTGCTTTTTGCCCCAAAATAAGGCAAATTTCTGACTTTTTGCCCTGAAATAAGTGAAATTTCTGCAATTTTGACCAAAATAAGAAAAATTTCTGCAATTTTGCCACAAAATAAGGGAAATTTCTGCAATTTTGCCCCAAAATAATGGGAATTTCTGAATTTTTGCCCTGAAATAAGGAGAATTTCTGTCTTTTTGCCCCAAAATTATGTGTATTTCTGCATTTTCCCTCAAAATTAGTGAAATTTGTGCAATTTTGCTTAAAAATACGGGGGATTTCAGCCTTATTGCACCAAAATAAAGGGAATTTCTGCATTTTTGCACCAATATAAGTGGAATTTCTGAAATTTTGCTCCAGAATACGGGGAATTTCTGCCTTATAGCCCGAAATTAAGTGGAATTTCTGCCTTTTTGCCCTGAAATATTTGAAATTTCCGCAATTTTACCCCAAAAAAGGGAATTTCTGTTTTTGGCCCCAAAATTAGGGGAATTTCTGCTTTTTGCCCCAAAATAAGGCAAATTTCTGACTTTTTGCCCTGAAATAAGTGAAATTTCTGCAATTTTACCCCAAAATAAGGGGAATATCTGCCTTTTTGCCTAGAATAAGGAGAATTTCAGCATTTTACCTCCAAATAAGGGGAATTTCTGCCTTTTTGCCACAAAATATGGGGAATATCTGCCTTATTGCCCCCAAATAAGGAAAATTTCTGCTTTTCTGCCCCAATTAACGGGAATTTCTGTTTTTTTGCTGCAAAGTAAAGGGAATTTCTACCTTTTTGTTTGAAAATAAGAGGAATTTCATCCTTTTTACCTCAAAATAAGGGGAATTTCTGCCTTTTGCTCCAAAATATGGGGAATTTCTGCCTTGTTGTTCCAAAATAAGGAAAATTTCTTCAATTTTGTACCAAAATAGAAGAAATTTCTGCTTTTTGTCCCAAAATAAAAGGAATTTCTGACTTTTCGTCCTGAAATAAATGAAATTTCTGCAATTTTGCCCAAAAATAAGAAAAATTTGTGCCTTTTTGCCACAAAATATAAAAAATTTCTGCCTTCTTGCCACAAAATAAGAAAAATTTCTGCAATTCTGTACCAAAATAAAAGAAATTTCTCCAATTTTGACCCAAAATAAGGGAAATTTCTGCAATTTTGCCCCGAAATAAGGAGAATTTCTGTATTTTTGCACAAAAATAAAGGGAATTTCTGCCTTTTTGCCAAAAATTAGGGGAGTTTCTGCAATTTTGCTTCAAAATACAGGGAATTTCTGCCTCTGTCCCCGACAATAAGAGGAACTTCTGCCTTTTTGCCCCAAATAAAAGGAATTTCTGCATTTTTGCCCCAATATTAGGAGAATTTCTGCAATTTTGCTTCAAAATACAGGGAATTTCTGCCTCTGTCCCCGACAATAAGAGGAACTTCTGCCTTTTTGCCCCAAATAAAAGGAATTTGTGCATTTTTGCCCCAATATTAGGAGAATTTCTGCAATTTTGCTCCAAAATACGGGGAATTTTGCCTTTTTGCCCGAAAATTAGGGGATTTTCTGCTTTTTGCCCCCAAATAAGGGAAATTTCGGCAATTTTATCCCAAAATAAGAGGAATTTGTGCTTTTTTGCCCCAAAATAAAAGAAATTTCTGCATTTTTGCCCCAAAATAAGAAAAATTTTTGCTTTTTTTCTCTGAAATAAGTGAAATTTCTGCAATTTTGCCCTAAAATAAGAGAAATTTCTGCAATTTTTCCCCATAATAAAGGAAATTTCTGCAATTTTCCCCAAATTAAGGGAAATTCTGTTTTTTGCCCCCAAATATAAGAAATTTCTGCAATTTTGCCCTAAAATAAGGGGAATTTCTGCCTTTTTCCCCAAAATAAGGGGAATTTCTGCCTTTACCACGAAAATAAAAAGAATTTCTTCATTTTCCCCCAATATTAGGGGAATTTCTGCGTTTTACCTCTAAATAAGGGGAATTTCTGGATTTTACCCCAAAAATGGGGAATTTCTGCCTTTTTGTTCCAAAAAAAGGAAAATTTCTTAAATTTTGTACCATAATATAAGAAATTTCTGCTTTTTGCCCCAAAATAAGGGGAATTTCTGACTTTTTAACCTGAAATAAATGAAATTTCTGCAATTTTGCCTGAAAATAAGGGAAATTTGTGGTTTTTTGCCCCAAAATGAGGGGAATTTCTGCCTTTTGCCACAAAATATGAGGAATTTCAGCATTTTACCTCAAAATGAGGGAAATTTCAGCCTTTTTGCACCATAATATGGGGAATATCTGCCTTTTTGCTCCAAAATACAGGGAATTTCTGCTTTTTTGCCCGAAAATAAGGGGAATGTATACCTTTTGCCACAAAAAAGGGAAATTTCTTCATTTTTGCCCCAAAATAAGAGGAATTTCTGCTTTTTCCCCTCAAAATAAGTGAAATTTCTGCTTTTTTACCCAAAAATAAACGGAATTTTTGCCTTTTTGCCCCAAAATAAGAGGAATTTTTGAATTTTGCCCAGAAATAAGTGAAATTTCTGCAATTTTGCCCCAAAATAAGAGAAATTCCTGCCTTTTTGCCACAAAATAAGGGGAATTTCTGTCTTTTTGCCCCAAAATAAGGGAAATTTCAGCCTTTTTCCTCATAATAAGGGGAATCTCTGCATTTTTGCCCCAAAATATGGGGAATTTCTGCATTTTTGCTACAAAATAAAGAAATTTTCTGCAATTTTGTACCAAAATACAAGAAATTTCTGCCCTTTTGCTCTAAAACAAGAGAAATTCCTGTCTTCTTATTCTGAAATAAGTGAAATTTCTGCAATTTTGAACAAAATAAGAAATACTTCTGCAATTTTGCCACAAAATAAGGGAAATTTCTGCAATTTTGCCCCAAAATAAGGGGAATTTCAGCCTTTTTGCTCCAAAATACTGGTCATTTCTGCCTTTTTGCCCAAAATTAAGTGCAATTTCTGCCTTTTTGTCCCAAAATAAGTGAAATATCTGCAATTTTAGCCAAAAATTAGGGATTTCATCTTTTTGCCCCAAAATAAGGGGAATTTCTGCCATTTTTCTGAAATATTTGAAATTTCTGCAATTTTACCCCAAAATAAAAAGAATTTCGGCCCTTTTTCCCCAAAATAAGGGGAATTTCAGCCTTATTACCTCGAAATAAGGGAAATTTCTGCCATTTGCCTCAAAATAAGGGGAATTTCTGCCTTTTTGCCACAAAATAAAGAAAATTACTGCACGTTTTACCCGAAAACTAGGTAAATTTCTGCAATGTTGCTCCAAAATACGAGGATTTTCTGCCTTTTTCGCTGAAAATAAGGGGAATGCATACCTTTTTGCCATTAAAAATGGAAATTTCATCATTTTTGCCCCAAAATAAGTTGAATTTCTACCTTTTTGCCTCTAAATAAGTGGAATTTCTGTCTTTTTCCCCCAAAACAAAGGGAATTTCTGTCTTTTTTGCCCCAAAATAAGGGGAAATTCTGACTTATTACCCTGAAAGAAGTGAAATTTGTTCAATTTTGCCCCAAAATAAGGAAAATTTCTGCTTTTGCCCCCAAATAAGGGGAATTTCAGCTTTTTTACCGCGAAATAAAGGGAATTTCTGCAATTTTGCTCCAAAATACGGGGAATTTCTGCCTTTTTGCCTGAAAATAAGGGGAATGCATACTTTTTGCCATAAAAAAGGGAAATTTCTTCATTTTTGCCCAAAATTAAGGGAAATTTCTGCCTTTTTGTTCTGAAATATGTGAAATTTCTGCAATTTTAGCCCAAAATAAGGTGAATTTCTGCCTTTTTGCCCCAAAATAATGGGAATTTCTGCATTTTTGCCCCAAAATAAGAAAAATTTTTGCTTTTTTTCTCTGAAATAAATGAAATTTCTGCAATTTTGCACTAAAATAAAAGAAATTTCTGCAATTTTTCCCCATAATAAATGAAATTTCTGGAATTTTGCCCAAAAATAAGAAGAATTTCTGTTTTTTTGCCAGAAAATAAGGGAAATTTCTGCAATTTTGCCCTAAATTATGGGGATTTTCTGCTTATTGACTCTAAATAAGTGGAATTTCTGATGTTTTCCCCCAAAACAAAGTGAATTTCTGTCATTTTTGCCCTAAAATAAGGAAAATTTCTGACTTATTATGCTGAAATAATTGAAATTTCTGCAATTTTGCCCCAATATAAGGGAAATTTCTGCCTTTTTGCCCCCATATAAGGGGAATTTCAGCCTTTTTATCTCAAAATAAGAGGAATTTCTGAATTATGGCACAAAATATTAGGAATTATTGCCTTTTTGCCCCAAAATAAGGAAAATTTCTGCCTTTTTTCCCTGAAATAAGTGAAATTTCTGCAATTTTGCCCCAAAATAAATAAAATTTCTGGAATTTTGCCCCAAAATAAGGGGAATTTCTGTTATTTTGCTTCCAAATAAGGGAAATTTCTGCAATTTTGCCCTAAAATAAGGGGAATTTCTGCTTTTTTGCCTCTAAATAAGTGGAATTTTTGTCTTTTTCCCCCTAAACATAGGGAATCTCTGTCTTTTTTGCCGCAAAATAATGAAAATTTTGACTTATTACCCTGAAATAAGTGAAATTTCTGCAATTTTGCCCCTAAATAAGGGAAATTTCTGCCTTTTTGCCCCCAAATAAAGGGAATTTCAGCCTTTTTACCTCAAAATAAGGGGAATTTCTGCATTTTTGCCCAAAAATATGGGAAATTTCTCCTTTTTTGCCCCAAAATAAGTGAAATTTCTGCAATTTTGCCCCCAAAAATAGGAAATTTCTGGAATTTTGCCCCAAAATAAGTGCGATTTCTGAGTTTTGCCCCAAAATAAGGAGAATTTCTGCCTTTTTGCCCCACAATTAGGAGAATTTCTGCAATTTTGCTCCAAAATATGGGGAATTTCTGCCTTTTTGCCCGAAAATAAGTGGAATGCATACCCTTTTGCCATAAAAAAAGGAAATGTCTTCATTTTTCCACAAATTAAGGGAAATTTCTGCCTTTTTGCCCTGAAATGTGTGAAATTTCTGCAATTTTAGCCCAAAATAAGGTGAATTTCTGCCTTTTGCCCCAAAATAATGGGAATTTCTGCCTTTTTGCCCCAAATAAGATAAATTTTTGCTTTTTTTCTCTGAAATAAGTGAAATTTCTGCAATTTTGCCCTAAAATAAAAGAAATGTCTTCAATTTTTCACCATAATAAAGGAAATTTCTGGAATTTTGCCCCAAAATAAGGGGAATTTCTGTTTTTTTGCCCCCAAATAAAGGAAAATTCTGCAAGTTTGCCCTAAAATAAGGGGAATTTCTGCTTTTTGCCTCTAAATAAGAGGAATTTCTGTCTTTTCCCCCCAAAACAAAGGGAATTTTTCTCATTTTTGCCCCAAAATAAGGAAAATTTCTGACTTATTACCCGGAAATAAGTGAAATTTCTTCAATTTTGCCCCAATATAAGGGAAATTTCTGCCTTTTTGCTGCCCAATAAGGGGAATTTCAGCCCTTTTACCTCAAAATAAGGGGAATTTCTGAATTTTGGCCCAAAATATTAGGAATTTCTGCTTTTTTGCCCCAAAATAAGAAATATTTCTGCAATTTTGCCTCAAAATAAGGAAAATTTCTGGAATTTTGCCCCAAAATAAGTGGAATTTCTGAGTTTTGCCCTAAAATAAGGAGAATTTCTGCCTTTTGGCATCTAAATAAGTGGAATTTTTGTCTTTTTCCACAAAACAAAGGAAATTTCTGTCTTTTTTGTTCCAAAATAAAAGGAATTTCTTCCTTCTTACCTCAAAAAAAGTTAAATTTCTGCCTTTTTACCCGAAAATAAATGGAATTTCTGTCTTTTTGCCCCAAAATAAAAGGAATTTTTGAATTTTGCCCCGAAATATGTGAAATTTCTGCAATTTTGCCCCAAAATAAGGGAAATTTCTGCCTTTTTGCCACAAAATAAAGGGAATTTCTGTCTTTTTGCCCCAAAATAAGGGGAATTTCAGCATTTTACCTCATAATCAGGGGAATCTCTGCATTTTTGCCCCAAAATATGGAGAATTTCTGCCTTTTTGCTTAAAATTAAGTGGAATTTCTGCCTTTTTGTCCGAAATAAGTGAAATTTCTGCAATTTTAGCAAAAAATTAGGGATTTCATCTTTTTGCCCTAAAATAAGGGAAATTTCTGCCATTTTGCCCTGAAATATTTGAAATTTCTGCAATTTTACCCCAAAATAAGGGGAATTTCTGCCTTTTTGCCCAAAATAAGGGAATTTCAGCTTTATTACCTCAAAATAAGGGGAATTTCTGCCTTTTTGCTCCAAAATATAAGGAATTTCTGCCTTTTTGCCCCAAAAAAGGAAAATTGTGCAATTTTGCCCTGAAAATGAGTATTTCTCCCTTTTTGCCCCAAAATAAAAGAAAATTTCAGCCTTTTTACCTGAAAATAAGTGAAATTTCTGCAATTTTGCATCAAATAAGGGAAATTTCTGATTTTTGCCCCAAAATAAAGAGAATATCTGTATTTTTGCCCCAAAATAAAGAAAATTTCTGCCTTTTTGCCCTAAAATTAGGAGAGTTTCTGCAATTTTGCTTCAAAATACAGGGAATTTTTTCCTCTTTTCCAAAAAATAAGGAGAACTTCTGCCTTTTGCCCCAAATAAAGGGAATTTCTGCATTTTTGTCCCAATATTAGGGGAATTTCTGCAATTTTGCTCCAAAATATGGAAAATTTCTGCAATTTTATCCCAAAATAAGGGGAATTTCTGCCTTTTTGCCCCAAAATAAGCGGAATTTCTGCCTTTTTGCCCGAAATTAAGTGGAATTTTTGCCTATTTGTCCAAAAAAGTGAAATTTCTTTAATTTTAGACAAAAATTAGGGATTTCATCTTTTTGCCCCAAAATAAGGGGAATTTCTGCAATTTTGCCACAAAATAAATGAAATTTCTGCAATTTTGCCCCAAAATAAGGGAAATTTCTGAAATTTTGCTCCAAAAAAGTGGAATTTCTTAGTTTTGCCCCAAAATAAGGAGAATTTCTGTCTTTTTGCCCCAACATATAGGGAATTTCTGCCCTTTTGCCCCACAATTATGGGAATTTCTGCAATTTTGCTCCAAAATACGGGAAATTTCTGCATTTTTGCCTGAAAATAAGGGGAATGCATACCTTTTTGCCATAAAAAGAAAAATTTCTTCATTTTTGCCCCAAATTAAGGGAAATTTCTGCCTTTATGCCCTGAAATATGTGAAATTTCTGCAATTTTAGCCCAAAATAAGGTGAATTTCTGCCTTTTTGCCCCAAAATAATGGGAATTTCTGCCTTTTTGCCATAAATAAGAAAAATTTTTGCTTTTTTTCTCTCAAATAAGTGAAATTTCTGCAATTTTGCCCTAAAATAAGGGAAATTTCTGCAATTTTTTCCATAATAAGGGAAATTTCTGCAATTTTGCCCCAAAATAAGGGGAATTTCTCGTTTTTTGCCCCCAAATAAGGGAAATTTCTGCAATTTTGCCCTAAAATAAGGGTAATTTCTGCCTTTTGCCCCAAAATAAGGAGAATTTCTGCCTTTTTGCCCCAAAATAAAATATATTACTGTATTTTTTACCCCAAAATTAGGTGAATTTCTGCAATTTTGCTCCAAAATACGAGGATTTTCTGCCTTTTTCGCCGAAAATATGGGGAATTTCTGCCATTTTGCTGCGAAATAAGTTAAATTTCTGGAGTTTTACCCCAAAATAAAAGGAATTTCTGCCTTTATGCCCCAAAATTAAAGGAATTTCTGCAATTTTGCTCCAAAATATGGGGAATTTCTGCCTTTTTTCCCGAAAATAAAGGGAATGTTTACCTTTTTGTTATAAAAAATAGAAATTTCTTCATTTTTCCCCAAAATAAGGGGATTTTCCGCCTTTTTGACTCAAAAGAAGTGCAATTTCTGCCTTTTCCCCAAAAAATAAATGAAATTTCTGCTTTTTGCCCCAAAATAAGGGGAATTTCTTACTTTTTGCCCTGAAATAAATGAAATTTCTGCAATTTTGCCCGAAAATAGGGGAAATTTGTGCCTTTTTGCCCCAAAATAAGGGGAATTTCTGCCTATTGCCCCATAATATGAGGAATTTCAGCATTTTACCTCAAAATAAGGGGAATTTCAGCCTTTTTGCAACAAAATAAGAAGAATGCATATCTTTTTGCCATAAAAAAGAGAAATTTCTTCATTTTTGCTCCAAAATAAGGGGAGTTTCTGCCTTTTGCCCCAAAATATGGGGAATTTCTGCCTTTTTGCCCGAAAATAAGAAGAATGCATAACTTTTTGCCATAAAAAAGGGAAATTTCTTCATTTTTGCTCCAAAATAAGGGGAATTTCTGCTTTTTTGCCTCTAAAAGTGGAATTTCTGTCTTTTTCCCCCAAAACAAAGGGAATTTCTGTCATTTTTGCCCCAAAATAATGGGAATTTCTGCCTTTAGCCCCAAAAAATGGAAAATTTCAGCATTTTACCTCAAAATAAGGGGAATTTCTGACTTTTTGCCCTGAAATATATGAAATTTCTGCAATTTTGCCCCAAAATAATGTGAATTTCTGCCTTTTTGCCCCAAAATAATGGGAATGTCTGCATTTTTGCCTCAAAATAAGGAAAATTTTTGCTTTTTTTTTCTGAAATAAGTGAAATTTCTGCAATTTTGCCCTAAAATAAGGGAAATTTCTGCAATTTTTCCCCATAATAAAGAAAATTTCTGCAATTTTGCTGCAAAATAAGGGGAATTTCTGTTTTTTGCCCCCAAATAAAACAAATTTCTGCAATTTTGCCCCAAAATAAAAGGAATTTCTGTTTTTTGCCCCCAAATAATGAAAATTTCTGCAATTTTGCCCTAAAATAAGGGGAATTTCTGCCTTTTTGCCACAAAATAAAGAAAATTACTGCGTGGTTTACCCCAAAATTAGGTGAATTTCTGCAATTTTGCTCCAAAATACGAGGATTTTCTGCCTTTTTCGCCGAAAATAAGGGGAATTTCTGCCATTTTGCCGCAAAATAAGTGAAATTTCTGCAGTTTTACCCCAAAATTAGGGGAATTTCTGCAATTTTGTTCCAAAATACAAGGAATTTCTGCCTTTTTGTCCAAAAATAAGAAGAATGCACACCTTTTTGCAATAAAAAAGGGAAATTTCTTCATTTTTGCTCCAAAAGAAGGGTAACTTTTGCCTTTTTGCCTCTAAATAAGTGGAATTTCTGTCTTTTTCCCCAAAAACAAAGGGAATTTCTGGTTTTTTTTGCCCCAAAATAAGGAAAATTTCTGACTTATTACCCTGAAATAAGTGAAATTTCTGCAAATTTGCCCCAAAAATAGGGACATTTCTGCCTTTTGCCCCAAAATAAGGGAAATTTCAGCATTTTACCTCAAAATAAGGGAAATTTCTGATTTTTGCACTAAAATATGGAGAATTTCTGTTTTTTGCCCCAAAATAAAGAAAATTTCGGCCTTTTTTTCCCTGAAATAAGTGAAATTTCTGCAATTTTGCCCCAAAATAAGTGAAATTTCTGCAATTTTGCCCCAAAATAAGTGGAATTTCTGAGTTTTGCCCAAAAATAAGGAGAATTTCTGCCTTTTTGCCTCTAAATAAGTGGAATATCTGTCTTTTTCCACAAAACAAAGGAAATTTCTTTCTTTTTTGTTCTAAAATAAGAGGAATTTCTTCCTTCTTACCTCGAAATAAGTGAAATTTCTGCCTTTTTACCAAAAAATAAACGGAATTTCTGTCTTTTTGCCCCAAAATAAAAGGAATTTTTGAATTTTGCCCTGAAATATGTGAAATTTCTGCAATTTTGCCCCGAAATAAGGGAAATTTCTGCCTTTTTGACACAAAATAAAGGGAATTTCTGTCTTATTGCCCCAAAATAAGGGGAATTTCAGCATTTTACCTCATAATAAGAGGAATCTCTGCATTATTGCCCCAAAATATGGGGAATTTCTGCATTTTTGCCCCCAAATAATGAAAATTTCTACAATTTTGTACCAAAATAAAAGAAATTTCTGCCTTTTTGCCCCAAAATAAGAGAAATTTCTGAGTTTTTTTCTTTGAAATAAGTGAAATTTCTGCAATTTTGCCCCAAAATAATTGAAATTTCTGCAATTTTTTTTCATAATAAGGGAAATTTCTGCAATTTTGCCCCAAAATAAGGCGAATTTATCTTTTTTGCCCCCAAATAAGGGAAATTTCTGCAATTTTATCCCAAAGTAAGGGGAATTTCTGCCTATTTGCCAGAAAATAAGAAAAATATCTGCAAGTCTGTAACAAAATAGAAGAAATTTCTAAAATTTTGCCCCAAAATAAAGGAAATTTCTGATTTTTGCCCCAAAATAAGGAGAATTTCTGTATTTTTGTCCCAAAATTAGAAGAGTTTTTGCAATTTTGCTTCAAAATACAAGGAATTTCTTCCTCTTTTCCCGAAAATAAGGGGAACTTCTGCCTTTTTGCCCCAAATAAAGGGAATTTCTGCATTTTTGCCCCAATATTAGGGGAATTTCTGCAATTTTGCTCCAAAATACGGGGAAATTCTGCCTTTTTACCCAAAATTAAAAGGATTTTCTG
This sequence comes from Micromys minutus, assembly GCF_963924665.1. NCBI lineage: Eukaryota > Metazoa > Chordata > Mammalia > Rodentia > Muridae > Micromys > Micromys minutus. Next base: position 46,828 of record NW_027667925.1, on the reverse strand, counting down.
CCTTTTTGCTACCGAATAAGGGAAATTTCTGCAATTTTATACCAAAATAAAGGGAATTTCTGCCTTTTTGCCCCAAAATAAGAGGAATTTCTGCCTTTTTTCCCTGAAATATGTGAAATTTCTGCAATTTTACCCCAAAATAAGGTGAATTTCTGCCTTTTTGCCCATAAAATAATAGAAATTTCTGCCTTTTTGCCCCAAAATAAGAAAAATTATTTCTTTTTTCTCTGAAATAAGTGAAATTTCTGCAATTTTGTTCTAAAATAAGGGAAATTTCTGCAATTTTTTTCCATAATAAGGGAAATTCATGCAATTTTGCCCCAAAATAATGGGAATTTTTGTTTTTTGCCCCCAAATAAAGGAAATTTCTTCAATTTTGCCCTAAAATAAGGGGAATTTCTGCCTTTTGCCCCAAAATAAAGAGAATTTCTGCCTTTTTGCTCCAAAATAAGAAAATTACTGTATTTTTTATCCCAAAATTAGGTGAATTTCTGCAATTTTGCTCCAAAATACGGGGATTTTCTACTTTTTTCGCCGAAAATAAAGGGAGTTTCTGCCATTTTTCCGCGAAGTAAGTGAAATTTCTGCAGTTTTACCCCCAAAAATAGGGGAATTTCTGCCTTTTTGCCCAAAAATTAGGGGAATTTTTGCAATTTTGCTCAAAAATACAGGGAATTTCTGTCTTTTGGCCCGAAAATAAAGGGAATGTATACCTTTTTGCCATAAAAAAAGGAAATTTCTTCATTTTTACCCTAAAATAAGGGGATTTTCCGCCTTTTTGACTCAAAATAAGTGCAATTTCTGCCTTTTCCCCAAAAATAAACGAAATTTCTGTATTTTCCCCAAAAATAAAGGGAATTTCTGACTTTTTGCCCCAAAATAAGGGGAATTTCAGCCTTTTTACCTAAAAATAAGGGGAATTTCTGCATTTTTGCCCCCAAAGTAAAGGGAATTTTTGCACCAATATTAGGGGAATTTCTGCAATTTTGCTCCAAAATATGGGTCATTTCTGCCTTTTTGCCCAAAATTAAGTTGAATTTCTGCTTTTTGTCCGAAATAAGTGAAATTTCTGCAATTTTAGCCAAAAATTAGGGATTTCATCTTTTTGCCCTAAAATAAAGGAAATTTCTGCCATTTTGCCCTGAAATATTTGAAATTTCTGCAATTTTACCCCAAAATAAGGGGAATGTCTGCCTTTTTGCCCCAAATAAGGGGAATTTCAGCCTTATTACTTCAAAATAAGGGGAATTTCTGCCTTTTGGCCCCAAAATATAAGGAATTTCTGCCTTTTAGCCCCAAAAAAGAAAATTGTGCAATTTTGCCCTGAAAAGAAGAATTTCTCCCTTTTTGCCCCAAAATAAAGGAAATTTCAGCCTTTTTACCTGAAAATAAGTGAAATTTCTGCAATTTTGCCCCAAATAAGGGAAATTTCTGATTTTTGCCCCAAAATAAGGAGAATATCTGTATTTTTGCCCCAAAATAAAGGGAATTTCTGCCTTTTTGGCCCAAAATTAGGGAAGTTTCTGCAATTTTGCTTCAAAACACAGGGATTTTCTTCCTCTTTTCCCGAAAATAAGGGGAATTTCTGCCTTTTGCCCCAAATAAAGGGAATTTCTGCATTTTTGCCCCAATATTAGGAGAATTTCTGCAATTTTGCTCCAAAATATGGGGAATTTCTGCCTTTTTAACCGAAATTAATAGGATTTTCTGCCATTTGCTCCCAAATAAGGGAAATTTCTGCAATTTTATCCCAAAATAAGGGGAATTTCTGCCTTTTTACCCCAAAATAAAGGGAATTTCTGCCTTTTTGCTTGAAATTAAGTGGAATTTTTGCCTTTTTGTCCCGAAATAAGTGAAATTTCTTTAATTTTAGCCAAAAATTAGGGATTTCAACTTTTTGCTCCAAAATAAGGGGAATTTCTGCAATTTTGCCCCAAAATAAATGAAATTTCTACAATTTTGCCCCAAAATAAGGAAAATTTCTGCAATTTTGCTCCAAAATGAGTGGAATTTCTGAGTTTTGCCCCAAAATAAGGAGAATTTCTGTCTTTTTGCCCCAACATATAGGGAATTTCTGTCTTTTTGCCCCACAATTAGGGGAATTTTTGCAATTTTGCTCCAAAATACGGGAAATTTCTGCATTTTTGCCTGAAAATAATGGGAATGCATACCTTTTCGCCATAAAAAGGGAAATTTCTTCATTTTTGCCCCAAATTAAGGGAAATTTCTGCCTTTTTGCCCTGAAATATGTGAAATTTCTGCAATTTTAGGCCAAAATAAGGTGAATTTCTGCCTTTTTGACCCAAAATAATGGGAATTTCTGCCTTTTTGCCCCAAAATAAGAAAAATTTTTGCTTTTTTTTTCTGAAATAAGTGAAATTTCTGCAATTTTCCCTATAATAAGGGAAATTTCTGCAATTTTTCCCCAAAATAAGGGGAATTTCTGTTTTTTTGCCCCCAAATAAGAAAAATTTCTGCAATTTTGCCCTAAAATAAGGGTAATTTCTGCCTTTTGCCCCAAAATAAGGAGAATTTCTGCCTTTTTGCCCCAAAATAAAAAATATTACTGTATTTTTAACACCAAAATTAGGTGAATTTCTGCAATTTTGCTCCAAATTACGGGGATTTTCTGCCTTTTTCGCCGTAAATAAGGGGAATTTCTGCCATTTTGCTGCGAAATAAGTGAAATTTCTGGAGTTTTTCTTCAAAATAACAGAAGTTTCTGCCTTTTTGCCCCAAAATTATGAGAATTTCTGCAATTTTTCTTCAAAATATGGTTAATTTCTGCCTTTTATCTACAAAATAAATATAATTTCTGCACTTTCCCCCAATATTTGAGAATTTCTGCATTTTACATCTAAATAAGGGGAATTTCTGCATTTTACCTCAAAGTAAGAAGAATTTCTGCCTTTTGCCCCAAAATATGCGGAATTTCTGCCTTTTTGTTCCAAAATAAGGAAAATTTTTTAAATTTTGTACCATAATAAAAAAAATTTCTGCTTTTTTCCCCAAAATAAGGGGAATTTCTTACTTTTTGCCCTGAAATAAATGAAATTTCTGCAATTTTGCCCGAAAATAAGGGAAATTTGTGCCTTTTTGCCCCCAAAATAAGGGGAATTTCTGCCTTTTGCCTAAAAATATGGGGAATTTCAGCATTTTACCTCAAAATAAGGGGAATTTCAGCCGTTTTGCACCAAAATAAGAAGAATGCTTAACTTTTTGCCATAAAAAAGGGAAATTTCTTCATTTTTGCTCCAAAATAAGGGGAATTTCTGCCTTTTTGCCTCTAAATAAGTGGAATTTCTGTCTTTTCCCCCAAAACAGAGGGAATTTCTGTTATTTTTGCCTCAAAATAAAGAAAATTTCTGACTTATTACCCTGAAATAAGTGAAAATTCTTCAATTTTACCCCAAAATAAGGGAAATTTCTGCCTTTTTGCCCTCAAATAAGGGGAATTTCTGACTTTTGCACCCGAAAAACGGAGATTTTCTGTCTTTTTGCCCCAAAATAAGGAGAATTTCAGCCTTTTTGCCCAAAAATTATGAGAATTTTTGCAATTTTTCTTCAAAATACGGAAAATTTCTGCTTTTTAGCCCCAAAAAAAGGCAATTTCTGCATTTTCCCCAAATATTAGGGGAATTTCTGCATTTTACCTCTAAATAATGGGAATTTCTGCATTTTACCTCAAAATAAGAAGAATTTCTGCCTTTTACCTCAAATTATGGGGAATTTCTGCCTTTTTTTCAAAAATAAAGAAAATTCCTTCAATTTTGTACCATAATAAAAGAAATTTCTACTTTTTGCCCCGAAATAAGGGGAATTTCTGACTTTTTACACTGAAATAAATGAAATTTGTGCAATTTTGCCCGAAAATTAGGGAAATTTGTGCCTTTTTGCCCCAAAATAATGGGAATTTCTGCCTTTTTGCCTCAAAATAAGAATAATTTTTGCTTTTTTTTCTGAAATAAGTGAAATTTCTGCAATTTTGTCCTAAAATAAGGGAAATTTCTGCAATTTTTCCCCATAATAAAGAAAATTTCTGCAATTTTGCCGCAAAATAAGGGGAATTTCTGTTTTTTGCCCCCAAAAAAAGCAAATTTCTGCAATTTTGCCCCAAAATAAGGGGAATTTCTGTTTTTTGCCCCCAAATAAAAGAAATTTCTGCAATTTTGCCCTAAAATAATGGAAATTTCTGCTATTTGCCCCAAAATAAGGGGAATTTCTGCCTTTTTGCCACAAAATAAAGAAAATTACTGCATGTTTTACGCAAAAATTAGGGGAATTTCTGCAGTTTTGCTCCAAAATACGAGGATTTTTTGCCTTTTTCGCCGAAAATAAGGGGAATTTCTGCCATCTTGCTGCGAATTTGTGAAATTTCTGCAGTTTTACATCAAAATAAGGGGAATTTCTGCCTTTTTGCCCCAAAATTAGGGGAATTTCTGCCATTTTGCTCCTAAATACGGGGAATTTCTGCCTTTTTGCCCGAAAATAAAGGGAATGTATACATTTTTGCCATGAAAAAGGATATTTCTTCACTTTTGCCCCAAAATAAGGGGATTTTCCGCCTTTTTGACTAAAAATAAGTGCAATTTCTGCCTTTTGCCCAAAAATAAACAAAATTTCTGTCTTTTTGCCCCAAAATAAGGGGAATTTCTGACTTTTTGCCCTGCAATAAGTGAAATTTCTAAAATTTTTCCCCAAAATAAGGGAAATGTCTGCTTTTTGCCCCAAAATAAGGGGAATTTCTGCTTTTTTGCCCCCAAATAAGGGGAATTTCAGCCTTTTTTCCTCAAAATAAGGGGAATTTCTGCTTTTTGCCCCAAAATATGGGGAATTTCTCTCTTTTTGCCCCAAAATAAGAAAAATTTCTTCAATTTTGTACCAAAATAAAAAAAATTTCTGCCTTTTTTGCTCCAAAATAAGAGAAATTTCTGCCTTTTTTCCCTGAAATAAGTGAAATTTCTGCAATTTTGCCCCAAAATAGAAGAAATTTCTGCAATTTTGCCCCAAAGTAGAGGAAATTTCTGCAATTTTGCCCCAAATAAGTGGAATTTCTGACTTTTGCACCCGAAAAAAGGAGATTTTCTGTTTTTTTTGCCCCCAAATAAGGAGAATTTCAGACTTTTTGCCCGAAAATTATGAGAATTTCTGCAATTTTTCTTCAAAATACGGAAAATTTTTGCCTTTTAGCCCCAAAATAAAGGGAATTTCTGCATTTTCTCTAAATATTAGGGGAATTTCTGAATTTTACCTCTAAATAATGGGAATTTCTGCATTTTTCCTCAAAATAAAAAGAATTTCAGCCTTTTACCTCAAATTATGGGGAATTTCTGCTTTTTGTTCCGAAAGAAAGAAAATTTCTTCAATTTTGTACCATAATAAAAGAAATTTCTACTTTTTGCCCCGAAATAAGGGGAATTTCTGACTTTTTACCCTGAAATAAATGAAATTTGTGCCTTTTTGCCCCAAAATAATGGGAATTTCTGCCTTTAGCCCCCAAAAATGGGAAATTTCAGCATTTTACCTCAAAATAATAAGAATTTCTGCCTTTTTGCCCTGAAATATATGAAATTTCTGCAATTTTACCCCAAAATAAGGTGAATTTCTGCCTTTTTGCCCCAAAATAATGGGAATTTCTGCCTTTTTGCCTCAAAATAAGAAAAATTTTTGCTTTTTTTCTGAAATAAGTGAAATTTCTGCAATTTTGCGCTAAAATAAGGGAAATTTCTCCAATTTTTCCCCATAATAATGAAAATTTCTGCAATTTTGCCCCAAAATAAGGGGAATTTCTGTTTTTTGCCCCCAAATAAGGGAAATTTCTGCAATTTTGCCCTAAAATAAGAGGAATTTCTGCCATTTGCCCCAAAATAAGGGGAATTTCTGCCTTTTTGCCACAAAATAAAAAAATTACTGCATGTTTTACGCCAAAATTAGGTGAATTTCCGCAATTTTGCTCCAAAATACGATGATTTTCTGCCTTTTTCGCCGAAAATAAGGAGAATTTCTGCCATCTTGCCGCGAAATAAGTGAAATTTCTGCAGTTTTACATAAAAATAAAAGGAATTTCTGCCTTTTTGCCCTAAAATTAGGGGAATTTCTGCAATTTTGCTCCAAAATACGGGGAATTTCTGCCTTTTTGCCCGAAAATAAAGGCAATGTATACCTTATTGCTATAAAAAAGGGAAATTTCTTCACTTTTGCCCCAAAATAAGGGGATTTTCCGCCTTTTTGACTCAAAATAAGTGCAATTTCTGCCTTTTCCCCAAAAATAAATGGAATTTCTGTCTTTTTGCCCCAAAATAAGGGGAATTTCTGACTTTTTGCCCTGAAATAAGTGAAATTTCTAAAATTTTTCTCCAAAATAAGAGAAATGTCTGCTTTTTGCCCCAAAATAAGGGGAATTTCTGATTTTTTGCCCCCAAATAAGAAAAATTTCTGCAATATTGCCCTAAAATAAGGGTACTTTCTGCCTTTTGCCCCAAAACAAGGAGAATTTCTGCATTTTTGCCCCAAAATAAAAAATATTACTGTATTTTTTACACCAAAATTAGGTGAATTTCTGCAATTTTGCTCCAAATTACGGGGATTTTCTGCCTTTTTCGCCATAAATAAGGGGAATTTCTGCCATTTTGCTGCGAAATAAGTGAAATTTCTGGAGTTTTACTTCAAAATAAGGGAAGTTTCTTCCTTTTTGCCCCAAAATTAGGGGAATTTCTGCAATTTTGGTCCATATATGGGGAATTTCTGCCTTTTTGCCTGAAAATAAACGGAATGTTTATCTTTTTGTTATAAAAAATAGAAATTTCTTCATTTTTGCCCCAAAATAAGGGGATTTTCCGCCTTTTTGACTCAAAATAAGTGCAATTTCTGACTTTTCCCCAAAAATAAACGAAATTTCTGTCTTTTTGCCCCAAAATAATGGGAATTACTGACTTTATGCTTTAGAAAAAAAGAGATCTTCTGTCTTTTTGCCCCAAAATAAAGAGAATTTCTTCCTTTTTGCCCGAAAATTATGAGAATTTCTGCAATTTTTCTTCAAAATATGGTTAATTTCTGCCTTTTAGCTACAAAATAAATATAATTTCTGCATTTTCCCCCAATATTTGAGAATTTCTGCATTTTACATCTAAATAAGGGGAATTTCTGCATTTTACTTCAAAGTAAGAAGAATTTCTGCCTTTTGCCCCAAAATATGGGGAATTTCTGCCTTTTTGTTCCAAAATAAGGAAAATTTTTTTAATTTTGTACCATAATAAAAAAAATTTCTGCTTTTTGCCCCAAAATAAGGGGAATTTCTTACCTTTTGCCCTGAAATAAATGAAATTTCTGCAATTTTGCCCGAAAATAAGGAAAATTTGTGCCTTTTTGCCCCAAAATAAGGGGAATTTCTGCCTTTTGCCTAAAAATATGGGGAATTTCAGCATTTTACCTCAAAATAAGGGGAATTTCAGCCGTTTTTCACCAAAATAAGAAGAATGCTTAACTTTTTGCCATAAAAAAGGGAAATTTCTTCATTTTTGCTCCAAAATAAGGGGAATTTCTGCCTTTTTGCCTCTAAATAAGTGGAATTTCTGTCTTTTCCCCCAAAACAGAGGGAATTTCTGTTATTTTTGCCTCAAAATAAAGAAAATTTCTGACTTATTACCCTGAAATAAGTGAAAATTTTTCAATTTTACCCCAAAATAAAGGAAATTTCTGCCTTTTTGCCCTCAAATAAGGGGAATTTCTGACTTTTGCACCCGAAAAACGGAGATTTTCTGTCTCTTTGCCCCAAAATAAGGAGAATTTCAGCCTTTTTGCCCAAAAATTATGAGAATTTCTGCAATTTTTCTTCAAAATACAGAAAATTTCTGCTTTTTAGCCCCAAAATAGGCAATTTCTGCATTTTCCCCAAATATTAGGGGAATTTCTGCATTTTACCTCTAAATAATGGGAATTTCTGCATTTTACCTCAAAATAAGAAGAATTTCTGCCTTTTACCTCAAATTATGGGGAATTTCTGCCTTTTTTTCAAAAATAAAGAAAATTCCTTCAATTTTGTACCATAATAAAAGAAATTTCTACTTTTTGCCCCGAAATAAGGGGAATTTCTGACTTTTTACACTGAAATAAATGAAATTTGTGCAATTTTGCCCGAAAATAAGGGAAATTTGTGCCTTTTTGCCCCAAAATAATGGGAATTTCTGCCTTTAGCCCAAAAAATGATAAATTTTATCATTTTACCTCAAAATAAGGGGAATTTCTGCCTTTTTGCCCTGAAATATATGAAATTTCTGCAATTTTACCCCAAAATAAGGTGAATTTCTGCCTTTTTGCCCCAAAATAATGGGAAATTCTGCCTTTTTGCCTCAAAATAAGAATAATTTTTGCTTTTTTTTCTGAAATAAGTGAAATTTCTGCAATTTTGCCCGAAAATAAGGGAAATTTCTGCAATTTTTCCCCATAATAAAGAAAATTTCTGCAATTTTGCCGCAAAATAAGGGGAATTTCTGTTTTTTGCCCCCCAAAAAAGCAAATTTCTGCAATTTTGCCCCAAAATAAGGGGAATTTCTGTTTTTTGCCCCCAAATAAAAGAAATTTCTGCAATTTTGCCCTAAAATAATGGAAATTTCTGCTATTTGCCCCAAAATAAGGGGAATTTCTGCCTTTTTGCCACAAAATAAAGAAAATTACTGCATGTTTTACGCAAAAATTAGGGGAATTTCTGCAGTATTGCTCCAAAATACGAGGATTTTCTGCCTTTTTCGCCGAAAATAAGGGGAATTTCTGCCATCTTTCCGCGAATTTGTGAAATTTCTGCAGTTTTACATCAAAATAAGAGGAATTTCTGCCTTTTTGCCCCAAAATTAGGGGAATTTCTGCCATTTTGCTCCTAAATACGGGGAATTTCTGCATTTTTGCCCGAAAATAAAGGGAATGTATACATTTTTGCCATGAAAAAGGATATTTCTTCACTTTTGCCCCAAAATAAGGGGATTTTCCGCCTTTTTGACTCAAAATAACTGCAATTTCTGCCTTTTGCCCAAAAATAAACAAAATTTCTGTTTTTTGCCCCAAAATAAGGGGAATTTCTGACTTTTTGCCCTGCAATAAGTGAAATTTCTAAAATTTTTCCCCAAAATAAGGGAAATGTCTGCTTTTTGCCCCAAAATAAGGGGAATTTCTGCTTTTTTGCCCCCAAATAAGGGGAATTTCAGCCTTTTTTCCTCAAAATAAGGGGAATTTCTGCTTTTTGCCCCAAAATATGGGGAATTTCTCTCTTTTTGCCCCAAAATAAGAAAAATTTCTTCAATTTTGTACCAAAATAAAAAAAAATTCTGCCTTTTTTGCTCCAAAATAAGAGAAATTTCTGCCTTTTTCCCTGAAATAAGTGAAATTTCTGCAATTTTGCCCCAAAATAGAAGAAATTTCTGCAATTTTGCCCCAAAGTAGAGGAAATTTCTGCAATTTTGCCCCAAATAAGTGGAATTTCTGACTTTTTGCACCCAAAAAAAGGAGATTTTCTGGTTTTTTGCCCCCAAATAAAGAGGATTTCAGACTTTTTGCCCGAAAATTATGAGAATTTCTGCAATTTTTCTTCAAAATACGGAAAATTTTTGCCTTTTAGCCCCAAAATAAAGGGAATTTCTGCATTTTCTCTAAATATTAGGGGAATTTCTGAATTTTACCTCTAAATAATGGGAATTTCTGCATTTTTCCTCAAAATAAAAAGAATTTCTGCCTTTTACCTCAAATTATGGGGAATTTCTGCTTTTTGTTCCGAAAGAAAGAAAATTTCTTCAATTTTGTACCATAATAAAAGAAATTTCTACTTTTTGCCCCGAAATAAGGGGAATTTCTGACTTTTTACCCTGAAATAAATGAAATTTGTGCAATTTTGCCCGAAAATAAGGGAAATTTGTGCCTTTTTGCCCCAAAATAATGGGAATTTCTGCCTTTAGCCCCAAATAATGGGAAATTTCAGCATTTTACCTCAAAATAATAAGAATTTCTGCCTTTTTGCCCTGAAATATATGAAATTTCTGCAATTTAACCCCAAAATAAGGTGAATTTCTGCCTTTTTGCCCCAAAATAATGGGAATTTCTGCCTTTTTGCCTCAAAATAAGAAAAATTTTTGCTTTTATTCTGAAATAAGTGAAATTTCTGCAATTTTGCGCTAAAATAAGGGAAATTTCTCCAATTTTTCCCCATAATAATGAAAATTTCTGCAATTTTGCCCCAAAATAAGGGGAATTTCTGTTTTTTGCCCCCAAATAAGGGAAATTTCTGCAATTTTGCTCTAAAATAAGAGGAATTTCTGCCATTTGCCCCAAAATAAGGGGAATTTCTGCCTTTTTGCCACAAAATAAAAAAATTACTGCATGTTTTACGCCAAAATTAGGTGAATTTCCGCAATTTTGCTCCAAAATACGATGATTTTCTGCCTTTTTCGCCGAAAATAAAGGGAATTTCTGCCATCTTGCCGCGAAATAAGTGAAATTTCTGCAGTTTTACATAAAAATAAAGGGAATTTCTGCCTTTTTGCCCTAAAATTAGGGGAATTTCTGCAATTTTGCTCCAAAATACGGGGAATTTCTGCCTTTTTACCCGAAAATATAGGGATTGTATACATTTTTGCCATGAAAAAGGGAAATTTTCTCACTTTTGCCCCAAAATAATGGGATTTTCCGCCTTTTTGACTCAAAATAAGTGCAATTTCTGACTTTTCCCCAAAAATAAAGGGAATTTCTGCAATTTTGCCCCAAAATAAGGGGAATTTCTGACATTTTGCACCCGAATCAAGGAGATTTTCTCTCTTTTTGCCCCAAAATAAGGTTATTTCAGCCCTTTTGCCCGAAAATTATGAGAATTTCTGCAATTTTTCTTCAAAATACGGAAAATTTCTGCCTTTTAGCCCCAAAATAAAGGGAATTTCTGCATTTTTCTTCAATATTAGGGGAATTTCTGTATTTTACCTCTAAATAAAATGAATTTCTGCATGTTACCTCAAAATAAGAAGAATTTCTTACTTTTACCACAAAATATGGGGAATTTCTGCCTTTTTGTTCCAAAATAAAGAAAATTTCTTCAATTTTGTACCATAATAAAAGAAATTTGTCCTTTTTGCCCCAAAATAAGGAGAATTTCTGACTTTTTACCCTGAAATAAATGAAATTTCTACAATTTTGCCCGAAAATAAGGGAAATTTGTGTATTTTGCCCTAAAATAAGGAGAATTTCTGCCTTTTGCCCCAAAATATGGGGAATTTCAGCCTTTTACCTCAAAATAAGGGGAATTTCTGCGTTTTTGCCGTGAAATATGTGAAATTTCTGCAATTTTACCCCAAAATAAGGTGAATTTCTGCTTTTTTGCCCCAAAATAATGGGAATTTCTGCATTTTTGCCCCAAAATAAGAAAAAATTTTGCTTTTTTCTTCAGAAATAAGGGAAATTTCTGCAATTTTGTCCTATAATAAGAGAAATTTCTGCAATTTTAGCCCATAAAAAAGCAAATTTCTGATATTTTGCTGCAAAATAAGGGGAATTTCTTTTTTTTGCCCCCTAATAAAGCAAATTTCTGCAATTTTGCCCCAAAATAAGGGGAATTTCTGTTTTTCGCCCCCAAATAAGGGAAATTTCTGCAATTTTGCCCTAAAATAAGGGGAATTTCTGCAATTTTCCTCAAAATAAGGGGAATTTCTACCTTTTTGCCACAAAATAAAGAAAATTACTGCATGTTTTACCCCAAAATTAGGTGAATTTCTGCAATTTTGCTCCAAAATACGAGGATTTTCTGCGTTTTTCGCCGAAAATAAGGGGAATTTTTGCCATTTTGCCGCGAAATAAGTGAAATTTCTGGAGTTTTACCCCAAAATAAGGGGAATTTCTGCCTTTTTGCCCCAAAATTAGATGAATTTCTGCAATTTTGCTCCAAAATACAAGGAATTTCTGCCTTTTTTTCCCGAAAATAAAGGCAATGTATACCTTTTTGCTATAAAAAAATGAAATTTCTTCACTTTTGCCCCAAAATAAGGCGATTTTCTGCCTTTTTGACTCAAAAAAAGTGCAATTTCTGCCTTTTCCCCAAAAATAAATGGAATTTCTGTCTTTTTGCCCCAAAATAAGGGGAATTTCTGACTTTTTGCTTTGAAATAAGTGAAATTTCTAAAATGTTTCTACCAAATAAGGGAAATGTCTGCTTTTTGCCCAAAAATAAGGGGATTTTCTGCCTTTTTGCCCCAAAATAAGGGGAATTTCAGCATTTTTTCCTCAAAATAAGAGGAATTTCTGCCTTTTGCCCCAAAATATGGAAAATTTCTGCCTTTTTGCCCTAAAATAAGAAAAATTTCTGCAATTTTTTACCAAAATAAAAGAAATTTCTGCCTTTTTGTTCCAAAATAAGAGAAATTTCTGCCTTTTTTTCCCTGAAATAAGTGAAATTTCTCCAATTTTGCCCCAAATTAATGGAAATTTCTGCAATTTTGCCCCAAAGTAGAGGAAATTTCTGCACTTTTGCCCCAAATAAGGGGAATTTATGACTTTTTGCACCCGAAAAAAGGAGATTTTCTGTCTTTTGCCTCAAAATAAGGAGAATTTCAGCCTTTTTGCCCGAATATTATGAGAATTTCTGCAATTTTTCTTCAAAATACGGAAAATTTCTGCCTTTTAGCCCCAAAATAAAGGGAATTTCTGCATTTTTCCCCAATATTAGGGGAATTTGTGCATTTTACCTCTAAATAAAAGTAATTTCTGCATGTTACCTCAAAATAAGAAGAATTTCTGCCTTTTGCCCCAAAATATGGGAAATTTCTGCATTTTTTTTCCAAAATAAAGAAAATTTCTTCAATTTTGTACCATAATAAAAGAAATTTCTCCTTTTTGCCCCAAAATAAGGGGAATTTCTGCCTTTTGCCCTGAAATATGTGAAATTTCTGCAATTTTACTCTAAAATAAGGTAAATTTCTGCCTTTTTGCTCAAAAATAATGGGAATTTCTGTCTTTTTGCCCCAAAATAAGAAAATTTTTGTTTTTTCTTCTGAAATAAGTGAAATTTCTGCAATTTTGCCCTAAAATAAGGGAAATTTCTGCAATTTTACCCCATAATAAAGCAAATTTCTGCAATTTTGCTGCAAAATAAGTGGAATTTCTGTTTTTTGCCCCTAAAAAAACAAATTTCTGCAATTTTGCCCCAAAATCAAATGAATTTCTGTTTTTTGCCCCCAAATAATGGAAATTTCTGCAATTTTGCCCTAAAATAAGGGGAATTTCATTTTTTTTTCCTCAAAATAAGGGGAATTTTTGCCTTTTGCCCCAAAATATGGTAAATTTCTGCCTTTTTGCCCCAAAATAAGAAAAATTTCTGCCATTTTGTACCAAAATAAAAGAAATTTCTGCCTTTTTGTTCCAAAATAAGAGAAATTTCTGCCTTTTTTCCCTGAAATAAGTGAAATTTCTGCAATTTTGCCCCAAAATAAGGGAAATTTCTGCAATTTTGCCCCAAAGTAGAGGAAATTTCTGCAATTTTGCCCCAAATAAGGGGAATTTCTGACTTTTGCACCCGAAAAAAGGAGATTTTCTGTCTTTTTGACCCAAAATAAGGAGAATTTCAGCCTTTTTGCCCGAAAATTATGAGAATTTCTGCAATTTTTCTTCAAAATACGAAAAATTTCTGCCTTTTAGACCTAAAATAAAGGGAATTTCTGCTTTTTTCTCCAATATTAGGGGAATTTCTGCATTTTACCTCTAAATAAAAGGAATTTCTGCATGTTACGTCAAAATAAGAAGAATTTCTGCCTTTTACCCCAAAATATGGGGAATTTCTGCCTTTTTGTTCCAAAATAAAGAAAATTTCTTCAATTTTCTACCATAATAAACGAAATTTCTCCTTTTTGCCCCAAGATAATGGGAATTTCTGACATTTTACCCTGAAATAAATGAAATTTCTGCAATTTTGCCCGAAAATAACGGAAATTTGTGCCTTTTTTGCCCCAAAATAAGGGGAATTTCTGCCTTTTGCCCCAAAATATGGGAAATTTCAGCGTTTTACCTCAAAAGAAGGGGAATTTCTGCGTTTTTGCCCTGAAATATGTGAAATTTCTGCAATTTTAATCCAAATTAAAGTGAATTTCTGCCATATTGCCTCAAAATTATGGGAATTTCTGCCTTTTTGCCCCAAATTAAGAAAAATTTTTGATTTTTCTTCTGAAATAAGTGACATTTCTGCAATTTTGCCCCAAAATAAGGGAAATGTCTGCAATTTTTCCCCATAATAAAGCAATTTTCTGCAATTTCGCCCTAAAATAAGGGGAATTTCTGCCATTTGCCCCAAAATAAGGGGAATTTCTGCCTTTTTGCCACAAAATAAAGATAATTAGTGCATGTTTTACCCCAAAATTAGGTGAATTTCTGCAATTTTACTCCAAAATACGAGGATTTTCTGCATTTTTCGCCGAAAATAAGAGGAATTTCTGCCATTTTGCCGTGAAATAAGTGAAATTTCTGCAGTTTTACTCCAAAATAAGGAAAATTTCTGCCTTTTTGCCCCAAAATTCGGGGAATTTCTGCAATTTTGCTCCAAAATACGGGTAATTTCTGCCTTTTTGCCCGAAAATAAAGGCAATGTATACCTTATTGCTATAAAAAAGGGAAATTTCTTCACTTTTGCCCCAAAATAAGGCGATTTTTCGTCTTTTTGACTCAAAATAAGTTTCTGCCTTTTCCCCAAAAATAAACGGAATTTCTGTCTTTTTGCCCCAAAATAAGGGGAATTTCTGACTTTTTGCCCTGAAATAAGTGAAATTTCTAAAATTTTTCCACAAAATAAGGGAAATGTCTGCTTTTTGCCCCAAAATAAGGATAATTTCATCCTTTTGCCCCAAAATAAGGGGAATTTCAGCCTTTTTTCCTCAAAATAAGGTGAATTTCTGCCTTTTGCCCCAAACTATGGGAAATTTCTGCCTTTTTGCCCCAAAATAAGAAAAATTTCTGCAATTTTGACCAAAATAAAAGAAATTTCTGCATTTTTGTTCCAAAATAAGAGAAATTTCTGCCTTATTTCCCTGACATAAGTGAAATTTCTGCAATTTTGCCCCAAAATAATAGAAATTTCTGCAATTTTGCCCCAAAGTAGAGGAAATTTCTGCAATTTTGCCCCAAATAAGGGGAATTTCTGACTTTTGCACCCGAAAAAAGGAGATTTTCTGTCTTTTTGCTCCAAAAAAAAAGGAGAATTTCAGCCTTTTTGCCCGAAAATTATGAGAATTTCTGCTATTTTTCTTCAAAATACGGAAAATTTCTGCCTTTTAGCCCCAAAATAAAGGGAATTTCTGCATTTGATACCCGATATTAGGGGAATTTCTGCATTTTACCTCTAAATAAAAGGAATCTGCATGTTACCTCAAAATAAGAAGAATTTCTGCCTTTTACTCCAAAATATGGGGAATTTCTGCCTTTTTGTTCCAAAATAAAGAAAATTTCTTCAATTTTGTACCATAATAAAAGAAATTTCTACTTTTTGTCCCAAAATAAGTTGAATTTCTGACTTTTTACCCTGAAATAAATTAAATTTCTGCAATTTTGCCCGAAAATAAGGGAAATATGTGCCTTGTTTGCCCCAAAATAAGGGGAATTTCTGCCTTTTGCCCCAAAATATGATGGAATTTCAGCATTTTACCTCAAAATAAGGGGAATTTCTGCTTTTTTGCCCTGAAATATGTGAAATTTCTGCAATTTTACCCCAAAATAATGTGAATTTCTGACTTTTTGCCCCAAAATAATGGAAATTTCTGACTTTTTGCCCCAAATTAAGAAAAATTTTTGTTTTTTCTTCTGAAATAAGTGAAATTTCTGCAATTTTGCCCTAAAATAAGGGAAATTTCTGCAATTTTTTCCCATAATAAAGCAAATTTCGACAATTTTGCCGCAAAATAAGAGGAATTTGTGGTTTTTGCCCCCAAATAAAGCAAATTTCTGCAATTTTGCCCCAAAATAAGGGGAATTTCAGTTTTTTGGCCCCAAATAAGGGAAATTTCTGCTATTTTGCCCTAAAATAAGGGGAATTTCTGCCATTTGCCCCAAAATAAGGGGAATTTCTGCCTTTTTGCCACAAAATAAAGAAAATTACCGCATGTTTTACCCCAAAATTGGGTGAATGTCTGCAATTTTGCTCCAAAATACGAGGATTTTCTGCCTTTTCGCCGAAAATATAGGGAATTTCTGCCATTTTGCCGCGAAATAAGTGAAATTTCTGCAGTTTTACCCCAAAATAAGGGAATTTCTGCCTTTTTGCACCAAAATTAGGGGAATTTCTGCAATTTTGCTATAAAATGCGGGGAAATTCTGCCTTTTTGCCCGAAAATAAAGGCAATGTATATCTTTTTGCTGTAAAAAAAAGAAATTTCTTCACTTTTACCCCAAAATAAAGCGATTTTCCGCTTTTTTGACTCAAAATAAGTGCAAATTCTGCCTTTTCCCCCAAAATAAACAGAATTTCTGTCTTTTTGCCCCAAAATAAGGGGAATTTCTGACGTTTTGCCCTGAAATAAGTGAAATTTCTAAAATTTTTCCCCAAAATAAGGGAAATGTCTGCTTTTTGCCCCAAAATAAGGAGAATTTCTGCCTTTTTGCCCCCAAATAAGGGGAATTTCAGCCTTTTTTCCTCAAAATAAGGGAAATTTCTGCCTTTTGCCCCAAAATATGGGAAATTTCTGCCTTTTTCCCCCAAAATAAGAAAAATTTCTGCAATTTTGTACCAAAATAAAAGAAATTTCTGCATTTTTGTTCCAAAATAAGAGAAATTTCTGCCTTATTTCCCTGACATAAGTGAAATTTCTGCAATTTTGCCCCAAAATAAGGGAAATTTCTGCAATTTTGCCCCAAAGTAGAGGAAATTTCTGCAATTTTGCACCAAATAAGGGGAATTTCTGACTTTTTCTACCGGAAAAAATGGAGATTTTCTGTCTTTTTGCCCCAAAATAAGGAGAATTTCAGCCTTTTTGCCCGAAAATTATGAGAATTTCTGCTATTTTTCTTCAAAATATGGAAAATTTCTGCCTTTTAGCCCCAAAATAAAGGGAATTTCTGCATTTGATACCCGATATTAGGGGAATTTCTGCATTTTACCTCTAAATAAAAGGAATTTCTGCATGTTACCTCAAAATAAGAAGAATTTCTGCCTTTTACCCCAAAATATGGGGAATTTCTGCCTTTTTGTTCCAAAATAAAGAAAATTTCTTCAATTTTGTACCATAATAAAAGAAATTTCTACTTTTTGCCCCAAAATAAGGGGAATTTCTGACTTTTTACCCTGAAATAAATGATATTTCTGCAATTTTGCCCGAAAATAAGGGAAATATGTGCATTTTTTGACCCAAAATAAGGGGAATTTCTGCCTTTTGTCCCAAAATATGGAAAATTTCAAAATTTTACCTCAAAATAAGGGGAATTTCTGCCTTTTGCCCTGAAATATGGTAAATTTCTGCAATTTTACCCCAAAATAAGGTGAATTTCTGCTTTTTGCCCCAAAATAATGGGAATTTCTGCCTTTTTGCCCCAAAATAAGAAAAATTTTTGTTTTTTCTTCTGAAATAAGTGAAATTTCTGCAATTTTGCCCTAAAATAAGGGAAATTTCTGCAATTTTTCCCCATAATAAAGCAAATTTCGGCAATTTTGCCGCAAAATAAGAGGAATTTCTTTTTTTTGCCCCCAAATAAAGAAAATTTCTGCAATTTTGTCCCAAAATAAGGGGAATTTCTGTTTTTTGCCCCCAAATAATGGAAATTTCTGCAATTTTGCCCTAAAATAAGAGGAATTTCATTTTTTTTCCTCAAAATAAGGGGAATTTTTGCCTTTTGCCCCAAAATATGGTAAATTTCTGCCTTTTTGCCCCAAAATAAGAAAAATTTCTGCCATTTTGTACCAAAATAAAAGAAATTTCTTCCTTTTTGTTTCAAAATAAAAGAAATTTCTGCCTTTTTTCCCTGGAATAAGTGAAATTTCTGCAATTTTGCCCCAAAATAAGGGAAATTTCTTCAATTTTGCCCAAAGTAGAGGAAATTTCTGCAATTTTGCCCCAAATAAGGGGAATTTCTGACATTTTGCACCCGAATCAAGGAGATTTTCTCTTTTTTTTGCCCCAAAATTAGGAGTATTTCAGCCCTTTTGCCCCAAAATTATTAGAATTTCTGCAATTTTTCTTCAAAATACGGAAAATTTCTGCCTTTTAGCCCCAAAATAAAGGGAATTTCTGCATTTTTCTTCAATATTAGGGGAATTTCTGTATTTTACCTCTAAATAAAATGAATTTCTGCATGTTACCTCAAAATAAGAAGAATTTCTGACTTTTGCCCCAAAATATAGGGAATTTCTGCATTTTTGTTCCAAAATAAAGAAAATTTCTTCAATTTTGTACCATAATAAAAGAAATTTGTCCTTTTTGCCCCAAAATAAGGAGAATTTCTGACTTTTTACCCTGAAATAAATGAAATTTCTACAATTTTGCCCGAAAATAAGGGAAATTTGTGTATTTTGCCCTAAAATAAGGAGAATTTCTGCCTTTTGCCCCAAAATATGGGGAATTTCAGCATTTTACCTCAAAATAAGGGGAATTTCTGTGTTTTTGCCGTGAAATATGTGAAATTTCTGCAATTTTACCCCAAAATAAGGTGAATTTCTGCTTTTTTTGCCCCAAAATAATGGGAATTTCTGCATTTTTGCCCCAAAATAAGAAAAAATTTTGCTTTTTTCTTCGGAAATAAGAGAAATTTCTGCAATTTTGTCCTATAATAAGAGAAATTTCTGCAATTTTAGCCCATAAAAAAGCAAATTTCTGATATTTTGCTGCAAAATAAGGGGAATTTCTTTTTTTTGCCCCCTAATAAAGCAAATTTCTGCAATTTTGCCCCAAAATAAGGGGAATTTCTGTTTTTTGCCCCCAAATAAGGGAAATTTCTGCAATTTTGCCCTAAAATAAGGGGAATTTCTGCAATTTTCCTCAAAATAAGTGGAATTTCTACCCTTTTGCCACAAAATAAAGAAAATTTCTGCATGTTTTACCCCAAAATTAGGTGAATTTCTGCAATTTTGCTCCAAAATACGAGGATTTTCTGCATTTTTCGCCGAAAATAAGGGGAATTTTTGCCATTTTGCCGCGAAATAAGTGAAATTTCTGGAGTTTTACCCCAAAATAAGGGGAATTTCTGCCTTTTTGCCCCAAAATTAGATGAATTTCTGCAATTTTGCTCCAAAATACAAGGAATTTCTGCCTTTTTTCCCGAAAATAAAGGCAATGTATACCTTTTTGCTATAAAAAATGAAATTTCTTCACTTTTGCCCCAAAATAAGGCGATTTTCTGCCTTTTTGACTCAAAAAAAGTGCAATTTCTGCCTTTTCCCCAAAAATAAATGGAATTTCTGTCTTTTTGCCCCAAAATAAGGGGAATTTCTGACTTTTTGCCTTGAAATAAGTGAAATTTCTAAAATGTTTCTACCAAATAAGGGAAATGTCTGCTTTTTGCCCAAAAATAAGGGGAATTTCTGCCTTTTTGCCCCAAAATAAGGGGAATTTCAGCATTTTTTCCTCAAAATAAGAGGAATTTCTGCCTTTTGCCCCAAAATATGGAAAATTTCTGCCTTTTTGCCCTAAAATAAGAAAAATTTCTGCAATTTTTTACCAAAATAAAAGAAATTTCTGCCTTTTTGTTCCAAAATAAGAGAAATTTCTACCTTTTTTTCCCTGAAATAAGTAAAATTTCTGCAATTTTGCCCCAAATTAATGGAAATTTCTGCAATTTTGCCCCAAAGTAGAGGAAATTTCTGCACTTTTGCCCCAAATAAGGGAAATTTCTGACTTTTTGCACCCGAAAAAAGGAGATTTTCTGTCTTTTGCCTCAAAATAAGGAGAATTTCAGCCTTTTTGCCCGAATATTATGAGAATTTCTGCAATTTTTCTTCAAAATACGGAAAATTTCTGCCTTTTAGCCCCAAAATAAAGGGAATTTCTGCATTTTTCCCCAATATTAGGGGAATTTGTGCATTTTACCTCTAAATAAAAGTAATTTCTGCATGTTACCTCAAAATAAGAAGAATTTCTGCCTTTTGCCCCAAAATATGGGAAATTTCTGCATTTTTTTTTCCAAAATAAAGAAAATTTCTTCAATTTTGTACCATAATAAAAGAAATTTCTCCTTTTTGCCCCAAAATAAGGGGAATTTCTGCCTTTTGCCCTGAAATATGTGAAATTTCTGCAATTTTACTCCAAAATAAGGTAAATTTCTGCCTTTTTGCTCAAAAATAATGGGAATTTCTGTCTTTTTGCCCCAAAATAAGAAAAATTTTTGTTTTTTCTTCTGAAATAAGTGAAATTTCTGCAATTTTGCCCTAAAATAAGGGAAATTTCTGCAATTTTACCCCATAATAAAGCAAATTTCTGCAATTTTGCTGCAAAATAAGTGGAATTTCTGTTTTTTGCCCCTAAAAAAGCAAATTTCTGCAATTTTGCCCCAAAATAATATGAATTTCTGTTTTTTGCCCCCAAATAATGGAAATTACTGCAATTTTGCCCTAAAATAAGGGGAATTTCATTTTTTTTTCCTCAAAATAAGGGGAATTTTTGCCTTTTGCCCCAAAATATGGTAAATTTCTGCCTTTTTGCCCCAAAATAAGAAAAATTTCTGCCATTTTGTACCAAAATAAAAGAAATTTCTGCCTTTTTGTTCCAAAATAAAAGAAATTTCTGCCTTTTTTCCCTGGAATAAGTGAAATTTCTGCAATTTTGCCCCAAAATAAGGGAAATTTCTTCAATTTTGCCCAAAGTAGAGGAAATTTCTGCAATTTTGCCCCAAATAAGGGGAATTTTTGACATTTTGCACCCGAATCAAGGAGCTTTTCTCTCTTTTTGCCCCAAAATTAGGAGTATTTCAGCCCTTTTGCCCCAAAATTATTAGAATTTCTGCAATTTTTCTTCAAAATACGGAAAATTTCTGCCTTTTAGCCCCAAAATAAAGGGAATTTCTGCATTTTTCTTCAATATTAGGGGAATTTCTGTATTTTACCTCTAAATAAAATGAATTTCTGCATGTTACCTCAAAATAAGAAGAATTTCTGACTTTTGCCCCAAAATATAGGGAATTTCTGCCTTTTTGTTCCAAAATAAAGAAAATTTCTTCAATTTTGTACCATAATAAAAGAAATTAGTCCTTTTTGCCCCAAAATCAAGAGAATTTCTGCCTTTTTGCCCTGAAAAATGTGAAATTTCTGCAATTTTACCCCAAAATAAGGTAAATTTCTGCCTTTTTGCCTCAAAATAATGGGAATTTCTGCCTTTTTGCCCAAAAATAAAAAAAATTTTTGTTTTTTCTTTTGAAATAAGTGAAATTTCTGCAATTTTGCCCTAAAATAAAGGAAATTTCTGCAATTTTACCCCATAATATAGGAAATTTCTGCAATTTTGCTGCAAAATAAGGGGAATTTCTGTTTTTTGCCCCCAAATAAAGCAAATTTCTGCAATTTTGCCCTAAAATAAGGGGAATTTCTGCCATTTGCCCCAAAATAAGGGGAATTTCTGCCTTTTTGCTACAAATTAAAGAAAATTACTGCATGTTTTACCCCAAAATTAGGTGAATTTCTGCAATTTTGCTCCAAAATATGAGGATTTTCTGCCTTTTTCGCCAAAAATAAGGGGAATTTCTGCGATTTGGCCGCGAAATAAGTGAAATTTCTGCAGTTTTACCCCAAAATAAGGGGAATTTCTGCCTTTTTGCCCCAAAATTAGGGGAATTTCTTAAATTTTGCTCCAAAATACGGGGAATTTCTGCCTTTTTGCCCGAAAGTAAAGGCAATGTATACCTTTTTGCTATAAAAAAGGGAAATTTCTTCACTTTTGCCCCAGAAAAAGGCGATTTTCTGCCTTTTTGACTCAAAATATGTGCAATTTCAGCCTTTTTCCCAAAAATAAATGGAATTTCTGTCTTTTTGCCCCAAAATAAGGGGAATTTCTGAATTTTTTGCCCTGAAATAAGTGAAATTTCTAAAATTTTTCCACAAAATAAGGGAAAAATCTGCTTTTTGCCCCAAAATAAGGAGAATTTCTGCCTTTTTGCCCCAAAATAAGAAGAATTTCAGACTTTTTTCCTCAAAATAAGGGGAATTACTGCCTTTGCCCCAAAATATGGGAAATTTCTGCCTTTTTGCCCCAAAATAAGAAAAATTTCTGCAATTTTGTACCAAAATAAAAGAAATTTCTGCCTTTTTGTTCCATAATAAGAGAAATTTCTGCCTTTTTTCCCTGAAATAAGTGAAATTTCTGCAATTTTGCCCCAAAATAAGGGAAATTTCTGCAATTTTGCCCCAAAGTAGAGGAAATTTCTACAATTTTGCCCCAAATAAGGGGAATTTCTGACTTTTGCACCCGAAAAAAGGAGATTTTCTGTCTTTTTGACCCAAAATAAGGAGAATTTCAGCCTTTTTGCCCGAAAATTATGAGAATTTCTGCAATTTTTCTTCAAAATACGAAAAATTTCTGCCTTTTAGCCCTAAAATAAAGGGAATTTCTGCTTTTTTCTCCAATATTAGAGGAATTTCTGCATTTTACCTCTAAATAAAAGGAATTTCTGCATGTTACGTCAAAATAAGAAGAATTTCTGCCTTTTACCCCAAAATATGGGGAATTTCTGCCTTTTTGTTCCAAAATAAAGAAAATTTCTTCAATTTTCTACCATCATAAACGAAATTTCTCCTTTTTGCCCCAAGATAATGGGAATTTCTGACATTTTACCCTGAAATAAATGAAATTTCTGCAATTTTGCCTGAAAATAACGGAAATTTGTGCCTTTTTTGCCCCAAAATAAGGGGAATTTCTGCCTTTTGCCCCAAAATATGGGAAATTTCAGCGTTTTACCTCAAAAGAAGGGGAATTTCTGCGTTTTTGCCCTGAAATATGTGAAATTTCTGCAATTTTAATCCAAATTAAAGTGAATTTCTGCCATATTGCCTCAAAATTATGGGAATTTCTGCCTTTTTGCCCCAAATTAAGAAAAATTTTTGATTTTTCTTCTGAAATAAGTGACATTTCTGCAATTTTGCCCCAAAATAAGGGAAATGTCTGCAATTTTTCCCCATAATAAAGCAATTTTCTGCAATTTCGCCCTAAAATAAGGGGAATTTCTGCCATTTGCCCCAAAATAAGGGGAATTTCTGCCTTTTTGCCACAAAATAAAGATAATTAGTGCATGTTTTACCCCAAAATTAGGTGAATTTCTGCAATTTTACTCCAAAATACGAGGATTTTCTGCATTTTTCGCCGAAAATAAGAGGAATTTCTGCCATTTTGCCGTGAAATAAGTGAAATTTCTGCAGTTTTACTCCAAAATAAGGAAAATTTCTGCCTTTTTGCCCCAAAATTAGGGGAATTTCTGCAATTTTGCTCCAAAATACGGGTAATTTCTGCCTTTTACCCGAAAATAAAGGCAATGTATACCTTATTGCTTTAAAAAAGGGAAATTTCTTCACTTTTGCCCCAAAATAAGGCGATTTTTCGTCTTTTTGACTCAAAATAAGTTTCTGCCTTTTCCCCAAAAATAAACGGAATTTCTGTCTTTTTGCCCCAAAATAAGGGGAATTTCTGACTTTTTGCCCTGAAATAAGTGAAATTTCTAAAATTTTTCCACAAAATAAGGGAAATGTCTGCTTTTTGCCCCAAAATAAGGATAATTTCTTCCTTTTGCCCCAAAATAAGGGGAATTTCAGCCTTTTTTCCTCAAAATAAGGGGAATTTCTGCCTTTTGCCCCAAAATATGGGAAATTTCTGCATTTTTGCCCCAAAATAAGAAAAATTTCTGCAATTTTGACCAAAATAAAAGAAATTTCTGCATTTTTGTTCCAAAATAAGAGAAATTTCTGCCTTATTTCCCTGACATAAGTGAAATTTCTGCAATTTTGCCCCAAAATAATAGAAATTTCTGCAATTTTGCCCCAAAGTAGAGGAAATTTCTGCAATTTTGCCCCTAATAAGGGGAATTTCTGACTTTTGCACCCGAAAAAAGGAGATTTTCTGTCTTTTTGCTCCAAAAAAAAGGAGAATTTCAGCCTTTTTGCCCGAAAATTATGAGAATTTCTGCTATTTTTCTTCAAAATACGGAAAATTTCTGCCTTTTAGCCCCAAAATAAAGGGAATTTCTGCATTTGATACCCGATATTAGGGGAATTTCTGCATTTTACCTCTAAATAAAAGGAATCTGCATGTTACCTCAAAATAAGAAGAATTTCTGCCTTTTACTCCAAAATATGGGGAATTTCTGCCTTTTTGTTCCAAAATAAAGAAAATTTCTTCAATTTTGTACCATAATAAAAGAAATTTCTACTTTTTGTCCCAAAATAAGTTGAATTTCTGACTTTTTACCCTGAAATAAATTAAATTTCTGCAATTTTGCCCGAAAATAAGGGAAATATGTGCCTTGTTTGCCCCAAAATAAGGGGAATTTCTGCCTTTTGCCCCAAAATATGATGGAATTTCAGCATTTTACCTCAAAATAAGGGGAATTTCTGCTTTTTTGCCCTGAAATATGTGAAATTTCTGCAATTTTACCCCAAAATAAGGTGAATTTCTGACTTTTTGCCCCAAAATAATGGAAATTTCTGACTTTTTGCCCCAAATTAAGAAAAATTTTTGTTTTTTCTTCTGAAATAAGTGAAATTTCTGCAATTTTGCCCTAAAATAAGGGAAATTTCTGCAATTTTTTCCCATAATAAAGCAAATTTCGACAATTTTGCCGCAAAATAAGAGGAATTTGTGGTTTTTGCCCCCAAATAAAGAAAATTTCTGCAATTTTGCCCCAAAATAAGGGGAATTTCAGTTTTTTGGCCCCAAACAAGGGAAATTTCTGCTATTTTGCCCTAAAATAAGGGGAATTTCTGCCATTTGCCCCAAAATAAGGGGAATTTCTGCCTTTTTGCCACAAAATAAAGAAAATTACTGCATGTTTTACCCCAAAATTGGGTGAATGTCTGCAATTTTGCTCCAAAATACGAGGATTTTCTGCCTTTTCGCCGAAAATATGGGGAATTTCTGCCATTTTGCCGCGAAATAAGTGAAATTTCTGCAGTTTTACCCCAAAATAAGGGAATTTCTGCCTTTTTGCACCAAAATTAGGGGAATTTCTGCAATTTTGCTATAAAATGCGGGGAATTTCTGCCTTTTTGCCCGAAAATAAAGGCAATGTATATCTTTTTGCTGTAAAAAAAAGAAATTTCTTCACTTTTGCCCCAAAATAAAGCGATTTTCCGCTTTTTTGACTCAAAATAAGTGCAAATTCTGCCTTTTCCCCAAAAATAAACAGAATTTCTGTCTTTTTGCCCCAAAATAAGGGGAATTTCTGACGTTTTGCCCTGAAATAAGTGAAATTTCTAAAATTTTTCCCCAAAATAAGGGAAATGTCTGCTTTTTGCCCCAAAATAAGGAGAATTTCTGCCTTTTTGCCCCCAAATAAGGGGAATTTCAGCCTTTTTTCCTCAAAATAAGGGGAATTTCTGCCTTTTGCCCCAAAATATGGGAAATTTCTGCCTTTTTCCCCCAAAATAAGAAAAATTTCTGCAATTTTGTACCAAAATAAAAGAAATTTCTGCATTTTTGTTCCAAAATAAGAGAAATTTCTGCCTTATTTCCCTGACATAAGTGAAATTTCTGCACTTTTGCCCCAAAATAAGGGAAATTTCTGCAATTTTGCCCCAAAGTAGAGGAAATTTCTGCAATTTTGCACCAAATAAGGGGAATTTCTGACTTTTTCTACCGGAAAAAAGGAGATTTTCTGTCTTTTTGCCCCAAAATAAGGAGAATTTCAGCCTTTTTGCCCGAAAATTATGAGAATTTCTGCTATTTTTCTTCAAAATATGGAAAAATTCTTCCATTTAGCCCCAAAATAAAGGGAATTTCTGCATTTGATACCCGATATTAGGGGAATTTCTGCATTTTACCTCTAAATAAAAGGAATTTCTGCATGTTACCTCAAAATAAGAAGAATTTCTGCCTTTTACCCCAAAATATGGGGAATTTCTGCCTTTTTGTTCCAAAATAAAGAAAATTTCTTCAATTTTGTACCATAATAAAAGAAATTTCTACTTTTTGCCCCAAAATAAGGGGAATTTCTGACTTTTTACCCTGAAATAAATGATATTTCTGCAATTTTGCCCGAAAATAAGGGAAATATGTGCATTTTTTGACCCAAAATAAGGGGAATTTCTGCCTTTTGTCCCAAAATATGGAAAATTTCAAAATTTTACCTCAAAATAAGGGGAATTTCTGCCTTTTGCCCTGAAATATGGTAAATTTCTGCAATTTTACCCCAAAATAAGGTGAATTTCTGCTTTTTGCCCCAAAATAATGGGAATTTCTGCATTTTTGCCCCAAAATAAGAAAAATTTTTGTTTTTTCTTCTGAAATAAGTGAAATTTCTGCAATTTTGCCCTAAAATAAGGGAAATTTCTGCAATTTTTCCCCATAATAAAGCAAATTTCGGCAATTTTGCTGCAAAATAAGAGGAATTTCTTTTTTTTGCCCCCAAATAAAGAAAATTTCTGCAATTTTGCCCCAAAATAAGGGGAATTTCTGTTTTTTGCCCCCAAATAAGGGAAATTTCTGCTATTTTGCCCTAAAATAAGGGGAATTTCTGCCATTTGCCCCAAAATAAGGGGAATTTCTGCCTTTTTGCCACAAAATAAAGAAAATTACTGCATGTTTTACCCCAAAATTGGGTGAATGTCTGCAATTTTGCTCCAAAATACGAGGATTTTCTGCCTTTTTCCCCGAAAATATGGGGAATTTCTGCCATTTTGCCGCGAAATAAGTGAAATTCCTGCAGTTTTACCCCAAAATAAGGGGAATTTCTGCCTTTTTGCCCCAAAATTAGGGGAATTTCTGCAATTTTGCTCCAAAATACAGGGAATTTCTGCCTTTTTGCCCGAAAATAAAGGCAATGTATACCTTTTTGCTATAAAAAAGGGAAATTTCTTCACTTTTGCCTCAAAATAAGGCGATTTTCCGCCTTTTTGACTCAAAATAAGTGCAAATTCTGCCTTTTCCCCAAAAGTAAATGGAATTTCTGTCTTTTTGCCCCAAAATAAGGGGAATTTCTGACGTTTTGCGCTGAAATAAGTGAAATTTCTAAAATTTTTCCCCAAAATAAAGGATATGTCTGCTTTTTGCCCCAAAATAAAAAGAATTTCTGCCTTTTTGCCCCAATATAAGGGGAATTTCTGCCTTTTTGCTCCAAAATAAGAAAAATTTCTGCAATTTTGTACTAAAATAAAAGAAATTTCTGCCTTTTTGCTCCAAAATAAGAGAAATTTCTGCCTTTTCTTCCTGAAATAAGTGAAATTCCTGCAATTTTGCCCCAAATTAAGGGAAATTTCTGCAATTTTGCCCCAAAGTAAAGGAAATTTCTGCAATTTTCCACCAAATAAGGGAAATTTCTGAATTTTTGCAGCCAAAAAAAGGAGATTTTCTGTCCTTTTGCCCCAAAATAAGGAGAATTTCAGCCATTTGCCAGAAAATTATGAGAATTTCTGCAATTTTTCTTCAAAATACGGAAAATTTCTTTCTTTTAGCCCCAAAATAAAGGGAATTTCTGCATTTTCCCCCAATATTGGGGTAATTTCTGTATTTTACCGATAAATAAAAGAAATTTCTGCATTTTACCTCAAAATAAGAAGAATTTCTGACTTTTACCCCAAAATATGGGGAATTTCTGCCTTTTTGTTCCAAAATAAAGAAAATTTCTTCAATTTTGTACAATAATAAAAGAAATTTCTCCTTTTTGCACCAAAATAAGGGGAATTTCTGACTTTTTACCGTGAAATAAATGAAATTTCTACAATTTTTCCCGAAAATAAGGGAAATATTTGCCTTTTTTGCCCCAAAATAAGGGGAATTTCTGCCTTTTGCCCCAAAATATGGGGAATTTCAGCATTTTGCCTCAAAATAAGGGGAATTTTTGCCTTTTTGCCCTGAAATATGTAAAATTTCTGCAATTTTACCCCAAAATAAGGTGAATATCTGCCTTTTTGCCCCAAAATAATGGGAATTTCTGCCTTTTTGCCCCAAAATAAGAAAATTTTTTGTTTTTTCTTCTGAAATAAGTGAAATTTCTGCAATTTTGCCCTAAATTAAGGGAAATTTCTGCAATTTTTCCCCATAATAAAGCAAATTTCGCAATTTTGCCGCAAAATAAGAGGAATTTCTGTTTTTTGCCCCCAAATATAGGAAATTTCTGCTATTTTGCCCTAAAATAATGGGAATTCCTGCCATTTGCCCCAAAATAAGGGGAATTTCTGCTTTTTTGCCACAAAATAAAGAAAATTACTGCATGTTTTACCCCAAAATTGGGTGAATGTCTGCAATTTTGCTCCAAAATACGAGGATTTTCTGCCTTTTTCGCCGAAAATATGGGGAATTGCTGCCATTTTGCTGCGAAATAAGTGAAATTTCTGCAGTTTTACCCCAAAATAAGGGGAATTTCTGCCTTTTTGCCCTAAAATTAGGAGAATTTCTGCAATTTTGCTCCAAAATACGGGGAATTTCTGCCTTTTTGCCCGAAAATAAAGGCAATGGATACCTTTTTGCTATAAAAAAAAAGAAATTTCTTCACTTTTGCCTCAAAATAAGGCGATTTTCTGCCTATTGACTCAAAATAAGTGCAAATTCTGCCTTTTCCCCAAAAATAAACGGAATTTCTGTCTTTTTGCCCAAAAATAAGGGGAATTTCTGACGTTTTGCCCCAAGATAAGGGGAATTTCTGCCTTTTTTCTCCAAAATAAGAAAAATTTCTGCAATTTTATACCAAAATAAAAGAAATTTCTGCCTTTTTGCTCCAAAATAAGAGAAATTTCTGCCTTTTCTCCCTGAAATAAGTGAAATTCCTGCAATTTTGCCCCAAATTAAGGGAAATTTCTGCAATTTTCCCCAAAGTAAAGGAAATTTCTGCAATTTTGCCCCAAATAAGTGGAATTTCTGACTTTTTGCACCCAAAAAAAGGAGATTTTCTGTCCTTTTGCCCCAAAATATGGAGAATTTCAGCCATTTGCCCGAAAATTATGAGAATTTCTGCATTTTTTCTTCAAAATACAGAAAATTTCTTCTTTTTAGCCCCAAAATAAAGGGAATTTCTGCATTTTCCCCCAATATTAGGGGAATTTCTGTATTTTACCTCTAAATAAAAGAAATTTTTGCATTTTACCTAAAAATAAAAAGAATTTCTGACTTTTACCCCAAAATATGGGGAATTTCTGCCTTTTTGTTCCAAAATACAGAAAATTTCTTCAATTTTGTACCATAATAAAAGAAATTTCTCCTTTTTGCCCCAAAATAAGTGGAATTTCTGACTTTTTACCCTAAAATAAATGAAATTTCAGCAATTTTGCCTGAAAATAAGGGAAATTTGTGCCTTTTGCCCCAACATAAAAAGAATTTCTGCCTTTTGCCCCAAAATATGGGGAATTTCAGCATTTTACCTCAAAATAAGGGGAATTTCTGCCTTTTTGCCCTGAAATATGTAAAATTTCTGCAATTTTACCCCAAAATAAGGTGAATTTCTGCCTTTTTGCCCCAAAATAATGGGAATTTCTGCCTTTTTGCCCCAAAATAAGAAAAATTTTTGCTTTTTTTTCTGAAATAAGTGAAATTTCTGCAATTTTGCCCTAAAATAAGGAAAATATCTGAAATTTTTCCTCATAATAAAGCAAATTTCTGCAATTTAGCCCCAAAATAAGGAAAATTTCTGTTTTTTGCCCCCAAATAAGGGAAATTTCTGCAATTTTGCCCTAAAATAAGGAAAATTTCTGCAATTTTTCCCCATAATAAAGCAAATTTCTGCAATTTTGCTGCAAAATAAGGGGAATTTCTGTTTTTTGCCCCCAAATAAAGCAAATTTCTGCAATTTTGCCCCAAAATAAGGGGAATTTCTGTTTTTTGCCCCCAAATAAAGGAAATTTCTGCTATTTTGCCCTAAAACAAGGGGCATTTCTGCCATTTGCCCCAAAATAAGGGGAATTTCTGCCTTTTTGCCACAAAATAAAGAAAATTAGTGCATGTTTTCTTCCAAAATTGGGTGAATATCTGCAATTTTGCTCCAAAATACGAGGATTTTCTGCCTTTTTCGCCGAAAATAAGGGGAATTTCTACCATTTTGCCGCGAAATAAGTGAAATTCCTGAAGTTTTACTCCAAAATAAGGGGAATTTCTGCCTTTTTGCCACAAAATTAGGGGAATTTCTACAATTTTGCTCCAAAATACGGGGAATTTCTGCCTTTTTGCCCGCAAATAAAGGCAATGTATACCTTATTGCTATAAAAAAGGGAAATTTCTTCACTTTTGCACCAAAATAAGGAGATTTTCCGTCTTTTTGACTCAAAATAAGTGCAATTTCTGCCTTTTCCCCCAAAACAAATGGAATTTCTGTCTTTTTGCCCCAAAATAAGGGAAATTTCTGACTTTTTGCCCTGAAATAAGTGAAATTTCTAAAATTTTTCCCCAAAATAAGGGAAATGTCTGCTTTTTGCCCCAAAATAAGGAGAATTTCTGTCTTTTTGCCCCAATATAAGGGGAATTTCTGCCTTTTTGCTCCAAAATAAGAAAAATTTCTGCAATTTTGTACCAAAATAAAAGAAATTTCTGCCTTTTTGCTCCAACATAAAAGAAATTTCTGCCTTTTCTCCCTGAAATAAGTGAAATTCCTGCAATTTTGGCCCAAATTAAGGGAAATTTCTGCAATTTTGCCCCAAAGTAAAGGAAATTTCTGCAATTTTCCACCAAATAAGGGGAATTTCTGACTTTTTGCTCCCAAAAAAAAGAAGATTTTCTGTCCTTTTGCCCCAAAATATGGAGAATTTCAGCCATTTGCCCGAAAATTATGAGAATTTCTGCATTTTTTCTTCAAAATACAAAATATTTCTTCTTTTTAGCCCCAAAATAAAGGGAATTTCTGCATTTCCCCCCTATATTAGGGGAATTTTTGTATTTTACCTCTAAATAAAAGAAATTTCTGCATTTTACCTCAAAATAAGAAAAATTTCTGACTTTTACCCAAAATATGGGGAATTTCTGCCTTTTTGTTCCAAAATACAGAAAATTTCTTCAATTTTGTACCATAATAAAAGAAATTTCCCCTTTTTGCCCCAAAATAAGTGGAATTTCTGACTTTTTACCCTGAAATAAATGAAACTTCTGCAATTTTGCCTGAAAATAAGGGAAATTTGTGCCTTTTGCCCCTACATAAGAAGAATTTCTGCCTTTTGCCCCAATATATGGGGAATTTCAGCATTTTACTTCAAAATAAGGGGAATTTCTGACTTTTTGCCCTGAAATATATGAAATTTCTGCAATTTTACCCCAAAATAAGGTGAATTTCTGCCTTTTTGCCCCAAAATAATTGGAATTTCTGCATTTTTGCCCCAAAATAAGAAAAATTTTTGTTTTTTCTTCTGAAATAAGTGAAATTTCTGCAATTTTGCCATAAAATAAAGGAAATTTCTGCAATTTTATCCCATAATAAAGCAAATTTCTGCAATTTTGCCCCAAAATAAGGGGAATTTCTGTTTTTTGCCCCCAAATGAGGAAAATTTCTGTAATTTGCCCTAAAACAAGGGGAATTTCTGCCATTTGCCCCAAAATAAGGGGAATTTCTGCCTTTTTGCCACAAAATAAAGAAAATTAGTGCATGTTTTATTCCAAAATTAGGTGAATATCTGCAATTTTGCTCCAAAATACGAGGATTTTCTGCCTTTTTCGCCGAAAATAAGGGGAATTTCTGCCATTTTGCCGCGAAATAAGTGAAATTTCTGAAGTTTTACTCCAAAATAAGGGGAATTTCTGCCTTTTTGCCCCAAAATTAGGGGAATTTCTACAATTTTGCTCCAAAATACGGGGAATTTCTGCCTTTTTGCCCGAAAATAAAGGCAATGTATACCTTATTGCTATAAAAAAGGGAAATTTCTTCACCTATGCACCAAAATAAGGAGATTTTCCATCTTTTTGACTCAAAATAAGTGCAATATCTGCCTTTTCCCCAAAAATAAATGGAATTTCTGTCTTTTTGCCCCAAAATAAGGGGAATTTCTGACTTTTTGCCCTGAAATAAGTGAAATTTCTAAAATTTTTCCCCAAAATAAGGGAAATATCTGCTTTTTGCCCCAAAATAAGGAGAATTTCTGCCTTTTTGCCCCAATATAAGGGGAATTTCTGCCTTTTTGCTCCAAAATAAGAAAAATTTCTGCAATTTTGTACTAAAATAAAAGAAATTTCTGCCTTTTTGCTCCAAAATAAGAGAAATTTCTGCCTTTTCTCCCTGAAATAAGTGAAATTCCTGCAATTTTGGCCCAAATTAAGGGAAATTTCTGCAATTTTGCCCCAAAGTAAAGGAAATTTCTGCAATTTTCCACCAAATAAGGGGAATTTCTGACTTTTTGCACCCAAAAAAAGAAGATTTTCTGTCCTTTTGCCCCAAAATATGGAGAATTTCAGCCATTTGCCCGAAAATTATGAGAATTTCTGCATTTTTTTCTTCAAAATACAGAAAATTTCTTCTTTTTAGCCCCAAAATAAAGGGAATTTCTGCATTTTCCCCCAATATTAGGGGAATTTTTGTATTTTACCTCTAAATAAAAGAAATTTCTGCATTTTACCTCAAAATAAGAAGAATTTCTGACTTTTACCCCAAAATATGGGGAATTTCTGCCTTTTTGTTCCAAAATACAGAAAATTTCTTCAATTTTGTACCATAATAAAAGAAATTTCCCCTTTTTGCCCCAAAATAAATGGAATTTCTGACTTTTTACCCTGAAATAAATGAAACTTCTGCAATTTTGCCTGAAAATAAGGGAAATTTGTGCCTTTTGCCCCTACATAAGAAGAATTTCTGCCTTTTACCCCAATATATGGGGAATTTCAGCATTTTACTTCAAAATAAGGGGAATTTCTGACATTTTGCCCTGAAATATGTGAAATTTCTGCAATTTTACCCCAAAATAAGGTGAATTTGTGCCTTTTTGCCCCAAAATAATGGGAATTTCTGCCTTTTTGCCCCAAAATAAGAAAAATTTTTGCTTTTTTTTCTGAAATATATTAAATTTCTTCAAATTTGCCCTAAAATAAGGGAAATATCTGAAATTTTTCCACATAATAAAGCAAATTTCTGCAATTTTGCCCCAAAATAAGGGGAATTTCTGTTTTTTGCCCCCAAATAAGAGAAATTTCTGCAATTTTGCCCTAAAATAAGGGAAATTTCTGCAATTTTTCCCCATAATAAAGCAAATTTCTTCAATTTTGCTGCAAAATAAGGGGTATTTCTGTTTTTTGCCCCCAAATAAAGCAAATTTCTTCAATTTTGCCCTAAAATAAGGGGAATTTCTGCCATTTGCCCCAAAATAAGGGGAATTTCTGCCTTTTTGCCACAAAATAATGAAAATTAGTGCATGTTTTACCCCAAAATTAGGTGAATATCTGCAATTTTGCTCCAAAATACGAGAATTTTCTGCCTTTTTCGCCGAAAATAAGGGGAATTTCTGCCATTTTGCCGCGAAATAAGTGAAATTTCTGCAGTTTTACTCCAAAATAAGGGGAATTTCTGCCTTTTTGCCCCAAAATTAGGGGAATTTCTGCAGTTTTGCTCCAAAATACGGGGAATTTCTGCCTTTTTGCCCGAAAATAAAGGCAATGTATACCTTATTGCTATAAAAAAGGGAAATTTCTTCACTTTTGCCCCAAAATAAGGCGATTTTCCGTCTTTTTGACTCAAAATAAGTGCAATTTCTGCCTTTTTCCCAAAAATAAACGGAATTTCTGTCTTTTATCCCCAAAATAAGGGGAATTTCTGACTTTTTGCCCTGAAATAAGTGAAATTTCTAAATTTTTTCCCTAAAATAAGGGAAATGTCTGCTTTCTGCCCCAAAATAAGGAGAATTTCTTCCTTTTGCCCCAAAATAAGGGGAATTTCAGCCTTTTTTCCTCAAAATAAAGGGAATTTTTGCCTTTTGCCCCAAAATATGGGAAATTTCTTCATTTTTGCCCCAAAATAAGAAAAATTTCTGCAATTTTGTACCAAAATAAAAAAAAATTCTGCATTTTTTTCCAAAATAAGAGAAATTTCTTCCTTTTTTTCCCTGACATAAGTGAAATTTCTGCAATTTTGCCCCAAAATAAGGGAAATTTCTGCAATTTTGCCCCAAAGTAGAGGAAATTTCTGCAATTTTGCCCCAAATAAGGGGAATTTCTTACTTTTTGCACCCAAAAAAAGGAGATTTTCTGTCCTTTTGCCCCAAAATAAGGAGAATTTAAGCCATTTGCCCGAAAATTATGAGAATTTCTGCAATTTTTCTTCAAAATACAGAAAATTTTTTCCTTTTAGCCCCAAAATAAAGGAAATTTCTGCATTTTCCCCCAATATTAGGGGAATTTCTGTATTTTACCTCTAAATAAAAGAAATTTCTGCATTTTACCTCAAAATAAGAAGAATTTCTGACTTCTATCCCAAAATATGGGGAATTTCTGCCTTTTTGTTCCAAAATAAAGAAAATTTCTTCAATTTTGTACCATAATAAAAGAAATTTCTCCTTTTTGCCCCAAAATAAGGGGAATTTCTGACTTTTTACCCTGAAATAAATTAAATTTCTGCAATTTTGCCTGAAAATAAGAAAAATTTGTGCCTTTTGCCCCAAAATAAGAAGAATTTCTCCCTTTTGCCCCAAAAAATGGGGAATTTCAGCATTTTACCTCAAAATAAGGGGAATTTCTGACATTTTGCCCTGAAGTATGTGAAATTTCTGCAATTTTACCCCAAAATAAGGTGAATTTCTGCCTTTTTGCCCCAAAATAATGGGAATTTCTATTTTTTTGCCCCAAAATAAGAAAAATTTTGTTTTTTTTCCTGAAATAAGTGAAATTTCTGCAATTTTGCCCTAAAATAAGGGAAATATCTGAAATTTTTCCCCATAATAAAGAAAATTTCTGCAATTTTGCACCAAAATAAGGGGAATTTCTGTTTTTTGCCCCCAAATAAAGGAAATTTCTGCAATTTTGCCCTAAAATAAGGGAAATTTCTGACATTTGCCTTAAAATAAGGGGAATTTCTGCCTTTTTGCCACAAAATAAAGAAAATTACTGCATATTATAGCCCAAAATTAGGTGAATTTCTGCAATTTTGCTCCAAAATACGAGGATTTTCTGCCTTTTTCACCAAAAATAAGGGGAATTTCTGCCATTTTGCCGCGAAATAATTAAAATTTCTGCAGTTTTACGCCAAAATAAGGGGAATTTCTGACTTTTTGATCCAAAATTAGGGGAATTAATGCAATTTTGCTCCAAAATACGGGTCATTTCTGCCTTTTTGCCTGAAATTAAGTGGAATTTCTGCCTTTTTGTCCGGAAATAAGTGAAATTTCTGCAATTTTAGCCAAAAATTAGGGATTACATTTTTGCCCGAAAATAAGGGAAATTTCTGCCATTTTGCACTGAAATATTTGAAATTTCTGCAATTTTACCACAAAATAAAGGGAATTTCTTTTTTTTTGCCCCAAAATATAAGGAATTTCTGCCTTTTTGCCCCAAAATAAGGAAAATTTCTGCAATTTTGCCCCAAAATAAGGGGAATTTCTCACTTTTTACCCCAAAATAAAGGGAATTTCAGACTTTTTACCTGAAAATAAGTTAATTTTCTGCAATTTTGCCCAAAATAAGAAAAATTTCTGCAATTTTGCCCCAAAATAAGGTAAATTCCTGCAATTTTGCCCCACAATAAGTGGAATTTCTGAGTTTTGCCCCTAAATAAGGAGAAATTTTGCCTTTTTGCCCCACAATTAGGGGAATTTCTGCAATTTTGCTCAAAAATACGGGGAATTTCTGCATTTTTCCCCGGAAATAAGGGGAATACATACCTTTTTGCCATAAAAAAGGGAAATTTCTTCATTTTTGTCCAAAATAAGGGGAATTTCTGCCTTTATGCCTCTAAATAAGTGGAATTTCTGTCTTTTTCCCCATAATAAGGGGAATTTCTGACTTATTACCCTGAAATAAGTGAAATTTCTGCAATTTTTCCCCAAAATAAGGGAAATTTCTGCCTTTTTCCCCCAAATAAAGGGAATTTCGGCCTTTTTACCTCAAAATAATGGGAATTTCTGCATTTTGCCACAAAATATTAGGAATTTCTGCCTTTTTGCCCCAAAATAAGGAAAGTTTTTGCCTTTTTTCCCTGAAATAAGTGAAATTTTTTCAATTTTGCCCCAAATTAAGTGAAATTTCGATTTTTGCCCCAAAATAAGGAGAATTTCTGTGTTTTTGCCTGAACATATAGGGATTTTCTGCCTTTTTGCTCCACAATTAGGGGATTTTCTGCAATTGTGTTCCAAAATACAAGGAATTTCTGCTTTTTTGCCCGAAAATAAGAAGAATGTATACCTTTTGCCACAAAAGAGAGAAATTTCTTCATTTTTGCCCCAAAATAAGAGGAATTTCTTCCTTCTTACGTCAAATTAAGTGAAATTTCTTCCTTTTTACCCAAAAATAAACGGAATTTCTGCCTTTTTGCACCAAAATAAAAGAAATTTTTGAATTTTGCCCTGAAATATGTGAAATTTCTGCAAATTTGCCCCAAAATAAGGGAAATTTCTGCCTTTTTGCCACAAAATAAAGGGAATTTCTGTTTTTTTGCCCCAAAATAAGGGGAATTTCAGCATTTTACATCATAATAAGGGGAATCTCTGCATTTTTGCCCCAAAATATGGGGAATTTCTGCATTTTTGCCCCAAAATAAAGAAAATTTCTACAATTTTGTACCAAAATAAAAGAAATTTCTGCCTTTTTGCCCCAAAATAAGAGAAATTTCCAAGTTTTTTTCTCTGAAATAAGTGAAATTTCTGCAATTTTGCCCCAAAATAAGGGAAATTTCTGCAATTTTTTTCCATAATAAGGGAAATTTCTGCAATTTTGCCATAAAATAAGGGGAATTTCTGTTTTTTGCCCCCAAATAAGGGAAATTTCTGCAATTTTGCCCTAAAATAAGGGAAATTTCTGACATTTGCCTTAAAATAAGGGGAATTTCTGCCTTTTTGCCACAAAATAAAGAAAATTACTGCATATTATACCCCAAAATTAGGTGAATTTCTGCAATTTTGTTCCAAAATACGAGGATTTTCTGCTTTTTCACCGAAAATAAGAGGAATTTCTGCCATTTTGCCGCGAAATAATTAAAATTTCTGCAGTTTTACGCCAAAATAAGGGGAATTTCTGACTTTTTGATCCAAAATTAGGAGAATTAATGCAATTTTGCTCCAAAATACGGGTCATTTCTGCCTTTTTGCCTGAAATTAAGTGGAATTTCTGCCTTTTTGTCCGGAAATAAGTGAAATTTCTGCAATTTTAGCCAAAAATTAGGGATTCCA
This sequence comes from Micromys minutus, assembly GCF_963924665.1. Classification (NCBI taxonomy): domain Eukaryota; kingdom Metazoa; phylum Chordata; class Mammalia; order Rodentia; family Muridae; genus Micromys; species Micromys minutus. Next base: position 9,435 of record NW_027667925.1, on the reverse strand, counting down.
TTTTTGCCCGAAAATAAGGGAAATTTCTGCCATTTTGCACTGAAATATTTGAAATTTCTGCAATTTTACCCCAAAATAAAGGGAATTTCTGCCTTTTTGCCCCAAAATATAAGGAATTTCTGCCTTTTTGCCCCAAAATAAGGAAAATTTCTGCAATTTTGCCCCAAAATAAGGGGAATTTCTCCCTTTTTACCCCAAAATAAAGGGAATTTCAGCCTTTTTACCTGAAAATAAGTGAATTTTCTGCAATTTTTCCCAAAATAAGGGAAATTTCTGCAATTTTGCCCCAAAATAAGGTAAATTCCTGCAATTTTGCCCCACAATAAATGGAATTTCTGAGTTTTGCCCCAAAATAAGGAGAATTTTTGCCTTTTTGCCCCACAATTAGGGGAATTTCTGCAATTTTGCTCCAAAATACGGGGAATTTCTGCCTTTTTACCCGGAAATAAGGAGAATGCATACCTTTTTGCCATAAAAAAGGGAAATTTCTTCATTTTTTTCCAAGATAAGGGGAATTTCTGCCTTTATGCCTCTAAATAAGTGGAATTTCTGTCTTTTTCCCCCATAATAAGGGGAATTTCTGACTTATACCCTGAAATAAGTGAAATTTCTGCAATTTTTCCCCAAAATAAGGGAAATTTCTGCCTTTTTCCCCCAAATAAAGGGAATTTCAGCCTTTTTACCTCAAAATAAGGGGAATTTCTGCATTTTGCCACAAAATATTAGGAATTTCTGCCTTTTTGCCCCAAAATAAGGAAAGTTTTTGCCTTTTTTCCCTGAAATAAGTGAAATTTTTTCAATTTTGCCCCAAAATAAGTGAAATTTCTGAGTTTTGCCCCAAAATAAGGAGAATTTCTGTGTTTTTGCCTGAACATATAGGGATTTTCTGCCTTTTTGCTCCACAATTAGGGGATTTTCTGCAATTGTGTTCCAAAATATGAGGAATTTCTGCTTTTTTGCCCGAAAATAAGAAGAATGTATACCTTTTGCCACAAAAGAGAGAAATTTCTTCATTTTTGCCCCAAAATAAGAGGAATTTCTTCCTTCTTACGTCAAATTAAGTGAAATTTCTGCCTTTTTACCCAAAAATAAACGGAATTTCTGTCTTTTTGCCCCAAAATAAAAGAAATTTTTGAATTTTGCCCTGAAATATGTGAAATTTCTGCAATTATGCCCCAAAATAAGGGAAATTTCTGCCTTTTGGCCACAAAATAAAGGGAATTTCTGTCTTTTTGCCCCAAAATAAGGGGAATTTCAGCATTTTACCTCATAATAAGGGGAATCTCTGCATTTTTGCCCCAAAATATGGGAAATTTCTTCATTTTGGCCCCAAAATAAGAAAAATTTCTGCAATTTTGTACCAAAATAAAAGAAATTTCTGCATTTTTGTTCCAAAATAAGAGAAATTTCTGCTTTTTTTCCCTGACATAAGTGAAATTTCTGCAATTTTGCCCCAAAATAAGGGAAATTTCTGCAATTTTGCCCCAAAGTAGAGGAAATTTCTGCAATTTTGCCCCAAATAAGGGGAATTTCTGACTTTTTGCACCCAAAAAAAGGAGATTTTCTGTCCTTTTGAACCAAAATAAGGAGAATTTCAGCCATTTGCCCGAAAATTATGAGAATTTCTGCAATTTTTCTTCGAAATACAGAAAATTTCTTCCTTTTAGCCCCAAAATAAAGGGAATTTCTGCATTTTCCCCCAATATTAGGGGAATTTCTGTATTTTACCTCTAAATAAAAGAAATGTCTGCATTTTACCTCAAAATAAGAAGAATTTCTGACTTTTACCCCAAAATATGGGGAATTTCTGCCTTTTTGTTCCAAAATAAAGAAAATTTCTTCAATTTTGTACCATAATAAAAGAAATTTCTCCTTTTTGCCCCAAAAAAGGGCAATTTCTGACTTTTTACACTGAAATAAATTAAATTTCTGCAATTTTGCCTGAAAATAAGGGAAATTTGTGCCTTTTGCCCCAAAATAAGAAGAATTTCTCCCTTTTGCCCCAAAATATGGGGAATTTCAGCATTTTACCTCAAAATAAGGGGAATTTCTGACTTTTTGCCCTGAAGTATGTGAAATTTCTGAAATTTTACCCCAAAATAAGGTGAATTTCTGCCTTTTTGCCCCAAAATAATGGGAATTTCTTTTTTTTGCCCCAAAATAAGAAAAATTTTTGCTTTTTTTTCCCTGAAATAAGTTAAATTTCTGCAATTTTGCCCTAAAATAAGGGAAATTTCTGAAATTTTTCCCCATAATAAAGCAAATTTCTGCAATTTTGCACCAAAATAAGGGGAATTTCTGTTTTTTGCCCCCAAATAAAGGAAATTTCTGCAATTTTGCCCTAAAATAAGGGAAATTTCTGACATTTGCCTTAAAATAAGGGGAATTTCTGCCTTTTTGCCACAAAATAAAGAAAATTACTGCATATTATACCCCAAAATTAGGTGAATTTCTGCAATTTTGCTCCAAAATACGAGGATTTTCTGCCTTTTTCACCGAAAATAAGGGGAATTTCTGCCATTTTGCCGCGAAATAATTGAAATTTCTGCAGTTTTACGCCAAAATAAGGGGAATTTCTGACTTTTTGATCCAAAATTAGGGGAATTAATGCAATTTTGCTCCAAAATACGGGTCATTTCTGCCTTTTTGCCTGAAATTAAGTGGAATTTCTGCCTTTTTGTCCGGAAATAAGTGAAATTTCTGCAATTTTAGCCAAAAATTAGGGATTCCATTTTTGCCCCAAAATAAGGGAAATTTCTGCCATTTTGCACTGAAATATTTGAAATTTCTGCAATTTTACCCCAAAATAAAGGGAATTTCTGCCTTTTTGCCCCAAAATATAAGGAATTTCTGCCTTTTTGCCCCAAAATAAGGAAAATTTCTGCAATTTTGCCCCAAAATAAGGGGAATTTCTCCCTTTTTACCCCAAAATAAAGGGAATTTCAGCCTTTTTACCTGAAAATAAGTGAATTTTCTGCAATTTTGCCCAAAATAAGGGAAATTTCTGCAATTTTTGCCCCAAAATAAGGTAAATTCCTGCAATTTTGCCCCACAATAAATGGAATTTCTGAGTTTTGCCCCAAAATAAGGAGAATTTTTGCCTTTTTGCCCCACAATTAGGGGAATTTCTGCAATTTTGCTCCAAAATACGGGGAATTTCTGCCTTTTTACCCGGAAATAAGGAGAATGCATACCTTTTTGCCATAAAAAAGGGAAATTTCTTCATTTTTTTCCAAGATAAGGGGAATTTCTGCCTTTATGCCTCTAAATAAGTGGAATTTCTGTCTTTTTCCCCCATAATAAGGGGAATTTCTGACTTATTACCCTGAAATAAGTGAAATTTCTGCAATTTTTCCCCAAAATAAGGGAAATTTCTGCCTTTTTCCCCCAAATAAAGGGAATTTCAGCCTTTTTACCTCAAAATAAGGGGAATTTCTGCATTTTGCCACAAAATATTAGGAATTTCTGCCTTTTTGCCCCAAAATAATGAAAGTTTTTGCCTTTTTTCCCTGAAATAAGTGAAATTTTTTCAATTTTGCCCCAAAATAAGTGAAATTTCTGAGTTTTGCCCCAAAATAAGGAGAATTTCTGTGTTTTTGCCTGAACATATAGGGATTTTCTGCCTTTTTGCTCCACAATTAGGGGATTTTCTGCAATTGTGTTCCAAAATACGAGGAATTTCTGCTTTTTTGCCCGAAAATAAGAAGAATGTATACCTTTTGCCACAAAAGAGAGAAATTTCTTCATTTTTGCCCCAAAATAAGAGGAATTTCTTCCTTCTTACGTCAAATTAAGTGAAATTTCTGCCTTTTTACCCAAGAATAAACGGAATTTCTGTCTTTTTGCCCCAAAATAAAAGAAATTTTTGAATTTTGCCCTGAAATATGTGAAATTTCTGCAATTTTGCCCCAAAATAAGGGAAATTTCTGCCTTTTTGCCACAAAATAAAGGGAATTTCTGTCTTTTTGCCCCAAAATAAGGGGAATTTCAGCATTTTACATCATAATAAGGGGAATCTCTGCATTTTTGCCCCAAAATATGGGGAATTTCTGCATTTTTGCCCCAAAATAAAGAAAATTTCTACAATTTTGTACCAAAATAAAAGAAATTTCTGCCTTTTTGCCCCAAAATAAGAGAAATTTCTGAGTTTTTTTCTCTGAAATAAGTGAAATTTCTGCAATTTTGCCCCAAAATAAGGGAAATTTCTGCAATTTTTTCCATAATAAGGGAAATTTCTGCAATTTTGCAATAAAATAAGAGGAATTTCTGTTTTTTGCCCCCAAATAAGGGAAATTTCTGCAATTTTGCCCTAAAATAAGGGAAATTTCTGACATTTGCCTTAAAATAAGGGGAATTTCTGCCATTTTGCCACAAAATAAAGAAAATTACTGCATATTATACCCCAAAATTAGGTGAATTTCTGCAATTTTGCTCCAAAATACGAGGATTTTCTGCCTTTTTCACCGAAAATAAGGGGAATTTCTGCCATTTTGCCGCGAAATAATTAAAATTTCTGCAGTTTTACGCCAAAATAAGGGGAATTTCTGACTTTTTGATCCAAAATTAGGGGAATTAATGCAATTTTGCTCCAAAATATGGGTCATTTCTGCCTTTTTGCCAGAAATTAAGTGGAATTTCTGCCTTTTTGTCCGGAAATAAGTGAAATTTCTGCAATTTTAGCCAAAAATTAGGGATTCCATTTTTGCCCCAAAATAAGGGAAATTTCTGCCATTTTGCACTGAAATATTTGAAATTTCTGCAATTTTACCCCAAAATAAAGGGAATTTCTGCCTTTTTGCCCCAAAATATAAGGAATTTCTGCCTTTTTGCCCCAAAATAAGGAAAATTTCTGCAATTTTGCCCCAAAATAAGGGGAATTTCTCCCTTTTTACCCCAAAATAAAGGGAATTTCAGCCTTTTTACCTGAAAATAAGTGAATTTTCTGCAATTTTGCCCAAAATAAGGGAAATTTCAGCAATTTTGCCCCAAAATAAGGTAAATTCCTGCAATTTTGCCCCACAATAAATGGAATTTCTGAGTTTTGCCCCAAAATAAGGAGAATTTTTGCCTTTTTGCCCCACAATTAGGGGAATTTCTGCAATTTTGCTCCAAAATACGGGGAATTTCTGCCTTTTTACCCGGAAATAAGGAGAATGCATACCTTTTTGCCATAAAAAAAGGGAAATTTCTTCCTTTTTTCCAAGATAAGGGGAATTTCTGCCTTTATGCCTCTAAATAAGTGGAATTTCTGTCTTTTTCCCCTATAATAAGGGGAATTTCTGACTTATTACCCTGAAATAAGTGAAATTTCTGCAATTTTTCCCCAAAATAAGGGAAATTTCTGCCTTTTTCCCCCAAATACAGGGAATTTCAGCCTTTTTACCTCAAAATAAGGGGAATTTCTGCATTTTGCCACAAAATATTAGGAATTTCTGCCTTTTTGCCCCAAATAAGGAAAGTTTTTGCCTTTTTTCCCTGAAATAAGTGAAATTTTTTCAATTTTGCCCCAAAATAAGTGAAATTTCTGAGTTTTGCCCCAAAATAAGGAGAATTTCTGTGTTTTTGCCTGAACATATAGGGATTTTCTGCCTTTTTGCTCCACAATTAGGGGATTTTCTGCAATTGTGTTCCAAAATACGAGGAATTTCTGCTTTTTTGCCCGAAAATAAGAAGAATGTATACCTTTTGCCACAAAAGAGAGAAATTTCTTCATTTTTGCCCCAAAATAAGAGGAATTTCTTCCTTCTTACGTCAAATTAAGTGAAATTTCTGCCTTTTTACCCAAAAATAAACGGAATTTCTGTCTTTTTGCCCCAAAATAAAAGAAATTTTTGAATTTTGCCCTGAAATATGTGAAATTTCTGCAATTTTGCCCCAAAATAAGGGAAATTTCTGCCTTTTGCCACAAAATAAAGGGAATTTCTGTCTTTTTGCCCCAAAATAAGGGGAATTTCAGCATTTTACATCATAATAATGGGAATCTCTGCATTTTTGCCCCAAAATATGGGGAATTTCTGCATTTTTGCCCCAAAATAAAGAAAATTTCTACAATTTTGTACCAAAATAAAAGAAATTTCTGCCTTTTTGCCACAAAATAAGAGAAATTTCTGAGTTTTTTTCTCTGAAATAAGTGAAATTTCTGCAATTTTGCCCCAAAATAAGGGAAATTTCTGCAATTTTTTTCCATAATAAGGGAAATTTCTGCAATTTTGCAATAAAATAAGAGGAATTTCTGTTTTTTGCCCCCAAATAAGGGAAATTTCTGCAATTTTGCCCTAAAATAAGGGAAATTTCTGACATTTGCCTTAAAAGAAGGGGAATTTCTGCCTTTTTGCCACAAAATAAAGAAAATTACTGCATATTATACCCCAAAATTAGGTGAATTTCTGCAATTTTGCTTCAAAATACGAGGATTTTCTGCCTTTTTCACCGAAAATAAGGGGAATTTCTGCCATTTTGCCGCGAAATAATTAAAATTTCTGCAGTTTTACGTTAAAATAAGGGGAATTTCTGACTTTTTGATCCAAAATTAGGGGAATTAATGCAATTTTGCTCCAAAATATGGGTCATTTCTGCCTTTTTGCCAGAAATTAAGTGGAATTTCTGCCTTTTTGTCCGGAAATAAGTGAAATTTCTGCAATTTTAGCCAAAAATTAGGGATTCCATTTTTGCCCCAAAATAAGGGAAATTTCTGCCATTTTGCACTGAAATATTTGAAATTTCTGCAATTTTACCCCAAAATAAAGGGAATTTCTGCCTTTTTGCCCCAAAATATAAGGAATTTCTGCCTTTTTGCCCCAAAATAAGGAAAATTTCTGCAATTTTGCCCCAGAATAAGGGGAATTTCTCCCTTTTTACCCCAAAATAAAGGGAATTTCAGCCTTTTTACCTGAAAATAAGTGAATTTTCTGCAATTTTTCCCAAAATAAGGGAAATTTCTGCAATTTTGCCCCAAAATAAGGTAAATTCCTGCAATTTTGCCCCACAATAAATGGAATTTCTGAGTTTTGCCCCAAAATAAGGAGAATTTTTGCCTTTTTGCCCCACAATTAGGGGAATTTCTGCAATTTTGCTCCAAAATACGGGGAATTTCTGCCTTTTTACCCGGAAATAAGGAGAATGCATACCTTTTTGCCATAAAAAAGGGAAATTTCTTCATTTTTTTCCAAGATAAGGGGAATTTCTGCCTTTATGCCTCTAAATAAGTGGAATTTCTGTCTTTTTCCCCCATAATAAGGGGAATTTCTGACTTATTACCCTGAAATAAGTGAAATTTCTGCAATTTTTCCCCAAAATAAGGGAAATTTCTGCCTTTTTCCCCCAAATAAAGGGAATTTCAGCCTTTTTACCTCAAAATAAGGGGAATTTCTGCATTTTGCCACAAAATATTAGGAATTTCTGCCTTTTTGCCCCAAAATAAGGAAAGTTTTTGCCTTTTTTCCCTGAAATAAGTGAAATTTTTTCAATTTTGCCCCAAAATAAGTGAAATTTCTGAGTTTTGCCCCAAAATAAGGAGGATTTCTGTGTTTTTGCCTGAACATATAGGGATTTTCTGCCTTTTTGCTCCACAATTAGGGGATTTTCTGCAATTGTGTTCCAAAATACGAGGAATTTCTGCTTTTTTGCCCGAAAATAAGAAGAATGTATACCTTTTGCCACAAAAGAGAGAAATTTCTTCATTTTTGCCCCAAAATAAGAGGAATTTCTTCCTTCTTACGTCAAATTAAGTGAAATTTCTGCCTTTTTACCCAAGAATAAATGGAATTTCTGTCTTTTTGCCCCAAAATAAAAGAAATTTTTGAATTTTGCCCTGAAATATGTGAAATTTCTGCAATTTTGCCCCAAAATAAGGGAAATTTCTGCCTTTTTGCCACAAAATAAATGTAATTTCTGTCTTTTTGCCCCAAAATAAGGGGAATTTCAGCATTTTACATCATAATAAGGGGAATCTCTGCATTTTTGCCCCAAAATATGGGGAATTTCTGCATTTTTGCCCCAAAATAAAGAAAATTTCTACAATTTTGTACCAAAATAAAAGAAATTTCTGCCTTTTTGCCACAAAATAAGAGAAATTTCTGAGTTTTTTTCTCTGAAATAAGTGAAATTTCTGCAATTTTGCCCCAAAATAAGGGAAATTTCTGCAATTTTTTTCCATAATAAGGGAAATTTCTGCAATTTTGCAATAAAATAAGAGGAATTTCTGTTTTTTGCCCCCAAATAAGGGAAATTTCTGCAATTTTGCCCTAAAATAAGGGAAATTTCTGACATTTGCCTTAAAAGAAGGGGAATTTCTGCCTTTTTGCCACAAAATAAAGAAAATTACTGCATATTATACCCCAAAATTAGGTGAATTTCTGCAATTTTGCTTCAAAATACGAGGATTTTCTGACTTTTTCACCGAAAATAAGGGGAATTTCTGCCATTTTGCCGCGAAATAATTAAAATTTCTGCAGTTTTACGCCAAAATAAGGGGAATTTCTGACTTTTTGATCCAAAATTAGGGGAATTAATGCAATTTTGCTCCAAAATACGGGTCATTTCTGCCTTTTTGCCTGAAATTAAGTGGAATTTCTGCCTTTTTGTCCGGAAATAAGTGAAATTTCTGCAATTTTAGCCAAAAATTAGGGATTCCATTTTTGCCCCAAAATAAGGGAAATTTCTGCCATTTTGCACTGAAATATTTGAAATTTCTGCAATTTTACCCCAAAATAAAGGGAATTTCTGCCTTTTTGCCCCAAAATATAAGGAATTTCTGCCTTTTTGCCCCAAAATAAGGAAAATTTCTGCAATTTTGCCCCAGAATAAGGGGAATTTCTCCCTTTTTACCCCAAAATAAAGGGAATTTCAGCCTTTTTACCTGAAAATAAGTGAATTTTCTGCAATTTTTCCCAAAATAAGGGAAATTTCTGCAATTTTGCCCCAAAATAAGGTAAATTCCTGCAATTTTGCCCCACAATAAATGGAATTTCTGAGTTTTGCCCCAAAATAAGGAGAATTTTTGCCTTTTTGCCCCACAATTAGGGGAATTTCTGCAATTTTGCTCCAAAATACGGGGAATTTCTGCCTTTTTACCCGGAAATAAGGAGAATGCATACCTTTTTGCCATAAAAAAGGGAAATTTCTTCATTTTTTTCCAAGATAAGGGGAATTTCTGCCTTTATGCCTCTAAATAAGTGGAATTTCTGTCTTTTTCCCCCATAATAAGGGGAATTTCTGACTTATTACCCTGAAATAAGTGAAATTTCTGCAATTTTTCCCCAAAATAAGGGAAATTTCTGCCTTTTTCCCCCAAATAAAGGGAATTTCAGCCTTTTTACCTCAAAATAAGGGGAATTTCTGCATTTTGCCACAAAATATTAGGAATTTCTGCCTTTTTGCCCCAAAATAAGGAAAGTTTTTGCCTTTTTTCCCTGAAATAAGTGAAATTTTTTCAAT